>NC_091171.1:31553429-31893429 GCF_040958095.1 Procambarus clarkii
ATTCAGACTGCTTCCTGGTGGTTCATTGCCTTAACTGAGGAGGTTCGATGCGGTCCTTGGCTCTTTAGGGTTGGTCGCTTCGGGTGACTCGTCTGCTGAGTTCTCGGGGTTTGGCTCTCCTGGCGGTTCACGTCTGGGGGGGTGTGCAATGTCCTGGCGGACGGCCTGTCCAGGTTCGTTCCCCTGTCCACGGAATGGATGGTCGATGCCAACTCCTTCAGTTGGCTCTGTCGGACGTTCAGGCGGCCGGAGGTGGACCTCTTTGCGTCGGCGTGGTCGAGGCGCGAGGCGTCTTCCGGTTTACGTGGCGTGTTTTCCCGACTGCGAGGCCGTCGGGATTGACGCTTTTCAGCAGGACTGGTCGAGGTGGGGGGTTCCTATACCTTTTTTTTCCCGGTTCAGCTGCTGCTCCTGGTCATGGCTTGCTTGGAGACTTACCAGGGTCGAGTGGTCCTCTTGGCCTCGTGGTGGCCGGCCCAGCAGTGGTTTCAGGCCCTGCTTGCCCTGTGTCCGAACCCGGAGGTTTTTCCGCGGCTCCGCCTGTTTTAGGACATTGGGCCGGTCCGGTACATGACTGGTTCGCTTTTCTCCGTGTGTCTTCGTGTTTGGTGTTTTTGACTCGTGTTTATCACCATCTTTATGGTGAGCAGGTGGCTTCCTTGTTGGTATCTCACCTGCGAGTTTCTTCTCGGCAGCAGTATAAAGTTTCCTGGCGGTCCTTCCGTTTTTTTTTTGACCCTTCGTCGTTGTTCCTGCTTTCGGTTTGGGTGGTGTTGTCCTTTCTCTCTTGGTTGTTTCAGGACCATCATCTGATGCCTAATACTGTCGCCTCGTATCGTGAGGTGCTGGTGGAGGTGCTGCAGCTTTCTTTTGGTATTGATATTACTTTGCGCCGTTTCGCAAACTGTCTCAGGCATTATTTCACCTCCGGCCTGCTCATGCGCTGCCTGAATCGTCCTGATCATTGGACAGAGTGCTCTTCTATCTTTCCTCGCCTCGGTTTGTTGTGGCTCCATCGGTTCAAGATTGTTTTGCTAAGGCTCTTTTTCTGTTGGCATTTGCCTCTGCGTGGTGGAGCTTCATGCTCTTCTCCAGCGCAGAGATTTTTGCTTCTTTGGTCATGGTCTTCGGTCTGTTCGTTTGCAGCCGTCTCCCTCTTTTCTGGCGAAGAATGAGACTGCTGCTTTCTGGAGGGGTCCTTGGGTTGTGGATGCTTGGTTTGTCAGGCCGGGGTTCACCATGTATTGTGTCCGGTTGCGGCCCCCTGCCGTTATCTGCGCGCCACTGCTTCTGTGTCCGGGGACGCGCTTTGAGTTGATCCGGTTTCCCTTCTTCCCTGTTCGCGGGTTTGGGTCTCTCAGGTCGCCCACAGAGTTATTAAATACAGCCAGTCTGCGGTCTATCCCCGTGCCTATGACGTTCGTAAGTTTGCTGCTCTTGCTGCCGTCTTCAGCAATATTTCTTGGGCTGACATTTGGGCACGGGGATTTTGGCGGTCGAACAGGGTCCTGGCTGCACGCTACCTGGTGAACGTTCCTGGGCCTAGTTGGGCCTGTGTTGCTTTAGGTCGGAGTATGCAGCCCGTTGTCTCGTCTTTGCATTGAGGAGTGGAGCACCGACCGCCTCCTGGGTAAGTCCCCTTGGTTGTCTTGGTAGTCTTTGGTAAGGTAGCTCCGGGGAGCTGTAGGGTCTTCCACAGAAAACCAGCGTTGTATGTAATGAAACGCCTTTTTCTGGGTGAGTCCCGGAGGCTCCCCGGCATCCCTCCAGCCCTCCGGTCGGCAGTTTTTCGCGTTTTTTTATATCCAGCCTCAGAACTGGAGCGTGGATCGCCGGCTCGGGAGTCTGGGGCTCCCCCTTCCCCCTCCCCGGGACGGGGGGAGCGGCGCAGACATGCGGCGCGGCTCATGTGATGTCATGCTTGTTTGCTCGTTTTTCTTTTGGGAAGTTTTGTCCACTCGATTGGCAGTTTTCATTGTTAACCAGAATAGGGGTTTGTTTTGCGGTGCTTACCTTTCTGGGTGCCTTTCCCGGTCGATGGCTGATATAGAATGCTCCAAATCACATGTGCATTTCTATGGGCTATTGCTCCCCATGCCTCTGTGAGGGGGGGCCAGGTTCTTGCTCGTGGTTCCCGGTAGGCTAGAACTGCACCCACATTGACTGATGCAAAAGTTAGGATATCCATATCAGCCATGGATAGCTTCGGGGAGCCACCGGGACTCACCCAGAAAATGGCGTTTCATTACATTCAATGCTGTTTTTTTTGTTCATTTTTTTGCGTACGGTTCAAAATACATTTTATTTGGTTTTACGTGCTACTCCGATGTATAATGAACACGTACACTATATTATGGCAGTAAAACATCCGTACTGTCCGAAGACACTGTGTTACGTGCATGACACTTGTGTACACATATGTTGCACATATTTACCATGTATATATATACTATCTATTTACACACTATACACTGCCACTCACTATAAACATTCACAATCAACACATTCAGAACACCGCGTGTGTGAGCAGCCACACCCAGCATGCCCTCTCTTACTCCAACATTTTACTCGCCAACATTGCTCCTCCCACCATACTGTTGTTGTTTTTGTTACACTATTTACACATGTTATATTTACCTATCTACATGTTTTATTTACCAGAACTATGCAAGTAAGCCGGTATTGTGTCCAAACAGTATAGTGGCCACCATACACTGCATGAGAAATCACACACCAGACGACACTGCGATTACGATGTCACCTTCCTCACCAAAACAGCTCCTCTCAACATACTCCTGTTGCTGTTATTACACTACATACACACACACTGTATATACCCATGTACATGTGTGTTCCCCATAGCGAACCACTAAGCTAGTATGGTGAGCAAAACAAAAGTGGCTGCCACATACAGTGAGGCTACCTCAATTCTCTCCCTCCCTCCCTCACCAAAATTCCTCCTTCCACAATACTACGCACAACGCTAATTATAACCACAATCCTGCTATTTTCACAATTCTGGTCACTAATTCCTGTAAATGAATAATTGACCACAAGTTTGTTTTGAAATGGAACCTAAGAAGTCATTTTTTTTTAGATATATACAAGAGTTGTTACATTCTTGTACAGCCACTAGTACGCGTAGCGTTTCGGGCAGGTCCCTGGAATACGATCCCCTGCCGCGAAGAATCATTTTTTCATCCAAGTACACATTTTACTGTTGTGTTAAACAGAGGCTACAGTTAAGGAATTGCGCCCAGTAAATCCTCCCCGGCCAGGATACGAACCCATGACATAGCGCTCGCGGAACGCCAGGCGAGTGTCTTACCACTACACCACGGAGACTGTGGAAGATTCTTCCACAGTCAAAGATTCTTCGATGAAGAATCTTCGACTTTGAAGATTCTTTGATGGACGAAATAATGCTGTGGTGCTGTGGCTAGCACTGTGAACATCGTGAACAGCATTGAATCACTGATATTTGAACATTGTACCCAGTCATTATCACACTCAGGCTCTTCTATAATACTATCATGGCTAAATAATACATGTTATATATATATTTTGACATTGTTAGGTGATGCTGTGGTCACACGCTGAACAGCAGTGCTGTGCGCTCATGCTGCGAGCGCCAGTCATGGTTGCTCACTCACTACTGAGGCTCTCACACCCAGGAATGTGGATCATGATTTTTTTTTAAAGATGGCGTCTGTTTACAAGAGCCCTGAGGAAGCTGATGTGAACCCCATGTAGCCGCGGGAGTTTTGAATGGATGTGAAAAATACAAATACCTGGAGGCGCATAGTGCACCCCAGATGTGGGTCTGCAAGCGTGTTGCGCAGTTAAAGGGTTAAAGCCCAACACTAATTGGGGCAGCACTGGGGCTTCGAATCAGGCACACAAACCCAGACTGCTGCAGCCTAGAAAACTTAATCCAAATAAGCAGTCATTGCCTGAAGACTCCACCAAAGAGCTAGAAGGAGAGCAACATGATGGGATCAACTCCCACATGACTCGGTCAGGGATGAAGGTGTCACAGACAATGAAGGTGTCCACAGCAGGCATCAAGTGGAGGCAGATGGACCAAACGTCGCCGCATGGCACGGACGATGAGCCACCCTCAATTTCACATGAAGCAAAAGTGGGTTCAATGGTTATACCACTAGGACCATTTCTGAGCCCAGTAGGCTCGGAAATCTGTACACCAGTTGATTGACCGTTGAGAGGGGGACCAGAGAGCCAGAGTTCAACCCCCACAAGCACAACTAGGCGAGTACTGAACCTTCAGGAGATTTCCATATCATGCAGAGAATGTGACCCTACAAGAAGCCCTTGCACTAGGATACTATTCAATCATACAGGCTCTCTTTGATGATAACAATGTACAGAGATAATAGTTAGCCAACACAGCCAGGCTGGTTCCATTGTGAAAACTGACCTCAGCTCATTGAATGCAGCTCGTAAATCACAGAGCGCCCCAACAGCCAAAACCGCATCCAATCCGAGAAAAGTTGGTCAAAGACCACTGACTTGCCCAGGATGAGAGCCTCCGCAAGCAAGGAGGACCTCCAAAGGGGTGATCCCCGAACACTTCAGAAAAGATAACCCTGGCAGTGCAAGGGTAGCACTAAAGGAGCACCCAGGGAAGAGAATCCCTAAGCACACGCAGCTCCAAGCACTCTTAACTTCTGGTTCACACTACACCAAAGTGCACAGGAATAGTCACAAAGTCAAAAGCCCAATTAGCTGAAAACTGCACACTTGAGCCAAAGCGACAGAGAGGGCACCTTATATTCATTGTCATCAGAATAAAACTAAGGGTGGGTCAGCTGGTTGACCCTGACCTGCCTGCCTCCCTCCTTGTATACAAGGGAGGGGAGGTTGGACAAGTGGGCTAGCACTAGTTTCGTGAATTTTCCGTTGTTTACATTGAGGAGTTCTTTTGCTGTTTTCTTGAGGCTGCATTCTAGTTTATAATCAGCATTGGTCTGAACAAATCCACAAGGGCCATGATAAGGATTCGAACCTACGTCCGAGAGCATCCCAGACGGTGCCTTAATCGACTGAGCTACGACATATATCGTAGCTCAGTCGATTAAGGCAGCGTCTGGGATGCTCTCGGACATAAGTTCGAATCCTCGTCACGGCCCTTGTGAATTTGTTCATTTGATGCATCACGCTATTGTGTTTTCTGTGTGCAGCATTGGTCTGTTTAGTTTTACTGAATTTGAGTGCTTCCCTGTTGGTGGCAGACATGAATAAATTCATAGTGATTTTATCATAGTTCTATCACTTAATGTTCCTCTTACAGGGGGGCCCAGGTTCTGGCACATGGGCCCCGGTTGACGAATAGAACTCCAAGACTGATGGCACTTAGTATGGCACTCTGTCAGAGATAGTAGCTTCCGGGAGCCATCAGGGGGCTCCCCCCTGAAAGGCAGAAAGATACAACAAGCAAATGGCCCCTGCAGAACAGTTCGAGGGATGGCTAGCACATAGCTGAGATGCAGAGGGACCCACTGCCACTGCTTCTGGTGACCCAAGGTGCACATGACTATTTTAGTCAAAATCAGCAAGAGACCTGGCTTGGAGCTGGCTGTTGTCCAGGGGCTCTGGGCCACCTAGTACCGGCCATCAGTGCTAACGTGTTTGAGCTAGTTTTTAGTAAAAAAAACCAGCGTTGAATGTAATGAAACGCCATTTTCTGGGTGAGCCCCGGAGGCTCCCTGGAGCTTATCGGGCTAATGTGTGTTATGTTAGACCGGGACATTAGCTAAGGAGTTCAGACCTACCAGGGACCAGCGCCAGAACCTGGCCCCTTCAGAGAGGTTTCAGGGAGCAATGGCCCTGGAAAACCCCATATGGTTGGGGGTTTTCCTTATCTGCCATCGACCGGGGTTAGGCACCCAGAAAGGTAGGCGTAACAAAACAAACCCCACATGGTAAGACACTACAACAAAAACCGAACAGAGAGGTAGAAAACTCCCTACAATCCCAAGGAAACAAGCAAACAAGCAAACATCACACTTTACTGCCGCGCCGATCGTCCGCGCAGCCCTCCCCACCCCGGGAGGGGGAGGGGGGAGCCCCGGACCTACCGCGCCGGCTGCCAAGCTCCAGTTCGGAAGCTAAGCTTCAACCAACGCGAAAAAACCGCCGACCGGTGGGAGGGAGGGTTTCCAGGGAGCCTCCGGGGCTCACCCAGAAAATGGCGTTTCATTACATTCAACGCTGGTTTTGTGTGGGGAGCCCCTACGGCTCCCTGGAGCTTCATACCCAAAGAGAAGGAAAAGAAAGGGCTAACCCGGGAGGCGGCCGCCACAAACTCTGCAACGCAAAGCCAAGACAACCGGTCGCAAACCTGCGACCCAAGGCAACAAGAACGCCCAAGAACAGACGCACACATGGATGGGCGGCCAAAAACCTGTGCGACCCACAATTCCCTGCGCCCGAAATGAGCCCGAGACGTCACCAACACAGCAGCAATTGCTGTAAACGTCTGAACAGCACGGGCGCAAAGACAGACCGCAGTAAGAAGGAAAACACTGCGGACGACCCGGGAGACCCGAGCCCTGAAAACAGGGAACGAAGGAACCGGATCAACCACAGCGCATCCCCAGGCACGGTACGCCGGTAACAGCAAAAAGCACAACTGGACAACACAGGACGCACCCCCCGGCCAAACCAAACAAGTACCAATACCCCAAGAACCCCTCCGGAAAGCAGCCGTCTCGACTGTCGCCAGGACAGAGAAAGGCTGCACACCAATAAAGCTACCACCAGTACCAAAGAGGAGGAAACTGAAACCGAAGGGGCTACCACAAACTGAGGGGAAGAGAAGAAGGCACCCTGAACAAGGACCAGGATGGCTCAGGCGACTCATGAGCAGGCCGGAGGGGAAACAAAACGCGAGAAGACGTAATAAACGTCATACAATCTCCAAGACGA
This sequence comes from Procambarus clarkii, assembly GCF_040958095.1. Classification (NCBI taxonomy): domain Eukaryota; kingdom Metazoa; phylum Arthropoda; class Malacostraca; order Decapoda; family Cambaridae; genus Procambarus; species Procambarus clarkii. The sequence continues at coordinate 31,560,378 of NC_091171.1, forward strand.
AGCTCGCAGGTGGGACACCGTCAACAAAGCCACCTGAACACCATAGAGATGGCGATACCTGCGTCAAAATACCAGACGCGAAGAGCCAAAGAGAAGGCCGAACCAGTCACGGACAGGACCGATTCGGCCTGCTGAAAGAGGCGAAGCCTCAGGAAAAACGCCCCGGGTACGGACACCTATCAAGCAGCGTCTGAAAAGAAGGCCGGGCCGGCCACAGTGGAACCATAAGGACTGTTCTCGTGGAAATGGGCTGCAACTGAGCCAGAACCCGAAGCAACAGCTGGACCGGGAGAAGAGGTACAGGTACCCCCCACCTCGACCAGGCCTGCCGAAAGCCTCCACCGTGAAGTCCTCGCAGGTGGGAAGGGCGCCACAAAACGGGCGACGCCTAGACCACGCCGACCCGAAGACGTCCATGGCCAGGAGTCCATAAGCCCAACAGAGCCAACAAAACGAATCGGCGACGACTGGCCAACCCACGAAGAGGAATGAACCGAGACAGCTGTCCACCAGGACGCAGGACACACCCCGGACACGAACCACACGGTTAACCAAACCCCCTGTGGTTCCGGCAAGAACCACCAGAGAACAGTCCAAACAGAGCTGAACGGTAGAGTACCTAGTGACCCAAACCCTCCGAAGCGCAAACCAGACAGCCATGAACACCTGAACCGGGCTGTGAGCCCGACGGACAGACAGACTCCATCAACCTCGGCCGACCTGGTGAGCACAGGTCACAAAGCCCCAGCCGAGAGACGACCCGTCCGTGAACACATCGAGCGAAGGCTCGGGGAGCCGCCAAGGCACGGAACCCCGAAAACCCCAAAGAGGAAGCTGGTGACGCAGCACCAACACCAGATCCCCAGAGGAACCCAAGGAATGCAAGAGGCGGAAGTGGAGTCTCCGTAGGAACCAACCGACGCCGGAGCCAAACCCGACTCCGCGGGCAGACAAGCACGCCGAAGTGCAAACTCCCGCACAACCGCCCAAGCAACCGCTGAGCAACCCGGGACCCCCTCCTGAACAGCCAAAGGCGGGACCACAGCCACAGTAACACTTCTGGAGGGAAGACAATGAGGGGCCCAAGAGCCTGAAACAAGGCCCAGGTCCGAACCCGGGACGGAAACAGAAGGTAAAACCTCCAGATCACCAGGAAACCAAACCCAGCGATCTGGAAAGAACCATCCCCTGGCGAGCAGACAAGCGGACTGACTGGGAGCCCACTCCAGCCAGTCGTCGAGGTAGGCCAGACACCGAATCTCAGACGCAGACAGGGCACTAAGATCCGGTAAAGATGCAAAGAGTATACAAAGTGCCCTTCACAAAATAGGGAATGCAATAAAAACAGCAAACCTGAAGCCCCACCACCAAAGCATTGTATGACAATCATATTAAGACATATTATGACATTTATTATCAAAGCATTATATGACAAAGAGTGCTGGGAAGACGGGACACCACGAGAGTAGCTCTCATCCTGTAACTACACTTAGGTAAGTACACATAGGTAATTACCAACCGTGCTAGCCCCAGAAAAACTGGAGAGGAACGTGCCAAGAAGTGACCTGGAGGTCCAGGTCCACCAACCATGCACCCGGCCCTAACAGAATCCAAACAGGAGACAACAGTCCTCCGAGCAGGGCAGAGGATCCAGGGCGCAGACGGAAGTAGTCCAGAAGAACTGCTGACTGGAAAAGCTCATGACTGCAAAGAGCAGACGGGAAGCCCAGAAGGATGGGGCGGATCGACCACGCCCCACGCACCCACGAAGAGGAAATGACGAAGCGCAGGGAAGAAGCCCACCCCGCCAGCTCTGAACCCCCCCCAAGGGGGAGAAGCCGTCCTCCGACGCCAGCAGAGGCCGGAAGACAACCCAAAGCGCCCACCAACAGCGGGACCAAGCGAGAGGCAACAGAGCAAGCTGCTCCCCCAGCGCCCAGTCAACAGAGAAGGGAACAGAACCCCTTCAGAAAGAAAAAGTACACTACCGAAGTCATGAGGAGAGACTACGGGAATGAAACCACACTTCGCTGGAAGAGGAAGTGAGGGGAGACCTGATCACCACATACAAGATACCCAAGGGAATCGACAGGGTTGAGAAGGACAGGCTATGTAACACAAGGGGCACACGCACTAGGGGACACAGGTGGAAACTGAGTACCCAAAAGAGCCACAGATAAAATTAAAGTTTTTTTTTTTTTTTTTTTTTTTTTTTGAGTGGCAGAATGGGAACGGGAAAGCACTAAGAAGTAATGTGGCGACTCCTCACACAAGTAACGAGGCTGACCCCCATACAATGTCACATGTAGACATGACAGAGCCCAAGAGGCACAGGAACCGATACACCTGTTGACGGACGGTTGAGAGGCAGGACCAAGGAGCCAGAGCTCAACCCCCACAAGCACAACTAGGTGAGGACATATATTGTAAAAGCACAAGCCGCCGACTAGTGGCAAAGAGCACTATGCCGGCCAGGCAAAGAAGGCACAAAACTGCATCAAAAGGCCCACCTCGACAGCAAAACCACAAAGTCCCAGCACAACCACAACATGTGCCAAGACCCAAAAAGCTCAGTCTGCAAGCCAGGAAGACCCCAGAACCCCAAAAGGCAGAACCGGGTCACACGAGGAAACAAAGTCCCCTGAACCCACAAAAGGGGGCCCAAGAGGAAGAAACCTCCAGAACGAAACCAAGGAACCCAAAGGAACCCAGAATCGAACCAGGGGGAGCCCAAACCACCACATTTGCCGGCGGAGAACACCACTAAAAGGCAAAGCACAGACCCCAGCAGAACGCCCTGGGAAAACGGTCCCAACAGACCGAAAACCGAGGGGCAAGGTGTGGGAGCAAGCATACCAGCCAGGGGCACTGAGCCTAAACCCAGAGGCTCAGACCCAAAATCAACACCCAAACGTTCCCAGAGGAACAGGCAACGGCAAGAAAACACCAGAAAAACAAAGAAACGACAACAGGAGAACAAAAACCCTGCAAATTTTTTGAAAACTCACCAGAGACGCTCGCTCGCACACCCAGACGCATGTAAACAAACCGCAACGCCGCCCTGGTGGCCACGCCGGGAAACCGGCAGACGAAAATGGCCGCCAGCAGGGGCTGTGACTGACGCTTAATACACAAAAACACGCCAGCAAATGTGGGAAGCTAGCAGACTGGAAGGGCGAAAAACGACGCCCAACAGCAGAAAAACCCCTGAAGGGGCAAAACCGCCCCAGAACTGCTAGCAGGCAACCCCCACAGCCCCGGGAACCAACAACAGAGGCCCCGGGGCAGAGCCGTCCTCCAAGCCCTCCGCCCTTAAAGAAAAGCAAGAGCCCATGGGAAAGGCAACAAGAAAGGGCCGCTGGTAAGACCCAGAAGCCTTGGCAGGAGGCACAGGCTCAAACCTCCGTCCCCAACCCGAACGGGGCATCCCCCGAAAACCGCCCGAGTCTCTGCCGCAGCTGAACCCCGCCCCGACCCCGAAACCCGCAGACGGTCCGGAGCCGGGAACATGGAGAGAAAGGGGCGAGCAGCACCTAACCAAACGGGACGGCCACGGGGCATTCGAGTGGGAAACCAACCTAGCATGTTGCAGCAACCTAACCTAGCTTGCAACACGGATGCCGCCTGTACTCTGAACAGTAATAACATCAGGAGAGTACTGGAGAACAAGCAGAGAATCACTCGCAAGACTCCGGGTCAAGGTGTCAGTGACCCAACAGGCAGCATGACGGAGGTAAAAATGGCGACTGTCACCCGGAGACAAGGGAACAGCAACCAACGATCCCGTTCAAGACGGGTTGGAACCCGGAAGACACATTCAATGGTCCCCCGAGCCCAGACGGGTTTCCAGGGCCCGTAGGGTAACAACTACGGGAAGCCCGGGCAAGGTGTTGCTAACCGGTGAAGAAACCCAAACATAACAAGAGGGTAGATTATAGCACTGAAAACCCCTGAGACGTGTACAAGCACGGGGGCCTAGCAGAGGGCCGCCAAACACTACCAGTGGAACTATAACCACCTTAGGCAGACCCCCACCAGGCAAGAAAATGAAAAACAAAAGAAAAACCCCGCAAAAGTACACCGTCTCCAGAGGCAACAGAAACCGGCCGCCGCTTAGGTGGCAGGCTGCGCAACACCTTGACGCCCTAACCAGCACAATACCAATCCCTACCCAGGGCCAAACAAGGGCCCCAAGCCCCAGCTGGCCCCAAGGGCGAGGCAAATGCCGAGCAGCAAGAACCTCTACGGGAATGGTTCCCGAACGCCCCAGGGAAGATAACCCTGTAACGCAAGGGCAGTACTCACAGGGCGCTTAGGGAAGTCAGCCACTAAGCACATGCAGCCCCGGCACTGATGAAGTACTCCTGGCCACCGCACACCACAACACACGGCAGTGAACGCCACACAAGGCAAACACCGCCTAGGAAACTGAGGCCAGAGAAGCGTCAATCCCGGTTGACATTAGCGAACGAACTGGAGCTTGGCAGCCGGCGCGGTAGGTCCGGGGCTCCCCCCTCCCCCTCCCGGGGTGGGGAGGGCTGCGCGGACGATCGGCGCGGCAGTAAAGTGTGATGTTTGCTTGTTTGCTTGTTTCCTTGGGATTGTAGGGAGTTTTCTACCTCTCTGTTCGGTTTTTGTTGTAGTGTCTTACCATGTGGGGTTTGTTTTGTTACGCCTACCTTTCTGGGTGCCTAACCCCGGTCGATGGCAGATAAGGAAAACCCCCAACCATATGGGGTTTTCCAGGGCCATTGCTCCCTGAAACCTCTCTGAAGGGGCCAGGTTCTGGCGCTGGTCCCTGGTAGGTCTGAACTCCTTAGCTAATGTCCCGGTCTAACATAACACACATTAGCCCGATAAGCTCCAGGGAGCCGTAGGGGCTCCCCACAGAAAAGTTGTTTGACTGTTTCAATGCTTTGTTTCCTATGAACCTTACAGTTGTCTGTAAAGCTTCACTGACTATTGATGCTTTCCTGGTGAGATTAACTTAGTGTTGGTGCCAAGGATCAATGTCCCCATGGCCCAATCTATGACTAGGCTTCCTGGTTAGTGGTCTGGTCAGTCAGGCTGTTAGGCATAGCTGCTTGCAGCCTGATATTTAAGTTTCCTGTTCCCTGTACCTCTGTGAAAGGGATGGGGGTCCAGGTTTTAGCTCTGGTCTGCAATAGACCAAACAGGATTGATGTGACCCAATAGTTGAGAGCCATCTAAGCAAAATTTCTACAGGGAGCACCCAAAGGGGTCTGCCTAAAAAAAGCGGGTGTTATAGGTGTTATAATCTTTACACCAAAACTATATTTCACAGGTGAACTTCACTATGGATCTATGTTCAATGTTCTGAACGATGATACCCACCACATAATCCTTGAGAAAAGTGTTCCAAACATCAGGATGAACACCCTTCTTCAGGTATCAACATTTTGGTTATTCTAATCATTCATTAGTTCAAGAAATATAAATTAATTTTATATTTTCTTGGAAAAATTAAAATGTGAATATTTAATGAAAATATTTGCTCTTCATAATAGGTACTTGTATTAACAGGTTAAAAATTTATGACCGTTTATACATTCCAATTATTCTGCCAAGGTTTGATGGCTAATACGTACAGTATATTTAAACCTATTCTTATAACCTAAGATTCACTGCTCACCTTGTAACTTGAGATTAACTACTAATTCATTAATTTTCCGAATCCCTATGCCTTCTAGTGGCTTTCCAAGACGGTTCCATTTAATCACCCAAACCCGTAATAACACAACTATACATAAACATCTTGTAAATTAGGTGGAAAGGAATTAAAGAAACTCTAATAAAGAATGAGATGGAGGGATGGTTTTGGATAGTAAACTGCCGCCAAAGGAACACACACAAAGAACATTATGTGAGGAGCATATGCATTGCTTTCCAACTTCAGACTTCCTTTTGATCATATGGTTGGTGAAATATTAAAAAAACTGTTCATGACATTTAAGAGACCAAAATTGGAATATGCAGCAGTTGTATGGTGCCCAAATCTCAAGAAGCACATAAATAAACTGGAAAAGGTGCAATGGCATGCTACAAAATGACTTGGAACTGAAAAATAAGAGTTACGAGGAGAGACTAGAGGCGTTAACATATCAAAACTAGAAGATAGAAGACAAGATGGTGATATGATCACCACTTACAAAATACTAACAGGAATCGAGCAAATTGACAGAGGAATTCCCAAAACCAGCAACTTCACAAACAAGAGAACACAGATTCAAGAAAAAGAAACAAAGGTGCCAAAAAAATTTGAAAGTTTACTTTTGCAAACAGTGGTAGATGGTTAGAACAAGTTAGGTGAGAAGGTGGTGGAGGCCAAAACCATCAGTAGTTCAAAGCGTTATACAACAAAGAGTACTGGGAAGAAAGGACACCACGAGCATAGCTCTCATCCTGCAACTTCACTTAGGTAATTACTTAGGCAGTTACACATGATCTGGTAGCTGAGTGGACAGTGCCCGGGATACGTAATCATAGGGTCTGGGGATCGATCCCCGGTGATGGCAGAAACAAATGGGCAGAGTTTATTTCACCCTGATGCTCCATTTCCCCTAGCAGTAAATAGGTACCTGGGAGTTTAATGTTACAGGCTGCTTCCTGGGTGTGTAATTACCTAAGTGTAGTTACAGGATGAGAGCTATGCTCGTGGTGTCCCGTCTCCCCAGCACTCTTTGTCATATAATGCTTTGAAATTACTGAAGGTCTTGCCCTCCACCACCATCTCACCTAACTAGTTCCAACCATCTACCACCCTGTTTACAAAAGTATATTTTCTTATATTTCTCTGGCAGCTCTGTTTCGTTAGTTTAAGTCTATGACCTATTGTTCTTGAGGTTCCGGGTCTCAGGAATTCTTCCCTATCAATTTTATCGATTCCTGTTACTATTTTGAACATAGTGATCATATCGTCTCTTTTTCTTCTATCTTCTAGTTTTTGCATATTTAATGTCTCTAACCTCTCCTCATAGCTCTTGTCCTTCATTTCTGGAAGCCACTTCTAGTTTTTGCATACAGTATTTAATGCCTCTAACCTCTCCTCGTAGCTCTTGTCCTTCAGTTCTGGAAGCCACTCAATGGCATGTCTTTGCATCTTTTCCAGTTTGTTGATGTGCTTCTTAACACTTTCGCCCGGGCATGACGCAGCATTGCGTCATCCGTTTACTGTCGGTAATGCCGGGGATGACGCAGCATTGCGTCATCCACTTTAAATAATCACCAAAAATCAGGTTTTTATACAATTTTTTGGGGACTGGTTTTAAAATGCGCGCCGATGTCTTCCCATTTTCTTTGTTGAGCCTCGTGGCCCTCAGGCTGCTTGGCACACGCCGTGGGTCCATTGTTTTCGCTCCACTGTTGTGACCAATGTCGCCTCCCCTCACATCTCAAACGTGTGAACATTTCGGCTATTTTCCATGGCTATATTTCTTACTGCGGCTTTAGAAACTATCTACGCTTACTCCACGATGGATAGTGATCATGAACAAGGCCCTTCCAGGAAGAAAATTGCGAAAGAAAGGCTTGAAAAGGGCGGGAATTGGGAGTGTAGTTGGAAGGCGTCTGAGCGCTCACTCGCGGCTAACGCATGGCCCGTCTTCAACTCGTCGGCGGTTGGAGCGTGACCAGGTTTTTTATTTTATATGCTAATGTTCCTCTAGAGAATTCTATTGCGAACCCATTGAGACCAAAATGAAAGACCTAGGACGAAAATTGATGTGACCAGAGTGAAAATAGTGAAAACATTTTATCACTTGCGCTCTCCTGGGTAACTCGTTCGCACTTTCTCTGTTTGCTGTGGGTAATTGGCCGGGCTTTTGGAGTTTATATGCATTTAGTGTTGTAGAGAATTCTATTGCGAACACAATGATACCAAATTTAATCTCGTAGGACGAGAATTTAGGTGACAGTTGGAGAGTATACACTTTTCAGAATTTACGCGCGCTCCCATGACACCCTGGGACCCAAATCACACAGTTGAGGAGTGACGCGCGGGGTACGCCAAAGTGTTAAGATATGGTCATCATACAACCACTGCATATTCCAGCTTTGGTCTAACAAAAGTCGTGAACAATTCCTTTAGTATTTCTCCATCCATGTATTTAAAAGCAAATTTAAAGTTAGAAAGTGTAGCATAGGCTCCTCGCACAATGTTCTTAATGTGATCTTCAGGTGACAGTTTTCTATCTAGAACCACACCTAGATCCCTTTCTAAAGATTTATCGCGTAATTTATAGGTTGTGTGGGGTCTATGTCCTCCAATTCCACATTCCATAACATGGCATTTATTCACATTAAATTCCATTTGCCAAGTGTTGCTCCATATACTTATTTTGTCCAGGTCTTCTTGAATGGCATGGCAATCATATATGTTTATCTTCCCTATTAACATCATCAGCAAACATGTTAATATAATTCTGTATTCGAACTAATAGATCGTTTACGTAGACAATTAACATTACTGGTGCAAGAACTGAACCCTGTGGTACTCCCCTTGTGACATTCCTCCAATCCGATACATAGCCTCTGATTACGGCCCTCATTTTTTGTCAGTTAGGAAAATTTCATCCATGTTAGAGGCTTACCTGTCACCCCACCACTATGTTCCAGTTTCCAGAACAACCTCTTATGTGAAACTCTGTCAAAAGCCTTTTTTAAGTCCAGATATATGCAGTAAACCCAACCATCTCTTACCTGTAAAATCCCTGTGGCTCGATCATAGAAACTGAGTAAATTCATTACACAGGATCTCGCAGATCGAAAACCATACTGTCTGTCTGATATTAAATAATTTTTATCCAGGTGTTCTACCCATTTAGTTTTAATTATTTTTTTTCCAATATTTTGACTGTTACACTCGTCAATGATACAGGTCTATAATTGAGGGGGTCCCTGCTGCCACTTTTGTAGACTGGAACTATGTTAGCCTTTTTCCACACATCAGCTACAACTCCTGTACACAGGGATGCCTGAAAAATTAGTTGAAGTGGAATGCTGAGCTCAGGTGCACATTCTCTCAGGACCCATGGTGAAATTCCAACTGGACCAACTGCTTTGTTCTTACTTAGCTCCTTGAGCCTTTTCTGGGGGGAGTCCATACGGCTTCCCGGAGCTTATCCAGACTGATATGCTTATGTCAGTCATGTGTATGGAGTTCTGTGGGCCTACCGGGAACCATGAGCCAGAACCTGGCCTCAGAGAGGCACGGGGAGCAATGGCCTATAGAAACCCCCGTGTGGTTGGAAGCATTCTGTGTCTGCCATCGACCGGGTCAGGCACCCAGAAAGGTAAGCGTTCCAAAACAAGCCCCTATTCTGGTGAAAATTGCTACCAATAGCCGAACACAAGGATAGAACTCCCCAAAAAGAAACGAGCAAACGAGCATGATGTCACACATCGTCGCACCGCTGCCTGCTCAGCTCCTCACTCCCCAGTAAGGGAAAGGAGCAGCCCCCAGATCCCCGTGCCGGCTATCCACCCATCAGTTCTAAGGCTGATGCTAGAGGCAGAGGTCGTGTGCTCTGGTTCCAGTGATTTTTCAGCACTGCTTCGAGTGTGGTGGCTGTCTTCTAGGGGTGCGAGAACCAGGAATTATTCTACAGTATTTGGGCTGCTTGAGCCTAGGGTTACCTTTCTTAGGTGCCCTGTAAGTTCTGCCCTTGGGGCTTGGGATTACCTTCCACAAGTTCCTTGGGTCCTGCCTCTGCTGGGCTGTTTAACTGCTTCGTTTATCGGCTGCCCTTTGGGTGCTTGGGTGTTTTGTCTCCCTTATTTACCTTAGGGTAAGAGGCAGTTTGCACTGGGCACAAGGTGCTGAGCAGCTTGTTTTCACCATTCATAGCGGCCGGCTCTGTTCCTTTGGGTACATTGCGGGGTCTTGTTTTTCTTTTTGTTTGTGCCTTGTGTCCCGTACCAGTTTGCACTGGTATGGGGCACAAGGTGCTGAGCAGCTTGTTTTCACCATTCATAGCGGCCGGCTCTGTTCCTTTGGGTACGTTGTGGGGTCTTGTTTTTCTTTGTTTGTGCCTTGTGTGGGAGTCTGCCCTGCTTGCCCCTTGGCATCTGACCTAATACGGTTTTCTTCTGGTGGTGCCCCCTGCTAGGCCCCTGTGAGTGTACACATCCCTGAGGTTCAGCTTTAGAAAGTTGCTTGGTAGTTTTGGTCGCAGGTTAGCAGTACCCTGCCTGGGATTCCCTGAGCATGAGTTCCGTCTCAGGATCCTGGGAAACCCCACAGGGGCACGTGGGTCCGATGGATGTGACCCTGGAGTCCCCCCCCCCGCTTCGTGCGAGTTGCTCGGTCCCCCTTGTCTCAGGTGACACTCTCTGTTTTTGCCTCCGTCACACTGCCTGTTGGGTTGGGGACACTTTCGACCCGGAGTCCTGCAAGTTCTGTTGCTTGCTGGTGACTCAGTGTACCCAGTCTAATGATGATCTTCTACGGGTACAGGTGGCGCAGGCAATGCATGTGTGCTCGGTTGGTTGCTCACCCGGATGCCCCGAGGCTGCCCCATTTTGCTGAAAGGTACCCGGACTTTGGGGGTGGGTGGTCGCTTCGACCTTGGTTCAGTCCGCATCCCCTCGTCCTTTCCCTGTTGTGGTTCATTCTGGTCCCCCCCTTCCCCATCCTCTGCTTCTGGCCCTGAAGCGTCTGAGGGTTTCAGATTCGGGGCAGGGTTTAGATGGTCTTGAGACTCGGGCAGTCTTGGGGATGCCCCTTCCAGTGTGGCGACAGAGGCATTTGAGTCCGATCTCCCTGCCGTAGCCTCCTGGTCTGACCAGTCGGCCCCCTTCTGTCCGGCTTACGTGGCTGCTCCGGCCTTTTCTTTAGAGGCCAGTGCTCTGGGGGATGACTTGGCCCCAGGTCCTGTGGAGGAGGATCTTGGGGCGGGGGCAGGGGCTAACTTGGGGGCCTGGGACCCAACTAGACCCACCTGGGTTTTTCTGCCCTCTTGAGTGGGGCTTATTGTTACAAGGAGTTGGGTTCTCTTAACCCCCCATCCCTTCTGAGTACGAGTTGGATTTGATGTCCGCCCCTCCCTGGGTTTGGTTCCGTGTCCCCTCGGATGTGTCGGTTCCATCTTTCCAGAGGTTTTCGGCTTACCGCATCCTACTGTCTGCGATGCAGGCAGCCTTAGCGGCTTGCCTCCTGCGCGACCCGGATTATGTGTCGCTTATAAACAAGCAACACGATTATGCGGCGCATGTAAACAAACTGCAACGCCGCCCTGGTGGCCATGCCGGGAAACCGGCAGAAGAAAATGGCCACCAGAACAGAAGGCTGTGACCAACGCTAAAGATACGAAAACACGCCAGCAAAAGTGTGAAGCAAGCAGACTGGATGGGCGAAAAACTCCGCCGAGAAGCAGAGAACCCAGGCAGGGGCAAACCACCCCAGAACTGCTAGCAGGCATCCCCCACAGCCCTGGGAACCCGCAACAGAGGCCTTGGGGCAGAGCCGTCCTCCAATCCTCCGCCTTTAAAGAAAAGGAAGAGTCCATGGGAAAGGCAGCAAGAAAGGGCCGCTGGTAAGACCCAGAAGCCTTGGCAGGAGGAACAGGCTCGAAAACCTTCATCCCCAACCCGAACGGGGCAGCCTTCGAAAACTGCCCGAGTCTCGGCCCCAACTAAACCCCGCCTCGACCCCTAAACCCGCAGACGGTCCGGAGCCGGGAACAGGGAGGGAAAGGGGCGAACAGCACCTAACCAAAACGGGGCGACCCCGGGGCATCCGAGTGGGAAGCCAACCTAGCGTGTTGCAGCAACCTAACCTAGCTTGCAACACGGATGCCGCCTGTACTCTGAACAGTAATAACATCAGGAGAGTATTGAAGAACAAGCAGAGAATCTCTCTCGCAAGACTCCGGGTCAAGGTATCAGTGACCCAACAGGCAACATGACAGAGGTAAAAGTGGCGACTGTCACCCGGAGACAAAGGCACAGCAACTAACGATCCCGTACAAGATGGGTGGGAACCTGGAAGACACATTCAATGGTCCACCGAGCCCCGACAGGGGTTTCCAGGACCCATAGGCTGACTGCTACGGGAAGTCCGGGCAAGGTGTTGCTAACCGGTTAAGAAACCCAAAAATAACAAGAGGGTAGAGGACAACACTGAAAACCCCTGCGACATGTACAATCATGGGGACCTAGCAGAAGGCCACCAAACACTACCAGTGGAACTATAGCCACACTGGGCAGACCCCCACCAGGCAAATGAAAATAAAAACAAAAGAAAACCCCCGCAAAAGTACACCGTCTCCAGAGGCAACAGGAACCGGTCGCCGCTTAGGTGGCAGGTCGCGCAACACCTTGACGCCCAAACCAGTACAATACCAGTCCCTACCCAGGGCCAAACAAGGGCCCCAAGCCCCAGCTGGCCCCCAAGGGCAAGGCAAATGCCGAGCAGCAAGAACCTGTACGGGAATGGTTCCCGAACGCCCCAAGGAAGATAACCCTGTCACACAGGGGCAGTATTCACAGGGCGCTTAGGGAAGGAAGCCCCTAAGCGCATGCAGCCCCGGCACTGATGAGGTACTCCTGGCCAGCGCACAACACAACACACAGCAGTGAACGCCATACAAGGCAAACACCGCCCAGGAAACTGAGGCCAGAGAAGCATCTATACCGGTTGACATTAGCTTACAAACTGATGCTAGGCAGCCGGCGCGGTAGGTCCGGGGCTCTCCCCTTCCCCTCTCGGGGCGAGGAGGGCTGCACGGACGATCGGTGTGGCAGTAGTGTGATGTTTGCTTGTTTCCTTGTTTCCTTGAGATTGTAGAAAGTTTCTACCTCTATGTTTTTTTTTTTTTTTTTAGTTTTTTACCATGTGGGGTTTGTTTTGATATGCCTATCTATCTGGGTGCAAACCCCGGTCGATGGCAGATGAGGAAAACCCCAACCACAAGGGGGTGTTTCAGGGCCATTGCTCCCTGAAACCTCTCTGAAGGGGCCATGTAGTTCTGGTGCTGGTCTCTGGTAGGTCTGAACTCCTTAGCTAATGTCCCAGTCTAATATAACATACATTAGCCCGATAAGCTCCAGGGAGCCTCCGGGGCTCACCCAGAAAATGGCGTTTCATTACATTCAGCGCTGTTTTTCTGGGGGGAGCCCCGTCGGCTCCCCGGAGCTATCCCAGGCTGATATGCTAATGTCAGACTTTGGCATCAGTCATGTGTATGGAGTTCTTAGGCCTACCGGGGACCACGGCCAGAACCGGGCCCCCTCAGAGAGGCAAGGGGAGCAATGGCCTATAGAAGCCCCAGTGTAGTTGGAAGCATTCTATGTCTGCCGTCGACCGGAACAGGCATCCAGAAAGGTAAGCGCCCCAAAACAAACCCCTTTTCTGGTTAAAATTGCTACCAAAAACCGAACTAGTGGATAGAACTCCCCAACCGAAAACAAGCAAACTAGTGTGACGTCACACACCGCCGCGCCGCTGTCTGCGCAGCTCCCCCCTCCCCGGGAGGGGGAAGGGGGAGCCCCAGACCCCCCGCGCCGGCTACCCACGCCTCAGTTCTTGAGGCTGATGCTATAGGTGATGGTTGTGTGCTCTGGCTCCGGTGTTGCTACTGCACTGTGCTTTGCGTGTGGTGTTGGTTTTGTGGGTGCGAGAGCCAGGAGTTATCTTCAGTACTCGGGCTGCATGCGCCTAGGGCTGCCTTCCCTAGGTGCCCTGTAAGTACTGCCCTTGGGGCTTGGGGCCACCTTCCACAGGCTCCTCGGGGTCTGCCTCTGCAGGTCCGTTTTACCTTTCGGTTTTTCGGCCGCCTGTTGGGCTCTTGGGTGTTCTGTTCTCCCTTGTTACCGGCAGGTAAGAGGCAGTTTGCACTGGTAGGGGCGCAGGGTGCTGCTCAGCTTGTATTTCCCGACATCGCGGCCGGCTCTGTTCCTTGGGGTTCGCTGTCCTCTTGCGGGGTTTTGTTTTTCTTTTGTTTTTGCCTGGTGGGGGGTTCTGTCATTTTATTCAGTTTGTTTTGCCCTTCCACTGTTCTCCTCGGTGGCGCTCCCTGCTAGGTCCCCGTGAGTGTACACGTCCCTGAGGTTCAGCTTTAGAAGTTTGCTTGGTAGTTTTGGGCGCCGGTTTGCAGCACCCTGCCTGGGACTACCTGAGCGCGAGTCCTCTTAAAGTAAACGCTCAGGACCCTGGGAATCCCCTAGGGGGCGCATGGGTCCGATGGATGTGACCCCGGAGTCCCCACTCGCTGTGTGCGAGTTTGAGGGTTGCTCGGTCCCCTTGTCTCAGGGTGACCCTCATTGTTTTTGCCTCTGCCTGTTGGGTCGGTGATACTTTCGACCCTGAGTCCTGCGAGTGTTGCTGCTTGCTTGTGACTCAATTTACCTCTGATGATTCTATTCGGGTACAGGCGGCACGTGCGTTGCAGTCTAGGTTTTGTCTGTTGCAACGCGCTAGGTTGGTTGCTTCCCCGGATGCCCCGGGGCTGCCCCGCTTTGCTTTTCCAGACCCGGACTTGGGGGTGGGGGTCGCTTCGATCCTGGTTCAGTCTGCACCTCCTTGTCCTTCCCCTTCTGTTCGTTCTGGTACCCCGCCCCTGCTTCCGGCCCCGAAGCGTCTGAGGGTTTCGGGGTCGGAGCAGGGGTTACTTGATCTCGAGACTCGGGCAGCTTCGGGGGTTGCCCCTTCCGGGGGGGCGGCGGCAGAGGCATTCGAGTCTTGTCTCCCGGCCGAAGCTTCAGGGTCTGACCAGTGGGCCCCCCTTCCTCCAGCTTTTCCGGCTGCTCCGTCCTTGTCTTGTGGGGTCGGGGCTTGGGGAGAGGACTCGGCCTCGGGTCCTGTGGTGCAGGACCTCGAGGCTGGGGAGGGGCTGACTTGGGGGCCTTGGGCCCCGCTGGACCCCGCCTGGGTTTTTCTTCCCACTGAGCGGGGCTTATTGTTACAAGGAGTGGGGTTTTCTTTTCCCCCCTCTGCGTACGAGTTGGATTTGGTGTCGGCCCCTCCCCGGGTTCGGTTCCGTGTTCCCCCGGGTACGTCGGTTCCGTCCTTCCGGAGGGTTTCGGCTTATCGCATCCAACCTGGTGTGGTGCGAGCGGCCTTTGCAGCTTACCTCCTGCGTGACCCGGATTATGCCTCGGAAATGGATCCGTCCATGTTCAGGTTTGGGACTTCGTTCCCTTTCTGGCTCCGTTACGAGGTTCCGGAGTCGTCCTGGCTAGCAGACTGCCCCTTGTTTGGTCTGGATTCCTGGCATTCCTTCTGTCGTTCCCGCACGCTGGAGTGGCGGGAAGCTTCCACAGTGCTTCAGGTTTTCCTGGGGGGTGAACTTGAGTACCTGAACGAGTGCTTGCTTGCCCCTGCCCTTCCCCGCGATGTGGGCGTTATTCAGCTCCATGTGCAGGTTCCCTCCCTTTCGGCGGCGCTCGTTGCGGAGGACTTGCGCGCCCGGGGCCTTTTGAGTTCGGCCTTGCGGTTCTTTTCCCTCCTGGAGCTGTCTTCGGATTAGCTCATGGAGGATGTGGGGACGCTTGGGTCCGTCCCGGGGTCCGGCACCTTGTCCTCGGCTGCGCGTTCGTCGGCTGCCTTGTTGAAGCTGTTCACGCCGATTTTGCGGGATGCGGTTTCCCTGTTTTATGCTTCCCGTCTCGCGTGTCGGCAGGCGGTGCTGGGTTCCTCCGTGGAATCTGCTTGGGCTCTGGCTCTTAGGCGTTCTTCACCTTTTTGTCCTCTCCTGTTTGGGGAGTCGGCCGTGGCGCAGTTTATTCAGGCTGCGTCGGCGGCTTGTCGTCCGATGTCGGACTTGTTGGTTTTCCGGGGGTCCCGGGGTGGGTCTTCCCGGAAAGGTCGTGCCAGGGCTCGGGGTTCCTCTCGTCGTGGTAGGCCTCTGGTGTCAGGTTTGGGGTTGGCTCCTCCTGCAGACCCTCCCTCGTCTGGTCGGCGCGGTGTTCGCGCTGTGTGGGGTTCTGGGTCTCGTAAGGGTCGCCGGCCCTTTCGCGGTTTGCCCCCTTGACGGGGCGATGGGGGGGCGGCTTGCGCTGTTCGCCCGCGCCTGGTCCCACGATTCGTGGGCCTTTCAGGTCGTGTCTTGCGGCCTGCGGTGGCGTTGGGTGGCCCCTCCCCCCTTTGGGGGGTCGGGTCTGGCGGGGCAGGTTTCTTCCCCTGCGCTCTGTCGAGTCGTCTTGGAGTGGGTACGCTTGGGCGTCGTCGAGAGAAGTCTCTCCTGCGGCTGCGGTCCCGCCTTCGTCTGTTTCTGGAGGGCCCTAGGGTCACCCGGCGGTTACTCGAGGGGCTGTGCGGGAGCCTGAACTTCGCGATGGTGGTCTACCTGCCGGGTCGTGTTTGGCTTCGACGGCTGTTCTGGTTCCTTCGGGGTTCCCCCTTCCGCCTCTCTCGCGATCGCAGAGTTCGACCCCCGGGGGCCTTGCGTCGGTTGCTGCGTCACCGGCTTCCTCTTCGGGTTTTTTGGGGTTCAGTGCCTTGGCGCCTACCCGAGCCCTCACTCGATGTGTACACGGATGCGTCGTCTCTTGGCTGGGGTTTTGTGACCAGTGCTCACCAGGCCGGCCAGGGGCGTTGGGATCCGTCCTTCCGTCGAGCTCACAGCACGGTGCGGGAGTTCGCGGCAGTGTGGTTTGCTCTGGGGAGGATTCGGGTGGCCCGCGGATCGACGATTCGGCTCCATTCGGACTGCTCTCCGGTGGTTCATTGCCTGAACCGCAGGGGTTCGATGCGGTCCTTGTCTCTTTGGGGTTGGTCGCTTCGGGTGACTCGTCTGCTGAGTTCTCGGGGTTTGGCTCTCCTGGCGGTTCACGTACGGGGCGTGTCCAGCATCTTGGCCGACGCCCTGTCTCGCTTCGTTCCCCTATCCACGGAGTGGACGGTCGACGACGAGTCCTTCCGTTGGCTTTGCCAGATGTTCGAGCGCCCCAAAGTGGACCTCTTCGCGTTGGCGTGGTCGCGGCGTCTTCCCGTTTATGCAGCGCCCTTCCCCGATCGCGAGGCCGTCGGGGTCGATGCCTTTCGGCTAGCTAGACTGGTCGAGGTGGGGGTTCCTGTACCTCTTTCCCCCGGTTCGGCTGTTGCTCCAGGTCCTGACTCGCTTAGAGACTTACCAGGGGAGAGTTGTCCTTCTGGCCCCTTGGTGGCCGGCCCAGCCTTGGTTTCAGGCGCTGGTTGCTCGGTGTCTGAACCCGAGGGTTTTCCCGCGGCTCCGCCTCTTTCAGCAGATCGGGCCGGTACGTCACGTGGCTGGTTCGATCTTCTCCTTGAGTCTTCGTGTATGGTTTTTTTGACTTGAGTCTATCATCATCTCTATGGTGATCAGGTGGCCTCCTTGTTGGTGTCCCACCTGAGGGCTTCTTCTCGGCGGCAGTATGAAGTTTCCTGGCGGTCCTTCCGTTTCTTTTTGCGTCTTCGTCGTGTTAGCTCCTTGTCTGTTCGGGTGGTCTTGTCCTACCTCTCGTGGTTGTTTCAGGACCGTCATCTTATGCCTAACACTGTCGCTTCGTATCGTGTGGCGCTGGCGGAGCCGCTTCAGCTTGCTTTCGATATCGATGTTACGTCTGCGCCGTTTCGCAAGCTGTCTCATGCATTGTTTCACCTACGGCCTGCTCATGCGTCGCTTGAGCCGTCCTGGTCTTTGGACACAGTGCTCGCTTTCCTTTCATCTCCTCATTTCGTTGTGGCCCCTTCGGTCCAGGATTGTTTTTCCAAGGCACTTTTCTTGTTGGCTTTGGCCTCTGGGGGTCGGGTAGGGGAGCTTCATGCTCTCCTCCGGCGCAGGGGTTTCTGCTCTTTTGGTCGTGGTGATTGTTTTTTCGTTTGCAGCCGTCTCCTTCTTTTCTGGCGAAGAATGAGACTGCTGCGTTCCGGAGGGGTCCATGGGTGGTTGATGCTTGGTTGGTCAGGCTGGGGGTGCATCATGTTTTGTGTCCGGTTGCGGCGCTTCACCGTTATTTGTGCGCCACAGCTTCTGTGTCCGGGGACGCGCTGTGGGTTGATCCGGTTTCCCTTCTTCCCTGTTCGCGGGTTCGGGTCTCTCAGGTCGTTCGCAGGGTTATTAGGTCCAGCCAGCCTGCGGTCTATCCCCGTGCCCATGACGTTCGTAAGTTCGCGGCTCTTGCTGCCGTCTTTGGGAATGTCTTGGTCTGATATTCAGGCGCGGGGATTTTGGCGGTCGAACAGGGTCCGGGCTGCTCGTTACCTTGTGAATGTCCCTGGGCCTCGGCGGGCCTGTGTTGCTTTGGGTCGGCGGTTGCAGCCAGTTGTCTCGGCTTCGAGTTGAGGGGTGAGCGACGACCGCCTCCCGGGTAAGTCCCTCTTTTTTCTGTCTGTGGGTAGTTAGCTCTGGGGAGCCGACGGGGCTCCCCCCAGAAAACCAGCGTTGAATGTAATGAAACCCCATTTTCTGGGTGAGTCCCGGAGGCTCCCCGGCATCCCTCCCTCCCTCCGGTCGGCGTTTTTTCGCGTTTTTGACATCCAGCCTCAAGAACTGAGATGTGGGTAGCCGGCGCGGGGGGTCTGGCGCTCCCCCTTCCCCCTCCCGGGGAGGGGGGAGCTGCGCAGACAGCGGTGCGGCGGTGTGTGACGTCACACTTGTTTGCTTGTTTTCGGTTGGGGAGTTCTATCCACTACTTCGGTTTTGGGTAGCAATTTTAACCAGAATAGGGGTTTGTTTTGGGGCGCTTACCTTTCTGGGTGCCTGTTCCGGTCGATGGCAGACATAGAATGCTTCCAACTACACGGGGGCTTCTATAGGCCATTGCTCCCCTTGCCTCTCTGAGGGGGCCCGGTTCTGGCCGTGGTCCCCGGTAGGCCTAAGAACTCCATACACATGACTGATGCCAAAGTCTGACATTAGCATATCAGCCTGGGATAGCTCCGGGGAGCCTCCGGGACTCACCCAGAAAATGGCGTTTCATTACATTCAACGCTGGTTTTTTTGTGTCTTTTGGTCTCTGACTCTCTCGCAATCTCTGTCGAACCAATCCTGTTTCCTAGTTCTGCATCTCTGCTTTGGTATAAATTTTTTGTGCCTTTATCGTATATTTCACACACACATTTTAGTGTGTGTGTGTAATTACCTAAGTAGTAATTACCTAAGTGTAGTTACAGGATGAGAGCTACGCTCGTGGTGTCCCGTCTTCCCAGCACTCTTTGTCATATAACGCTTTGAAACTACTGACGGTCTTGGCCTCCACCACCTTCTCACTTAACTTGTTCCAACCGTCTACCACTCTATTTGCGAAGGTGAATTTTCTTATATTTCTTCGGCATCTGTGTTTAGCTAGTTTAAATCTATGACCTCTTGTTCTTGAAGTGCCAGGTCTCAGGAATCCTTCCCTGTCGATTTTATCAATTCCTGTTACTATTTTGTACGTAGTGATCATATCACCTCTTTTTCTTCTGTCTTCTAGTTTTGGCATGTTTAATGCTTCCAACCTCTCCTCGTAGCTCTTGCCCTTCAGTTCTGGGAGCCACTTCGTTGCATGTCTTTGCACCTTTTCCAGTTTGTTGATGTGTGTGTGTGTGTGTGTGTGTGTGTGTGTGTGTGTGTGTGTGTGTGTGTGTGTGTGTGTGTGTAGAAAAAACAAAAAACAAATTATTAGTTAGTAACAGTTGATTGACAGTTGAGAGGCGGGCTGAAAGAGCAGAGCTCAACCCCTGCAAGCACAACTTGGTGAATACAACTAGGTGAATACATATACTGTATAAAGAAATTAATAAATTTTGTTTGTAAAGTTATGCAAGACATTGTACACAGGTACAGTATTTTGCATATCAAATCTATGTAACATAGCAACAGTGATATTGATCATAATAATGGTATTGGATTTTACTTAAATAAATTTTGTTGTATTCATATAATATTGAGTGTATTGTGATGTTAATCAGTTTGTTATTGATTAGACCCTCTCCTCTCATTCAGCTCATCTGTCATTTATGTTGCAGATTATTCTGGGGATGCTGAACACTGGCCTTGGAGGTAAAATATACATCGGCCTCAATCAGTTGGGAATTGTTGAAGGGGTGAGGACAAGCAGGAATCAGCGTGACTGTTTCATGCTTGGTAAGGAACCTGGCGTGATGTTCCCTTCTCTTTTTCAACATGCTTTAAAGTATTTGTTGTCCCTCTTCCCCTTTCCCATAGATCAGTGGAAGCATTCCTTTGGTATTTGTTCTTTATTCAGATTATTTCATTGTAGAAGAAAGTAGGAAGGGCTTGGATGGTTGTCTGGAAAACATTTGTGCAAAACATAAGTTCAGTAATGTAAGCAATATCCTTTGAACTGTAACATAGGTAAACATTGGTGGTAGACAAATTTAAATAATAATATAAACTGTCCAGAGCATCATCACAAGAACAGGTGGATACTTTAAATACAAGAGAGGATCATTCAGAAACTAATAATACAAAAGCTTATTCAGTGATACCTTTGTTCACGATCGTAATCTGTTCGCAGAGACACATCGTCGTCCAAAAATTCGTCAACCAAAACAAATTTTCACATAAGAAATAATGTAAGTTGAATTAATCTGTTCCACACCCCCAAAAATATTAACTTAAAAATACATTTTATGCAGAAAACTACTCATATTTTTCATACACAAAACAATCAGTTATAAATATAAACCATAAATAAAATAAGTGAACATTTAACTGCACTTTACCTTTACTGGGTAAAGGTAAAGTGCAGTTAAATGTTGGCGTATGGGAGACGGTGAGGAGGGAGGAAGGGAGGAGTGATGTTGGTGTATGGGGAGGTTGAGGAGGTGAGACCATCCTCTGCTCGCCTTAAGCACATTCATATCAGCATCACTGGTTTCAGATCTTCTTTTCACACATTTCACTGCCTGTGTTATGTGGCAGCCAGTCAGAACCAGTCACAAGTCAGTCAAGCATTCACAGTCAAGACCAGTCATAGGCAGTCATAACCAAGGCAGTCAAGCATTCACAGTTGTGGTAGCAACCAATTAGGCATTTAGTCATTCAGCCATTTACAGTCAATTAGGCTTTCACAGTCAGTAAACAACAAGTTTAATGTCATGCAGTCTGCCTCGTGATCCACCAGTTGGTAGCAAGGAAGCCCATATTAATACCGTCCAGATGTGGCTGGTACAGCTGGGGTGAGGGGGGCAGTGTTGGGGCTAGAGGTAGCAGGGAGGGTCTGGTGGCAGTATTGGGGAGGCGGGGAGGGTCCAGTGCCGGGATGGGGGTTGGCAGGGAGGGTGCAGTGTGGGGGACGGAGGGTTCACCCCACCATCCATCCATCCATCCAGCTCCCCACCATCCATCCTGTCGCCCCCCCACCATCCATCCATCCATCCATCCAGTCCCCCCATTTACTCACTTCCCCCTTCAGAGCAGGAGAGATTGCTGAAATAGAGGGAATACAGAGAACATATACGGCACGCATAGACGAGATAAAACACCTAAATTATTGGGATCGTCTCAAAGCTCTCCAAATGTACTCTCTAGAAAGGAGACGAGAGAGAGATACCAAATAATATACACATGGAAAATACTGGAGGGTCAGGTCCCAAATCTACACAGTAAAATAACAACGTACTGGAGTGAACGATATGGAAGAAAATGCAAGATTGAACCAGTGAAGAGCAGAGGTGCCACAGGCACAATCAGAGAGCACTGTATAAACATCAGAGGTCCACGGTTGTTCAACGTCCTCTCAGCGACTATAAGAAATATTGCCGGAACAACCGTGGACATCTTCAAGAGAAAACTGGACGGTTTTCTAAGAGAAGTTCCGGATCAGCCGGGCTGTGGTGGGTACGTGGTCCTGCGGGCCGCTCCAAGCAACAGCCTGGTGGACCAAACTCACAAGTCGAGCCTGGCCTCGGGCCGGGCTTGGGGAGTAGAAGAACTCCCAGAACCCCATCAACCAGGTATCAACCACCATTCATCCATCCATCCAGTCCCCCCCACCATCCATCCACCCAGTCCCCTCACCATCCATCCCTCCAGTCACCTCACCATCCATCTTGGTACCCATAGCATGATATATAATAAGAACTTTACTGTTCAGAAAAAAAAAGCAGAAAAACAAGGAAATTCTTTACAAAGAATTCAAGATTGGTCGTCGGAATAGACTTGTAAACAAACTGAGAGCGCCTCACCCCGTGCCCCCAGTACCACTCGCTCATTCGACCCATACGCATACGAACAGATGTCATCTTCCAATTCAAATTTTACAACGAATTTGACGTCGTGTTCCCAAAAATTTGTCTTCTAGGGTAGTCGTCAACTGAGGTTCCACTTGAGTTTTCACTCAATCCACTTGGGTTTTACTGATGTCCTCCTTGAGGACATCGGTAAAGGTTGTTTCCGTATATTTCCGGATGTCCCGCGGATTTTCTGATTTGGTTATAAGGGCCCGAACTTGGGGGTGTTAGTCGCTTCGACTTTGGTTTCGTCTGCGCCCTCGTCCTTCCCCTGCTGTGGTTCATCCTGCTCCCTTCCAGCTCCCAAACATCTGAGGGTTTCAGAGTCAGGGAAGTGTTTTCTTGGCGGTGAGACTCGGGCGACTTCAGGGACTGCCCCTTCCATATCGGCGGCAGAGGCATTCGAGCGGGTTCCTCCTGTCGGGGGTTTCGGGTCATGCCAGCTTTTCGTGATTTTCTTCCCTGCTTTTCCAGTGGACTTTGCCTTTTCTCCAGGGGCAGAGGGTTTGGAGGATGGCTCGGCACCAAGTCCTGGCATGGAGGATCCTGGGGCTTGGGCGGAGTTGACTTGGGGGCTTGGGCCCCATTTGACACCGCTTGGGTATTGGTACCCTCGGTGTGGGGCTTGTTGTTACAGGGGGAGGGATTTTCCTATCCCAACTCCCTGTATGGTTCTGGGTTTCCTTGGGTTCCTCGGTTCCCTCCCTCCCTGTATGGTTCTGGGTTTCCTTGGGTTCCTCGTTTCCCTCCCTCCCTCCGGGAGGTTTCTGGCTTCCCGCATCCCACCGAGGAAGGTGTGGGAGGCCCTTGCGGCTTCCCTCCTGTAAGACCTGGATTACACCTCAATAATGGATCCTTCTTTTGAGTTTGGCTCTTTTTCTGGGGGGAGCCCCTTTGGCTCCCTTTGGATCCCTTTGGCTTTCTAGGCTGATATGCTAATGTCAGACTTTGGCATCAATCATGTGTGGAATTCTATGGGCCTACCGGGGACCACGAGCCAGAAACCTGGCCACCTCAGAAGAGGCAAGGGGAGCAATGGCCTATAGAAACCCCCGTGTGGTTGGAAGCATTCTATGTCCACCATCGACTGGGTCAGGCACCCAGAAAGGTAAGCATCCCAAAACAAACCCCCCTATTCTGGCAAAATTATTGCTACCAAAAGCTGAACAAATGGATAGAACTCCCCTAAACGTAACGAGCAAACGATCATGATGTCACATCGCTGCACCGCTATAGTCAATATTGACTATACGAAAGAGCGAGAACGGGTTGAGTGGTGTCATTCAATACTTTTGAGTTATAGCTAGTTTTTTTTTTTATATTGTTTGGGCAGTTATTTGACAGCTTAGTGGTTTATGAGGCTTGTGAATCCAGCAGTTACTTCACTGACTTTCTGGATGCTTTCCCAGTGAAATGATGAAATGTCATTTGCTCCTTGTGTCTCATGCAAGGGAAACAGGTTTTGGATCTGGTCAATTGTAGGTCATATGAACTCGTGCAACTGATGTAACTAGGTAGATTGGAACATCCTCATTGAGATAACTAAGGGAGCCATGGGGCTCTACCATAAAGAGATGTTTCATTATATTCAAATGATGGGTGCTTTTTTACAGGCTTTACTAAGCTGATAACATCGGAGATTTATCCAATGGTACTCCCATGTGATTCACTCATCCAGTTTATTCCCATCATACGTTCTGGAAATCTCACCAAGGCAACCCAGTCCTCGCCAGCGTCTTCAACTCACCCCTCAGAGTCTGACTACTATGTTATCATTCTTACAGTGAGTTCTGAATATCTTAGTACACTAATATAGCAATATAACAATAGTAGGAAATATACTATCAAAATACTATTTTAATACACTGTAATAATAACTATGGAGTCTCTGTAATCTGGCAATTTCATGCAGTAGATAAATTACCTAAACTTCAATTATCAATGAATCAGACTTTGTAAACACTCTAAGGATGCATTGGAATTATTGCCCAAAGAGAAGCCTGAAAATGCAAATTAAGTTTATTCTTTATATGAAAATTAAAATGTGTGTGAAACAGATGGCAATAGGGGGAACTTTTCCTGTATTTCAGTTTGTGACTTTGCTAGTTTCCAGAGACCCATACTGATTTTGTTTTATATTACTGTATTTTATTTACTATATTTAAAAAAAATAATTAATCTTATAAAATTTGGTAGTGTGTATATAATACAATGCAACCTTGATTTGTTGAACTCTTTGGTACCATGCCAGATTCTTTGCAGCTGGAGAAACCTTCAGAGGCAGGTAGTAAGGGGCTTGATGGAGAGGATGTAACATGTCTGGTTACTGGTGCTAGGTTGTTGTTGTCCAGTCACCAGGACATCATTAGTCACCAGCAGTGACTATTCACTGCTGTTTAGTCACTGATGTCTAATCACCAGTGTTTGGTTGCTGATGTCAGGTCACTGATGTCTAGTTGCTGATGTATGGTCATTGGTATTTGGTTCCTGATGCTCGGTCATTGGTGTCGGGTCGCTTATGTCCGGTTACCTGTGTTTGGTCACTTGATGCCCCACTGATGTATAGGAAATTAACAAGTAGAATGCTCTAAAAGAAAGTTGTGGAAACCATCTCCATCCACAACTTTAACCATAGCTGGGGTCCTATTTAGATATAGTGAAAAATTTAAACATCTTGCGTAGAAAACAGGGCACCCACACGCTGCCCAGGGACGATAGTAAACAGCGGCCATCTTAGACAAAAATCCTAAGTAGGCCATTCTTGATGGGAAGGCCTCAGTTTGTATCTAGCAACTATGGCTGGCTCATCGTCGTCTTGCTCACAATGCTGCATTGTTGCTTGCTCAACACAATCACACACTGATGATAAAATTCAGAAACAAATTTATGGACAGTGACAATGAAAGCATACCTAATGATTCTGAGATTGATAAGGATTATGCTCAGGGGTCAAGTAAAAGTGACATGGACAGCGATATAAACACATGTGTTAGCGTTCCCAGGGCGAGGTGTACCCCACCACAGCTGCCACACCCTTACTACAGTCACAGCATGACCAGCCGTGTGAGTAATTACCTAAGTGTAATTACCTAAGTGTAGTTACAAGATGAGAGCTACGCTCATGGTGTCCCGTCTACCCAGCACTCTCTGTCATATAACGCTTTGAAACTACTGATAATTTTGGCCTCCACCACCTTCTCACTTAACTTGTTCCAACCGTCTACCACTCTGTTTGCAAAAGTGAATTTTCTTATATTTCTTCGGCATCTTTGTTTATTACAGCTTTGTTAATATTCCAGCCGGCATCCAGTTTAAATCTGTGACCTTTTGTTCTTGAAGTTCCAGGTCTCAGAAAATCTTCCCTATCAATTTTATTAATTCCTGTTACTATTTTGTACCTAGTAATCATATCACCTCTTTTTCTTCTGTCTTCTAGTTTTGTCATATTTAATGCCTCTAACCTCTCCTCGTAGCTCTTGTCCTTCAGTTCTGCGAGCCACTTAGTAGCATATCTTTGCACCTTTTCCAGTTTGTTGATGTGCCTCTTAAGATATGGGCACCACACAACTGCTGCATATTCTAGCTTTGGCCTAACAAAAGTCGTGAACAATTTCTTGTACCATATGATGTTCCTGAAGGCTGTGAATATGTTGAAGATTACTAATTTTCCAGAATTAGGTACTTGAATTCAGAGAGTGGATTTAGCATTCCTGTGGCAAGTGAGAGTAGTGTATTATGATGTTACCAAGTGTGGGTCTGCAGTGTCAGTTGCTCGCCCCACCAAGTAGTAGGTGGGATTTCACGTGGGGAAAATTTAAGGAATACTGCCCTTATCTTCTAATGTTCGTCCTCTGCACGATGCATAATAGAAGGGCTTCATCTCCTAGCGAACGTAGTATTGTTGGTGCTAGGATATATATCTGTAGTGTTGGTGGTGCCGCTGTCAGAACAAGTGTACTCGTGTTCGGAGATGGTGTGGATTTTGTTCCACAAATTCCAACATTTGGCACTACTGATGTTGGGGGATACTGACATTTTTCCCATATACTGGTGTGGACATAAGTGAAATGGGTGAATAGATATGCTGCCAAGCTCATTGGAAAGGTCAAGGGCTTATCATTATATTCATGAATGCAGCATTGGAAAGATATCGCTGTACCAGAACTGTTTGCATTTTTTGCCACTTGAAACATTTCATCCAGGACTTTTGGAAAAAGACTCGGTTGTCTCGTTGCCTGTTTTTGGAAAATACACATCATGTGACAAGTTTCTTCTAATTATCAGGTCCATTCATTTTGAAGATAGTGAAAACCACAACCCAAATGATAGACTTGTGAAGGGTGAGCATGTCCTAAGTGAGTTGAATGGGAAATACAAAGATTACTACACACCAAGACAGAAGCTAGTGGTTGAGGAATCCCTTGTGCTTTTCAAAGGACGTCTTGCCTTCAAGCAAGCATCCCATCCAGACACCGCACATTTGGATTCAAATTCTTTGTTCTTTATTATTGTAAAACAGTAATGGTCATTGACATGATTTTGTACTCTGGGTGTGACGTAGACATTCCAAATAATGATCCTCACGGTTTCTCAGGAAGTGTGGTGAAGATGCTGATGGCACTACTGTTTTACAAGGGGCCACATTTTATACACAGTACAAACAATTATTATACCTTACTAATGAGGTTCTTACTTAAACATAAAACTGGAATGTGTGACACAGTAAATCCATGAAGGAGGGAAATGCCTGTGTATGAAGAAGATATTGCAGTAGTCGAGTGCCAGATAAAAAGTGTACATGCTTGCAGTGCAATGGAAAGACAGACGTGAGGTAATTACCTATGTGTAGTTACAGGATGAGAGCTATGCTCATGGTGTCCCATCTTCCCAGAATATGAATCCCATCTTCTTTGTCAGAATATGATGGCAGCCATTCACACCGGTAGGATGGTAAACAGTGGCAAGGTCAACAGAGCAACAAAAGAAGCAGTGTATAAACCAGATGGTGTCATGGACTACAACATAAATATGCACTTGGTTAATAATGTGAAATGAGGGTTGACGCTGTCGAGTGTGTTCACAAAACAGTGAAATGGGCCAAGAAAATGTTTTTTCACCTTGTTACCTTGTTGACATAACCATGGTAAACAGTTATAATATGTTTATAGTGAAATCAAGCAAGCAGACATGTGTTTAGTCTTGCTATTGTGACAGTTACTAACAATATTCAGCAAAAAAAACAGCATTGAATGTAATGAAACGCCATTTTCTGGGTGAGCCCCTACAGCTCCATGGAGCTTATCACTCTAATGTACTTTATATTAGACTGGGACATTAGCTATGGACTGACCAGGGACCAGTGCCAGAACCTGGCCCCTTCAGAGAGGTTTCAGGGAGCAATGGCCCTGGAAAACCCCCTTGTGGTTGGGGTTTTCCTTATCTGCCATTGACCGGGGTTAGGCACCCAGAAAGGTAAGCATAACAAAACAAATCTAACATGGTAAGAAACTAAAACAAAAAATGAACAGAGAGGTAGAAACTCCCTACAATCCCAAGGAAATAAGCAAACATTACACTTTACTGCAGCGCTTGTCCGCGCAGCCCTTCCCGCCCCGAGAGGGGGAGGGGGGCCCCGGACCTCATCGCGCCAGTTGCCTAGCACCAGTTTGGAAGCTAAGCTTCAACCAACGCGAAAAACCGCCGACGGGTGGGAGGGAGCCTCTGGGTCTCACCCAGAAAATGGCGTTTCATTACATTTAACGCTGATACGGAGATACCAGCTGCACTTAAATCAGCAGATATGGCTCCTTTGCACATGGGGAGTAGTAAAGCCTTGGCAAAAAATTATAGACCAGTTGCACAAACATCACACATAATAAAAGTTTTTGAAAGAATGATTAGGAATCAAATTTCTAGTTTTCTGGAAAATAATGAACTACACATCCCAGGACAACATGGATTTAGAGCGGAAAGATCCTGTCTGTCAGTTACTCAACCACTATGACAAAATCACAGAAGCTCTCGAAGAAAAGCAAAATGCAGATGTAGTATACACAGACTTTGCAAAGGCATTCGACAAATGTGATCATGGAGTGATAGCACACAAAATGAGGTCAGTGGGAATAACTGGTAAAGTAGGATGCTGGATACTCAATTTCCTGCCGAACAGAACACAAAGAGTAACAGCCAATCAAATAAAATTGAGCCCAAGTGCAGTTGTGGAGAGTTGTAGGAGAGTTGTGGTGTGGCTTGTAGGAGATTTGTGGTGTTGTCGGTTTGTTGTGGCCTCTTCGGTTTCGGATTGTTTCTCTAAGGCTCTTTTTTTTTCTCTCCTGTTGGCATTGGCCTTTGGGGGTCGGGTTGCGGAGCTTCATGCTCTTCTCCGGCGCAGGGGGTTTCTGCTCTTTTGGTTGTGGTGATAGGTTTGTTCGTTTGCAGTCGTCTCCTTTTCTGGCGAAGAATGAGACTGCTGCTTTCCAGAGGGGTCCTTGTGTTGTTGATGCTTGGTTGGTCAGGTTGGGGGTGCATCATGTGTTGTGTCCAGTTGCGGCCCTCCGCCGTTATTTGCTCGCCACAGCTTCTGTGCCCAGATCCTGGGATGCGCTTTGGGTTTATCCGGTTTCCCTTCTTCACTGTTCGCAGGTACGGGTCTCTCAGGTTATCCTCAGGGTTATTAACTCTAGCCAGCTTGTGGTCTATCCCCGTGCTCATGACGTTCGCAAGTTTGCTGCTCTTGCTGCTGTTTTTGGTAACATGTCCTTGGCTGACATTTGGGCACGGGGTTTTTGACGGTCAAACAGGGTCCTGGCTGCACGCTACCTCATTAACGTCCCTGGGCTTAGTCGGGCCTGTGTCGCTATGGGCCGGCGGATGCAGCCTGTCTCAACTTGGAGTTCAGGTGTGGAGCACCAACCGCCTCCCGGGTAAGTCCCCTACTTTCTTCTTAGTCTTTAGTGAAGTAGATCCGGGAAGCCGGCCTGGGGGCCTGACAGCTGAGTGGACAGAGCTTCGGATTCGTAGTCCTGAGGTTCTGGGTTCGTTCCCCGGTGTAGGCAGAAACAAATGGGCAGGGTTTCTTTCACCCTTATGTACCTGTTCACCTAACAATAAATAGCTACCTGGGAGTTAAACAGCTACTACGGGCTGCTTCCTTTGGGTGTGTAACAAGGAGGCCTGGTTGAGGACTGGGCCGCGGGGACATTAAACCCCGAAATCATCTCAAGATAACCACAAGATAAGATAGCCGTAAAGGCTTTCCACCAGAAACCAGCGTTAAATGTAATAAAACGCCATTTTCTGGGTGAGTCCTGGAGGCTCCCCGGCAATCCCCCCTCCCTCCGGTCGGCGGTTTTCGCGTATTTTGATAGCCAGCCTCAGAACTGCAGGGTGGATTGCCGGCGCTGAGGTCTGGGGCTTTCCCTTCCACCTCTCTGGGAGGAGGGGAGCTGCGCAGACATGCATCGCAGCTCGTGTGATGTCATGCTTGTTTGCTCATTTTCAATTGGGGAGTTCTGTCCACTCATTTGTCTATTTGCTTTGTTTTTAACCATAATATGGGTTTGTTTTGGGGAGCTTACCTTTCTGGGTGCCTGTCCATGTCGATGGCAGATATAGAATGCTCCAATATCACATATTCATTTTTATAGGCCATTGCTCCTCGTGCCTCTGAGAGGGTCAGGTTCTAGCTCGTGGTCCTTGGTAGGCCTAGAACTTCATCCACATAGACTGATGCCAAAGTTAGGGATATCCATATCAGCCTGGAAAGCTCCGAGGAGCCTCCAGGACTCACATAGAAAATTGCATTTAATTATACTCAACGCTGTTTTTTTTTTAATTAACATAAAAGTTCTTATAATATATCACGCCATGGGTTCCACGAAAGTCAGTGGTAATGTTCAACCTAATAAAATAGTTGTGAGATTGACGATAGAGGAAAAATAAGAGATCATTCATAGTGTGACAATGTGATGTCTACTACAGGCAAGTGTTAAAACATAGGGGAAAAACAAGTGTCTATAGACAGATTCTTAGTAAGACAAGAGAGCAGTGAGCCACAACCAGGTCCTAGTGGTATGCCTGCAAAATATAAGAGCGAGAGTATGCCAGAAATGTCATCACTGCCTGATGTTATAATGGAAGGGGGAGGGAGTTCCGTTCTCACGTTTATTCTCGTGTTATGTCGTTCGTTTTGGTATCATTGTGTCTGCAATTAAATTCCCTGCAAGGGTATATGCATATACTGTATTGTCCAACAGCCAGGCGTGACTTCCCTTAGCAAAGCCTAAAGTTACCCATGAATGAGCACCAATGGGCACACCCGCAACCTAATGTGTATACTCGTTCAGTTTGATAACATCCATTTTCGTGTTAGGTCTTTCATTTTTTTATTAAATTGTTCGCAATATAAAGGTGTGTATTTTAAAACTCGTCTCATAATAATAGAGCAATAAATGGAATTTTAACAACTATTTTAAATTTTGGACGCACATCATCACAAAATTATTTATATCTTTCAAGTATTTTGACATCAATTTTCGTCTTACATCTTTCATTTTGGTATCAAATTGTTCGCAATCTAAAGGCGCACATTTTAAAACCACTCCCAGATTGATCGGATAAAATTAAAATTTTTAACAAATGTCTTAAAATGTTGGATGCCACTCGCATCCATGATTAGGACTCAAAAGAAAAATTGTGGATGCCAGGGGCATTCGAAGAGTGCGAAAGTGTTAACACTTTTGCTGCCTGATGCCGCACATTGCGGCATAAAACCAAAATATGGAGTATGCCCGATGACGAAATGGTAGAAATTCCATTTATTGTCGGAATACTATGTAACTTATTTTAAAATGTGCGCCAACTTCTGCCCATTCTCTGTATACCCCACGTGGTATCCTGACCCCGCCATGTGGGCTCCGAACCCGCCGTGTGGGAGCCCACACACGCTGGAGTCTCACTGTTCTTGTGACAGCTGTGGCCTCCCCCTGAATCAAAAAGTTTACCCATTCTGGTTATTTTATCTCTGGTATTTGTTGTTACAGGCTTTATAAACACTGCAAATTGACTTCCAGATGGATACTGATCAAGAACAGAGCCAATCCATGTCAAAAGCATTGAAAGAAATGTGTATAAGGGAAAAGTTATTAAGTTTTCGTCGAAAGTATAGAAAAGTTTGACTTACATGTCCTTGTATGCAAATATCCCTTTATAGCATTCTATTGCGAGCAATTCGATACCAAACTGAACGACGTAGCATAAAAATTTAGGTCAGAATGCCGAAAAGAGAGGTAATTACACAATTATAGACCTGTATCATTGACAAGTGTAATAGTGAAAGTATTGGAAAAACTAATCAAAAGTAAATGGGTAGAACACCTGGAGAGAAATGATATAATATCAGACAGACAGTATGGTTTTCGATCTGAAAGATCCTGTGTATCGAATTTACTCGGTTTCTATGATCGAGCCACAGAGATATTACAGAAAAGAGATGGTTGGGTTGACTGCATCTATCTGGATCTAAAAAAGGCTTTCAACAGAGTTCCACATATGAGGTTGTTCTGGAAACTGGAAAATATTAGAGGGGTGACAGGAAAGCTTCTAACATGGTTGAAAAATTTTCTGACTGATAGAAAAATGAGGGCAGTGATCAGAGGCAATGTATTGGACTGGAGAAATGTCACAAGTGGAGTACCATAGGGTTCAGTTCTTGCACCAGTGATATTTATTGTTTACATAAATGATTTACCAGTTGGTATACAGAATTATATGAACATGTTTGCTGATGATGCTAAGATAATAGGAAGGATAAGAAACTTAGATGATTGTCATGCCCTTCAAGATGACCTGGACAAAATATGTTTATGGAGCACCACTTGGCAAATGGAATTTAATGTTAATAAATGTCATGTTATGGAATGTGGAATAGGAGAACATAGACCCCACACAACCTATATGTTATGTGAGAAATCTTTAAAGAATTCTGATAAAGAAAGAGATCTAGGGGTGGTTCTAGATAGAAAACTATCACCTGAGGACCACATAAAGAATATTGTGCAAGGAGCCTATGCTATGCTTTCTAACTTCAGAATTGCATTTAATTACATGGATGGCGATATACTAAAGAAATTGTTCATGACTTTTGTTAGGCCAAAGCTAGAATATGCAGCTGTTGTGTGGTGCCCACATCTTAAGCCCCGAAATCATCTCAAGATAACCTCAAGAAGGGTTGTTTGGACAAAATTTATTCACCTGTTACCTTGTTTTCCTAATCTCATTCCTTTGTAATAGAGCAATAGCTTGTTATATATGTGACTTTGGTGAAGTCTTTTGGGTAGCCAAATTCTAGATCTAGTAGGCAGAGGAAGTCTTCTGATAACAGAGGAGTGGCACTGTGATTCAAGTATCATAAGCTCATGAAAGGCACGTTAGAGGGGGCCAAAACAGAAACGTACATTTTCAGTGAAGTTAATTTTGAATGATCCACCAGAACAAGTTATTTATGTCATGCTATATTGAATTTCTCTTTGTGATTTAAAATACACCAGTTTGGTAGATAATTAATTTATAAACTTATTGGTTTTATATCTAATCACAAATTTATATTTGTTATTTATTTGCAGTGTGATACACTTTAATTGTATAGCATGTTTTGTTTGTCCACAACTTCCAGGTGCGTCCACAACAAAGCACATTGTATCGGTACCGTGATGATCCAGAGCCCATATTTGTTCGGGAAGGT
This sequence comes from Procambarus clarkii, assembly GCF_040958095.1. Taxonomy (NCBI): domain Eukaryota; kingdom Metazoa; phylum Arthropoda; class Malacostraca; order Decapoda; family Cambaridae; genus Procambarus; species Procambarus clarkii. The sequence continues at coordinate 31,593,278 of NC_091171.1, forward strand.
GGTGTGACGAACACCCTCCGTGGACAGCAGCTCGACCAACGACTGCTTTCTTCCGCAAAAGAAGTTTGTGAATTACAGCAGCAGGTGTCTCAGGAGAAACAGTCAATGCTTGATATGATACTGGTAAAAAAATCACAGCACTTTTAAAATTAGCAATTTTTTGGCATACTGTAACAGTCATGTGTTTTGTATCCACATACAGTGTATAATTTCAGGCTTTAGAAAATATTTTTTGCCCTACAGTAATATATTTTCAAGTTTTATTCTTTGTCATCTTCATGTAATGATGAAATAATGTGAAAAGCTGTGTAAGAATTGGCAAGTGAATGTTTGTGCTCAAGTTGTCCTCTTCTGTAAAGATGAGGTGTTTATCAGTGCTGAGCAGTCACACTGCATAGGTGAGTCTTGGCTTAATACATAACCTACTTTTTGGACCCCTCTCTTGAAATCGCATCTTGTCCCAGACTTTTGGACTGTACCTCTTGATAACTGACTTCTTCACTTTTGTAAATATACTTTTGTCTTCAGTTAGTTCTTTAATTTTGTTGGAATTAATTTACTGTAGATCAGTGTTTTGTTTAAGTTCATATACACAAATAAAAGCTGAAAATTCTGGTTAAATTAATATAGAGCTTTAAATTGTTATTGGACATTTTCCACTTGCCAATATATTTACTGTATCAAAAATACATCTAATTTAAAAAAAATGATGTAAAGGCATTATGAATAAGTGTTTATTATAACTGTAATGAACTTTTTTATTGCATATTGTAGACCTAGTCCAAAACACTAGTGAGAAGCTCTGCACAATGAAATCACGATTGCATCTGGGGTGACCTAGAACCCTGAGTTTGATTCCATTGCACTGTTAGATTTTCTCATTAGTCCTTTATTTGGCACATTTCTTTATTATAATTATTTTCTTTGTCAACATTCTCTATAAAGTTGAATAGGGATTATGAAGTTTTTCCTTCCCTTTGATAACATTGATGGAAAGGTTATTTGTTATTCATCCTCACTTATATTGATAATTACAAAATAAACCACTTTACTACTTACTGGGTAAAGTTGCACTAGCTAAACATTTTTGTGTGTTTACCCAGGTTGTAGACGAAACATTTATAAATTGTACATCATAATAACTATTATCGTCTTGGTACAGTACGTCAATACAATAAATTATATATCTTGGTAAAATTACTGTTCAAAAATATTTGAAGGTATGTGCTGGACAACTGTCCATGACATCTCATGTGCAAATTTATTCTTAGGATAGACAAAAATATAAATATGCAATTTACTCAAGATAATACCAATATCTCAAAAATACTGTACTATTAAAGTTTCAGTGCATTTTTTTTGTGATTGTTTGGCATATACTGTACATATTACTAAGGCTTTAGGATAGACATCGTCAAATTGAATTGGCGGTGCAAAAGCAAAAATTTAACTTTACACATACAGTATTCTTTTAATTTCATAACCTTTAGTTAGAGGTGCCCTTGTAAAATTTATTGTTAGTTGAATTCTTCACCAACTGAATTTAAATTTTTATACTGACACAGATGCTTCTAAAATTTCCCAATAAATCAAAGGAAGTACTGGGAGATGTCCTTTGTTTGGCCCCCACACAAAATACAGTATTGGGGCATTGTACTAAGATTCTCTCACTGCCAGAGAATGCCACCTTATGCCCTCTAGGTGGGCCTACCCAGGAGCCACAGAAAGCCTGTGCTGTGAGAGGCATGTAGAATCTCCCCTGCATTATCCAAACATTTTTAAGCTAGCCATGACTTAACCTCATCAATTAATGTTTATGATGTGTGTGTGTATGTATATGTATGGGTATAAAGTATATATGGAAGCTGATCAGAATTACATTTCACCTTTGTGAATGTACATTAATGACACTATGTAAAAGACACATCTAACACTTTATGTAGGACATACATAAATCTGTGTAGCTATGTATTTACGTATGTAGGTTAGCTTAGCATTTTAAAAACACCGAATCACCTTCTGTGGTTGAGTGTTCAATAAACCCTTGAACTGTATGTTTAACACTTCTCTAACCCTGTCCATGGAGGACAGACGAAAATGTATATATTCTGGTTAGCGTTGTGAATGTGTGGCCACGTCTGTGGTGTAAAAAAAAAAAAAAAAAAAAAAAAGTTACATGACAAGCCCAACAGATGCCTTCTCCCATTGGTTACAAGGAGTACAAATAACATATGCTCAATTCTGGTTCGTAACTACATACAAAATTAATGACAACATTTGCGTTATGTAAGGTTACTTAAACTTAATGACTTATATTTTAGCAGGAAAGCAAACGTTGAATTTATAATATTTTATTACACGCTGAAATTTCTTAAATGTTTACATAATTTGTTACTGTATTGTTTAACATTTTAGTGTTGCATGTATTATTTGTTGTAATTTTCTTCAACTCTTAGTGTATTGGCAAGAAAACTTCTTCCCTCATCACTGGTGAAATATTCCCTGAGAGCATCCAGAGCCCGACGGCGGTGAGAGACACAGTTCTTGACACTGCTGTCTAACTCGGCAAATGTCTGAGAGTAACCTGCCAATAAATAAAGTCAATCATACACATACTCGTGTCTCTTACTTGGTCTGAGTATTAAAAAGTGGGCAATGAAGATTTGTAAGATTAGCAAAAAGTGATACAATCTGCTTTAATGTTGTAAAAAACCAGCGTTGAATGTAATGAAGCACCATTTTCTGGGCGAGCCTTTTAAGCTCCCTGGAGCTATCTATCTGATATGCAATCTATTACTCTAGGGTAGTCAATGCAGTTCAGCCTACCAGGGACCACGAGCCAGAACCTGGCCCCCTCAGAGAGACAAAGAAGCAATAGCCTCTGGAAACCCCCTGAGGTTGGGGGTATTCCTTGTCTGCCATCGACCAGGGTTAGGCAATCAAAACAAAAACAAACAAAACAAAATAAACCCCACTTGGTAAGAAAATTGCAACCGAAAACCAAACAGGGAGATAAAACTCTCCCAACTCTCAAGGAAACAAGCAAATGTCACATCACTGCCGCTCTTACCCTTCAGTTCTGGGAGCCACTTAGTAGCATGTCTTTGCACCTTTTCCAGTTTGTTCATGTGCTTCTTAAGATATGGGCACCACACAACAGCTGCATATTCTAGCTTTGGCCTAACAAAAGTCATGAACAATTTCTTTAGTATATCGCCATCCATGTATTTAAATGCAATTCTGAAGTTAGAAAGCATAGCATAGGCTCCTTGCACAATATTCTTTATGTGGTCCTCAGGTGATAGTTTTCTATCTAGAACCACCCCTAGATCTCTTTCTTTATCAGAATTCTTTAAAGATTTCTCACATAATATATAGGTTGTGTGGGGTCTATGTTCTCCTATTCCACATTCCATAACATGACATTTATTAACATTAAATTCCATTTGCCAAGTGGTGCTCCATATACTTATTTTGTCCAGGTCTTCTTGAAGGGCATGACAATCATCTAAATTTCTTATCCTTCCTATTATCTTAGCATCATCAGCAAACATGTTCATATAATTCTGTATACCAACTGGTAGATCATTTATGTACACAAAAAACATCACTGGTGCAAGAACTGAACCCTGTGGTACTCCACTTGTGACATTTCTCCATTCCGATACATTGCCTCTGATTACTGCCCTCATTTTTCTATCAGTCAGAAAATTTTTCATCCATGATAGAAGCTTACCTGTCACCCCTCCAATATTTTCCAGTTTCCAGAACAACCTCTTATGTGGAACTCTGTCGAAAGCCTTTTTTAGGTCCAGATAGATGCAGTCAACCCAACCATCTCTTTCCTGTAATATCTCTGTGGCTCGATCATAGAAACTTAGTAAATTCGATACACAGGATCTTCCAGATCGAAAACCATACTGTCTGTCTGATATTATATCATTTCTCTCCAGGTGTTCTACCCATTTAGTTTTCATTAGCTTTTCCAATACTTTCACTATTACACTTGTCAATGATACAGGTCTATAATTGAGGGGGTCTTCCCTGCTGCCACTTTTGTAGATTGGAACTATGTTAGCCTGTTTCCACACGTCTGCTACGATTCCTGAACACAGGGATGCCTGAAAGATCAGGTGAAGTGGAATGCTGAGGTCAGATGCACATTCTCTCAGAACCCATGGTGAAACTCCATCTGGGCCAGCTGCTTTGTTCTTACCGAGCTCCTTTAGCATATTTTCCACTTCATCTCTAGACACCTCTATCCGCTCTATGTTGTTCTCTGGAATTCTTATTGTGTCTGGTTCTCTGAAGATTTCATTTTGTACAAACACACTTTGGAACTTTTCATTTAATGTTTCACACATTTCCTTTTCATTTTCCGTGAATCTGTTTCCCATTTTCAACCTCTGGATATTATCCTTTACCTGCAATTTGTTGTTTATGAATTTGTAGAATAGGCCCGGTTCTGTTTTACATTTATCCGCTATCCCTTTTTCAAAATTTCTTTCTGCCTCTCTCCTTACTGCTGTACAGTTGTTCCTCGCATCTTTGTATCGCTGGTATGTTTGGGGGTTTGGCCTCTTCCTATACTGATTCCATTTTTGTGTCTTTTGGTCTCTTGCCCTCTCACAATTTCTGTCGAACCAATCCTGTTTTCTGGCCCTGCATCTCTGTTTTGGTATAAATTTTTTTGTGCCTTTATCATATATTTCACAAAACTTGACATACATCTCATTCACTTCCTTGCCTAGCATCAAGTTTGTCCAATTATACTCACTAAAAAAATTTCTAAGGTCACCATAATGTCCTCTCCTGAAGTCTGGTTTTTCAACTGCTTCAACCTCCTTATTTTCTTCCAGCTTATAACGCATTGCATACTTTATTCCCAAAAAGATATGGTCACTTTTACCCAAGAGAGGAAGGTACTGAATGTCAAATATCTCTTCCTCCTTCCTGGTAAATATCAAATCTAGCATGGAGGGAACGTCCCCTTCCCTCATCCTCGTAGCTTGTTTAACATGTTGATACAAGAATGTTTCCAGGATGAGGTCTACAAATTTACAGGTCCAAAAATCTTCTGTTTTAGCTTCATATGCTTCCCAGTCTATGGATTTCAAGTTGAAGTCACCGACTATCAACAGTCGTGATCTATCGTTATCCGCTCTCGCTATGATCTCTCTCATTATCTTGAGGTTATCTTGAGTTGATTTCGGGGCGTTGTTTTTAGTGTCCCGCGGCCCGGTCCTTGACCAGGCCTCCACCCCCAGGAAGCAGCCCGTGACAGCTGACTAACTCCCAGGTACCTATTTACTGCTAGGTAACAGGGGCATTCAGGGTGAAAGAAACTTTGCCTATTTGTTTCTGCCTCGTGCGGGAATCGAACCCGCGCCACAGAATTACGAGTCCTGCGCGCTATCCACCAGGCTACGAGGCCCCTAATTTATTGTTCCCTAAAATTTATTTATTGCGAGGCCCCCCTTATTTATTGTTATAAGACCTTCTCGTTTACTATCTAGCTCTTCCTTTGACCATGTGCTGCTTGGCGGTGGACTATATGCATTTATTATCATTAGTTTATCATCCTCATGGCAGATCTCTAGTGCTATTATGTCAACTTCTTGTGGATTGGCAGTCATTATTTCGTTCACCTTTAGGTGTTCTTTTACCAGCACAGCAACGCCACCGCCTTTCCTAATTTTTCTGTCCCGTCTCCAAATTGAGTAGCCCCTTGGGAATATGACCTCATTTAAAATTACATCTTCAAGTTTTGTCTCTGTGAGTGCAACAATGTCTGCAGCTGTATTACATCACTTAACTCCTGTATCTTCGATCTCACTCCATCTATGTTGGTGTATGCAATCTTCAGGAACTTGTTCCCCCTCTCCTTATTCTTCACTCCCCCTCTCTCTATTGATTTTGTTGGTTTGCCTTTATGTACCACTTTACTGGTTTGCCTATCCCTATCACTTTGTAGAAAAAAAGAATTTATTTCTTCTTCATTCCTGCTCTCATTTAAATGTTTTGCCTCGGCGAGGTTCAGTTTCAGCTTCTCTCTATCTTCTTTTGAAAGATCTCGTCTTAACGACCACCCTTTCCCATCCTCATCACTTTGTAATTTTCTAGCATTCCTTAGTACTTCTTCCATCTGTTTGGCACCGTTTAGGGGGATCCTCAAAGGTCGATCTTTCCCTTTTACGTACCTGCCTATTCTCCTGTAGTCGCACACATTCTCTATGGTTGTAAGACCTTCCACGAGGCCAACAATTTTATCTACTACTTTAGCTTCTTCTACAGCTCTTTCTGACCTAGATGTTATCGCCTTTTCTTTGCAGCCAAAAATGATCAGGGACTTACTCCGATCAACTGTGTTTTGCACCAACTTCGGGTTAGATGCCAATTCTTTTCTCACTTCCAGCCTAATGTTTGTTTTATCTTGGTTGCTGCAGTGTTTGACTTCCTTTACTGCTTCTTCTATTTTTTCCTTCTCCTTGGCCACTTGTGCATAAGTGAGTTGCATATCTTTCTTGCACTGTTCTATTCCCTGTGTAACTTCCTCCATCTGTGCTGACAAAAGCCATTTCTCCTGTTGAATTTCCTTGCCTAACCTATTGTAGTCATTTATGTTTAAATTTACTTTAACTTCTTCCAAAGCTATTTTTAAGAGTTTATTTTCTTCTTCCATGGCTTTGCAATTTGTTTCCAATTGATTCTTATCCTTGCGCAAGTCTTTCACTAAACCCTCAAGACATAAAACTTTGCTATTCAAATGGTCATTACTTTCTTTCAATTTACTAATTATTTCTACATGAGAGTTCACTATAGTATCTAAATTTACCAACTTGTTATGTAGACTGCTAATATCAATGCTTTCTTCATTGAATCCCTCAAAATCAAGCTCTGTTTTGTTTTTCCCCTTGCCAGTGGCCATCTTGAATGTTCTTCTCTGCACTGTAAACACTAGGGCAACTTTTTCTCATCCGATTTTTCACTTCCCTTAGCACTTTCCTGTTATCTCACCTATTTTTCAAGACCACTATACCTTTATGTTCTCTGGGACACCACTCACTACCATCAACCTGTACTACAATACTTAGGATTGTTGAAATATGCTGGAGCTCCTCTGCTGCATATGTGTGTGTGTGTATATGTATATGTATATATATATATATATATATATATATATCTATATCTATCTATCTATATCTGTGCCACAGAGTTGGCCTCTCGTGCAGGCCCATCACCTCAACCACCATCCCAAAAGCCCACAAGCAATCCAGCTGGGATGGCCCCATTGTAGACCAAGTTGCTGCAGAGTGCCTGGGTGCTGCAACAACACAACATGACATTGCTCGCCTCACAGCAGTAGCAGCCCCACACGCAGGGGATTTCCTGTTAGCAACCCCCAATGTCAGCAACTGGCACGCGTCTCAAACCACACGCCCTCCGAATTGCTGTGGCCCTCCGCCTTGCTGCCCCAATCCACACCAGATATAGGTGTATTTGCAGCGAGGTGTGGCTGACAGGTACAGCCACCATGGCCTACTCTGCCAAAGCACAGGGGGATGGCACTCGAGGCACAGTGAAGTTAACGACATCATCAAGAGGAGCCTCACCACAGCTGGATGCCCAGCTGAAAGAGAGCCCTGTTACCTAACGCCCTGTAACTCTGATGCTCTTATTGGTCGCCCGGATGGTATCACAGTGAACCCCTGGAAGAATGGCAAGCATTTGGTATGGGACTACACATGCGTATCAACCCTGGCTAACACCTACATTGACCTCAGTGTTGCACAACCAGGTGGCGCTGCCACCCACAGGGAAGCAGCCAAATCCCGTAAGTACTGTATAGAGAACTGGATCACCACTACAATTTTGTCCCCGTTGCTTCTGAGACACTCGGTGCCTGGGGTAAAAGTGCTACCAGTTTTTTGAAGGAACTGGGTTCTAGGCTCATTGAAACAACAAGGTACCCCTAGAGCTGCCAGTTTTCTTTTCCTTTTCTATTCGCGATACAGAGGAGAAATGCGCACTGCATCAAGGGTTCCTGCCTGCCATCTGAGGAGCTGGAGGAACTCGACAACCTATGATAACCATCTTTGTAACCTATATGTAACTCCTTTTTTGTAACAAAGTTCAAATAAAGCAAATATATATGTGTACATACAAAAGAATGGGGGTGGTAGAAGATAATATTAGTGTTCAGTGAGAGACCACAAGGTCTCCTCTGAATACTTTTTATTTTCTTCTCCAAAGCTATGGGTCCCCACATTGGCACCAGAGGTGGTACCCTCACAAACTTTTTATATTTTATATTATATATATATATATATATATATATATATATATATATATATATTTTATATATATATATATATATATATATATATATATATATATATATATATATATATATATATATATATATATATATATATATATATATATATATATATATATATATATTATTAAATATGACCGAAAAAGTAAGATTAATAATTCTAACACGAATTTTCTCAATCTTTCGTACATTATGCTTCACTGTTGGAGGTAAATCAAAAATCACTTCTCCAAAATTCATTTTTATTTCTAGTCTGACGCGACACGGGCGCGTTTCGTAAAACTTATTACATTTTCAAAGGCTTCACAAATACACAACTGATTAGAACTTGCGTTTCCCTGATTTTATATCTACATTTGAGTGAGGTGGGAAGGGTGATGTGGCATTACATTTGAGTGAGGTGGGAAGGATGATGTGGCATTAACACAAGACAGAACACTAGAGGATATTAATAGGGTATTAAAAGTATCAACACAAGACAGAACAGAAACAATGGGTATTGAATAGAAGTGTTTGTAGAAAGCCTATTGGTCCATATTTCTTGATGCTTCTATATTGGAGCGGAGTCTTGAGGTGGGTAGAATATAGTTGTGCAATAATTGGCTGTTGATTGCTGGTGTTGACTTCTTGATGTGTAGTGCCTCGCAAACGTCAAGCCGCCTGCTATTGCTGTATCTATCGATGATTTCTGTGTTGTTTACTAGGATTTCTCTGGCGATGGTTTGGTTATGGGAAGAGATTATATGTTCCTTAATGGAGCCCTGTTGTTTATGCATCGTTAAACGCCTAGAAAGAGATGTTGTTGTCTTGCCTATATACTGGGTTTTTTGGAGCTTACAGTCCCCAAGTGGGCATTTGAAGGCATAGACGACGTTAGTCTCTTTTAAAGCGTTCTGTTTCGTGTCTGGAGAGTTTCTCATGAGTAGGCTGGCCGTTTTTCTGGTTTTATAGTAAATCGTCAGTTGTATCCTCTGATTTTTGTCTGTAGGGATAACGTTTCTATTAACAATATCTTTCAGGACCCTTTCCTCTGTTTTATGAGCTGTGGAAAAGAAGTTCCTGTAAAATAGTCTAATAGGGGGTATAGGTGTTGTGTTAGTTGTCTCTTCGGAGGTTGCATGGCTTTTCACTTTCCTTCTTATGATGTCTTCGATGAAACCATTGGAGAAGCCGTTATTGACTAGAACCTGCCTTACCCTACAGAGTTCTTCGTCGACTTGCTTCCATTCTGAGCTGTGGCTGAGAGCACGGTCGACGTATGCGTTAACAACACTCCTCTTGTACCTGTCAGGGCAGTCGCTGTTGGCATTTAGGCACATTCCTATGTTTGTTTCCTTTGTGTAGACTGCAGTGTGGAAACCTCCGCCCTTTTCCATGACTGTTACATCTAGAAAAGGCAGCTTCCCATCCTTTTCCGTCTCGTAAGTGAAACGCAGCACGGAACTCTGCTCAAATGCCTCCTTCAGCTCCTGCAGATGTCTGACATCAGGTACCTGTGTAAAAATGTCGTCAACATACCTGCAGTATATGGCCGGTTTCAAGTTCATGTCGACTAAGACTTTTTGCTCGATGGTACCCATGTAGAAGTTTGCAAACAGGACACCTAGGGGAGAACCCATGGCGACCCCATCTACTTGCTTATACATGTGCCCATCCGGGCTCAAGAAGGGTGCCTCTTTAGTACAAGCTTGGAGTAGTTTCCTCAGAATACTTTCTGGCATGTCAAGAGGAGTACAGGCTGGATCACGATACACTCTGTCGGCTATCATTCCGATTGTCTCGTCCACAGGTACGTTGGTAAACAGCGATTCTACGTCCAACGAGGCTCTTATCCCTGTGGCCCGTGCGCCCCGCAGTAAGTCCACAAATTCCTTTGGAGACTTCAGGCTGAAGGCGCAAGGAACATAAGGAGTCAGCAGGCCGTTGAGTCGCTTCGCCAATCTGTACGTGGGTGTGGGTATCTGGCTAATGATTGGCCGAAGTGGGTTTCCAGGCTTGTGCGTCTTGACATTTCCATACGCATATCCAGGTTTATATTCCCCAATGATCTTTGGCAGGTGGAGTCCGGATTTCTTGGCGTTCACAGTTTCGATCAGTTTGTTGACCTTTGCTTTTAATTCGGCTGTAGTGTCCTTCGTTACCCTTTGGAACTTAGTTTGGTCAGAGAGTATGATGTTCATTTTCGCCAGATATTCGTCTTTTTTAAGAATGACATATATTGGCGACTTGTCACCTCTCCTGACAACTATCTCCTTGTTCTCACGAAGGCTTTTAGCTGCCGCTCTAAGCTCGGGGGACAGTATGGTGCTTCTGTAGTTGCCTCGATTCTTTCCTCCTTCTGCAATAAGTTCTGCTTGTAAGGTATCTTTGGTAGTGACCTTCTTTTGTGTCTCGAGGTCGAATATGTCGTCCAACAGAATTTCCAACTCCACTTTCCGGGCCATTTCACTCGGTCTGGACATAACATGACAGTTTATGCCCAGATTTAGGAGAGTGACTTGGTCCTCAGTGAGGTTAATTCCTGCAAGGTTCAGGAAGCCATCTCTTGGTCGTGGAATTGCCATAGGTCCTCCATATAATGTTGTTAGTTTCTTGATAATCCTTGTTTCAGTGCTGAGGTGATGTTGGTCTGTGAGGATGTCGAGGTGTTGTTCGTGAGAACAAGGAGATAGTTGTCAGGAGAGGTGACAAGTCGCCAATATATGTCATTCTTAAAAAAGACGAATATCTGGCGAAAATGAACATCATACTCTCTGACCAAACTAAGTTCCAAAGGGTAACGAAGGACACTACAGCCGAATTAAAAGCAAAGGTCAACAAACTGATCGAAACTGTGAACGCCAAGAAATCCGGACTCCACCTGCCAAAGATCATTGGGGAATATAAACCTGGATATGCGTATGGAAATGTCAAGACGCACAAGCCTGGAAACCCACTTCGGCCAATCATTAGCCAGATACCCACACCCACGTACAGATTGGCGAAGCGACTCAACGGCCTGCTGACTCCTTATGTTCCTTGCGCCTTCAGCCTGAAGTCTCCAAAGGAATTTGTGGACTTACTGCGGGGCGCACGGGCCACAGGGATAAGAGCCTCGTTGGACGTAGAATCGCTGTTTACCAACGTACCTGTGGACGAGACAATCGGAATGATAGCCGACAGAGTGTATCGTGATCCAGCCTGTACTCCTCTTGACATGCCAGAAAGTATTCTGAGGAAACTACTCCAAGCTTGTACTAAAGAGGCACCCTTCTTGAGCCCGGATGGGCACATGTATAAGCAAGTAGATGGGGTCGCCATGGGTTCTCCCCTAGGTGTCCTGTTTGCAAACTTCTACATGGGTACCATCGAGCAAAAAGTCTTAGTCGACATGAACTTGAAACCGGCCATATACTGCAGGTATGTTGACGACATTTTTACACAGGTACCTGATGTCAGACATCTGCAGGAGCTGAAGGAGGCATTTGAGCAGAGTTCCGTGCTGCGTTTCACTTACGAGACGGAAAAGGATGGGAAGCTGCCTTTTCTAGATGTAACAGTCATGGAAAAGGGCGGAGGTTTCCACACTGCAGTCTACACAAAGGAAACAAACATAGGAATGTGCCTAAATGCCAACAGCGACTGCCCTGACAGGTACAAGAGGAGTGTTGTTAACGCATACGTCGACCGTGCTCTCAGCCACAGCTCAGAATGGAAGCAAGTCGACGAAGAACTCTGTAGGGTAAGGCAGGTTCTAGTCAATAACGGCTTCTCCAATGGTTTCATCGAAGACATCATAAGAAGGAAAGTGAAAAGCCATGCAACCTCCGAAGAGACAACTAACACAACACCTATACCCCCTATTAGACTATTTTACAGGAACTTCTTTTCCACAGCTCATAAAACAGAGGAAAGGGTCCTGAAAGATATTGTTAATAGAAACGTTATCCCTACAGACAAAAATCAGAGGATACAACTGACGATTTACTATAAAACCAGAAAAACGGCCAGCCTACTCATGAGAAACTCTCCAGACACGAAACAGAACGCTTTAAAAGAGACTAACGTCGTCTATGCCTTCAAATGCCCACTTGGGGACTGTAAGCTCCAAAAAACCCAGTATATAGGCAAGACAACAACATCTCTTTCTAGGCGTTTAACGATGCATAAACAACAGGGCTCCATTAAGGAACATATAATCTCTTCCCATAACCAAACCATCGCCAGAGAAATCCTAGTAAACAACACAGAAATCATCGATAGATACAGCGATAGCAGGCGGCTTGACGTTTGCGAGGCACTACACATCAAGAAGTCAACACCAGCAATCAACAGCCAATTATTGCACAACTATATTCTACCCACCTCAAGACTCCGCTCCAATATAGAAGCATCAAGAAATATGGACCAATAGGCTTTCTACAAACACTTCTATTCAATACCCATTGTTTCTGTTCTGTCTTGTGTTGATACTTTTAATACCCTATTAATATCCTCTAGTGTTCTGTCTTGTGTTAATGCCACATCATCCTTCCCACCTCACTCAAATGTAATGCCACATCACCCTTCCCACCTCACTCAAATGTAGATATAAAATCAGGGAAACGCAAGTTCTAATCAGTTGTGTATTTGTGAAGCCTTTGAAAATGTAATAAGTTTTACGAAACGCGCCCGTGTCGCGTCAGACTAGAAATAAAAATGAATTTTGGAGAAGTGATTTTTGATTTACCTCCAACAGTGAAGCATAATGTACGAAAGATTGAGAAAATTCGTGTTAGAATTATTAATCTTACTTTTTCGGTCATATTTAATAATATATGTCTACAGGAAAGACTGCTACCAAAATATACTAATATATATATATATATATATATATATATATATATATATATATATATATATATATATATATATATATATATATATATATATATATATATATATATATATATATATATATATATATATAGCATAATTATAATTATTTCATATAAAAAAATTACAATGTCTATGGGGTCACAATTACTACAAGAATAATTTGTAGAAAAGGCATACTTTTAGGTGAAAATAGAAGAGAATACTTTTAGATGAGAATAAAAAACACCCATAATTTGGGGAATACTGTACAAGGAACTTGTGTACCAATTTCTTGTAGTAAATATAACTTGTATTTCTGGCTTGTATGGGCCCTGTGGTCTAACCTATTCTGTATTTTATAGGCATTTATATTATTGTACAATATGTGAAGAGGAAAATAAAGTTACAGTGATCTTCATTATACTAATTATATTTTAATGGTACAGAACTAAATTTTATGAACTTAAATTTCTTGGATGAAACCAAAATGGAAACTTTGAAATTCCCTCCAACCAAGGACACCTACCCTCTGGCTGGAAGCAGGGATCCCAGCCAAATTTGTTGTCCCCTCGAGGCTCCACAATGGTGCCTGGAGTACGACCATGGAAGAGAAGCACCTCATCTTTTGGGTCACCAGAAGAGAAAGCAAATGTACACACTGCTTCTGCAGACTGCAAAAAATTTTGTTTATTTTACTAAAACATGTTTAGATACTGTATTCATATCTACTGTATTATGTAATGCATAAGTTTGTTTCTACTTGTCCTTACTAGAGTTGGTAAATACTGTATAATGGAATCTTTAACCCTTCTACAGCACAATACAGTGGTACCTCGGGTTAAGAACGTCTCTGTTTACAAACTTTTCGGGTTACGAGCTCGATTTGTTCGAAAAATTTGAATCGGGATATGAACTTTGCATCAGGATACAAGTTTGTTGATACCCATACGGCCGACATAGCACGTGGTAGCACGGCGATCGCGCCTCAGTTTACCAGTGCCTCGTGCGCAGTGACTATCCCGCCTGAATTCTTCACAGGAATTTACAGTTTATTGTCAGATTATTGGCCAATTGAGCATAAAAGTTTCTTCAATTCCTTCATAAGACAAGTTGGATCACACAATTAAGTGGACCACACAACAAGTGAACCATATGAACCAAACACCAACCAGAATCGTCCACACAAGTGAACCATATGAACCAAACACCAGCCAGAGTGGTCCACACAAATGAACGACTGAGTTTCCATGATTTTCGTTCACTGATTTGTTGCACACATATCTTTGTAAATAAATTTAAAGGCTGAAGTGTGATTAGCTAGCTACATGTGGTAAAATCTCCTTATAGACATTTTCTGTGGTGAAACAAGGTGACTGAGGGTGGACAGATAAGGGAATACTGTACTAAAAACCTCTCTTGGTTTCCCTTCGTCTGTGTCGTCATAGTTCAGTGACCCATGACGTTGAAAGTTTCAGATTAATAAATCATTTCTAAACCAGTGTTTTACTAGCTTTTTCTTATCCTAATTAAGCTAAACTTAATATAACCAAAAATATACTGTAATATGATAGACATCTGCCATTTGAGAAATTATTTATGTTATTGGAACAACAAGGATTTACTGGGCGCAAACCCTTAACTGTAGCCTCTGTTTAACTCAACAGTAAAATGGGTACTTCGTTGTAACAACGATTCCTCGTTGGGGTCGTATTCCAGGGACCTGCCCGTAACGCTATGAGCGTACTAGCGGCTGTACAAGAATGTAACAACTCTTGTATACAGTATATCTCAAAAAACCAGCGTTGAATGTAATGAAACGCCATTTTCTGGGTGAGTCCTGGAGGCTCCCCAGAGCTATCCATGGCTGATATGGATACCCTAACTATTTTGCATCAGTCGATGTGGATGGAGTTCTAGGCCTACCGGGGACCACGAGCCAGAACCTGGCCCCCTCAGAGAGGCACGGGGAGCAATGGGCCATAGAAATGCACATATGATTTGGAGCATTCTATATCTGCCATCGACCGGGACAGGCACCCAGAAAGGTAAGCGCTTCAAAACAAACCCCCATTCTGGTTAACAAAAATCGACAAACGAGTGGACAGAACTCCCCCAGGAAAACGAACTAACAAGCATGACGTCACGCGAGCCGCTCCGCATGTCTGCGCAGCTCCCCCCTCCTCGGGAGGGGGAAGGGGGAGCCCCAGACCCCCGCGCCGGCGATCCCCGCCCCAGTTCTGAGGCTGGATATCAAAACCGCAAAAAAAAAACACCGACCGGAGGGCGGGAGGGTGCCGGGGAGCCTCCGGGACTCACCCAGAAAATGGCGTTTCATTACATTCAACGCTGGTTTTCTGGGGGGAGCCCCGACGGCTCCCCGGAGCTACCTCACCAAAGACAACCTAAGAAAACAAGGGGACATACCCGGGAGGCGGTCGGAGAATCACTCCACAACTCGAAGTCGAGACAACAACCCAAGGTATATCATTCGCCAGAAAAAAGGGAGAACGGCCGCAGACGAAGAAAACCTATGATCCCGATCACAGGAGCCAAAAACCACTGCGCCTGAATAGAGCAAGAAGCTCTGCCACACGACCCCCAGAGGCGAATGCCAACACAAAAAGAAAACCGAGGCAAAGCAAACCTGACCCCAAGGAGAAGAAAAACAGGAGAGCACCCTGTCCAAAGACCAGGACGACACAGGCAGTGCATAAGCAGGCCAGAGGTGTAACAACGCATGATACAACCTGCGAAACGGCGCAGAAGGAATATCGATACCGAAAGCTAGCAGCAGAAACCAAGGTGCCAGACCCAGGAACGGCCCCAAGCGCCTCTACATCCTCCGCAAGCCAATCCTATGACAGCCCCAGGAGGGAAAAAAAAAACGCAGGACCAAAACGAAAATGCCACAAGTGTGCAAGTCCACCTCCACAAGTGCAGCTGACAGGGAAGGAACTCGCATAAGGAGCCGCCCCGCACCAATATCCCGCAGAAGGGCAGAAGGGCAGGAGGGAAAAGACTCATTAGGAGGAGCAAAATCGCTCCCAGGAAAACTAGTAGCGCCGAGACAGTGTGAAGAGAAGAGATATTCACAAAAGAACAAAAAGGCCAACACCCAGAAGCTGCCGGGAAGAGGATCCACAAGCCCTAGAAAGGACCTGAGGGAAGCTCAACCAAATGACAGACGCACCAGAAAATGGGAAGGGGCAAAACAGTCCCGAACCTTCAAGAACAAAAAGAAGCAAACACAAAGGACGAAGGCCCCAAAACCCTGTCGCACCCGAGACCAAAAGTCATGCAGAAACCCCAAGAAGAGGGGGACATGACGGAAGAAGGCCCGTCCCGGAAAAAAGGGGCGAAGATCGTAGAAAAGCACCCACCTACAGGACGGAAACAACGGGTACAACGGACAAGGAAACCGAGCCCAGGGAGGGGCCGACGCCCACAAAGCACGTGCGGAGAGGGGGAACGGAAAACCCCACACCACAAAACTGCAAGTCCCCCCAGAGGGTTAGAAACACCCCGGCGGGGACCAACGGGGCCTGAGGCCCCTCACGTGAGCCCCACCCCAGTCCCGGGAACCCACCCTGCAGGCCCCAGGGCCGAGCTGTCCCCTCAAAGCCCCAGCGTCAAGAAAAACCCCGGGGCAGCCGTGAAAAACACAAAGGAAGGGAGCCCATTAGGCTCTCGAACTTGAACCGAAACCGGAGGATAGGCAAGGGGCGAGACGAAGACCCCAAGCTCATCCCCAGCCAGCACAATGAGGCGAGGACAAGACAGTGAAACCAAGGAACATGGAAAAACCAGGCCCGGCACAGCAAGACCGGCAAGGAAGGAGAGCCCCAGAGGGAGCACGGAAGGGCCGAACATAATGCCACAACCAACCCCGACACGCAGCTGCAGTACCAAAACCGCAGCAAAACGTCACCACACTCCCAGAGGAAGCGACAGAGAAGATAGATAAATCGTACACGAGCGGCACACAAGGGGACACAGGCGGAAACCGAGCACCCAACTGAGCCACAGGGACGGTAGAAGAAACGTGTGCAGTGTAACAGGCAATCAAAGGAACACATTAGGCAGCCCAACATGGGCTGACCCCATACACAGCCCCAAGAGCAGAGATGAGAGTGCTCAAGAAGCACAGAATCCGCCCGACAGGCAAACGACAGGGGAGAGGCGGAAACAAAGCCAGAACCCAACCTGCAAGCACATGGAGGCGAACACAAAACCCTCCGACACAGGAAAACGTACCACCAAACAGGCACCCCCACCGTTGCACTGCAGAACAAGGTGGAGGCGGGGCCCCGAACTCAAGCAAGGTTAGACAAGCATAGGAGAGGGGCAGGAGGAGTACAGGCAGAAACCGCCTCGGAAAGGACAAGAGGCCACTCGCAGACACCCGTGAACCGAGGAACACGGTATGTACTTTTATGTCTTGTTCGCTATTAAAGTATGCATATACATAAATAACATATTAAGGCATAAATACATACTATGTATATGCATGTGTTACTGTATATGGCCAAAAGGGTTATACAGTACACTGTATAAGGTTTTAGCATGAATTTTCTGTAACTTGTGTTCTTCACTTGGGAAAGACGCTGAAAAATTTGCTCTCCAAAGTTCATGTTACAATTTTATTGGGCCTAATGTGTTTTGCTTAGTATGCCTAAGTGTGCTTTCTGAGATGTCAAGTGCGTGTACTGAATCCTGATAAACCTTGCCCGTCATCACTGCAATTATCTCATTCAATGGCACATTGGTGAGCAGTGACAACATCCACATCTCATACGTGAATCCTGATTCCAAATCAGGTGGAGAGAACAAGAGCTGCCCAGTATGGGCTAATAGCCCTGCAGTAGGCACCTCGGGTGATACGGTCCACGTTCACAAGTACGTATGTACACCCATTCCTATTCCCAAAAACAAAAACAGCGTCAGGACGAAGGAGACGCCAAAACCGCACCAACTTGCCTGCAGAACATAGGCCCTGAAGGGCCATGACGCAAGCGTTCGAGTCCGTATCCGCCAGAGGAGGCCAGTGCGCCCATGCTGGAGAGGAGGAGGGGAGCAGCAAAGGAGGCTCCCCACCCTAGAACGCAGGGAAAAAACCTCATGAATTCCACACAGCGGCACCCCAGAACACCCCCAAAGCAACAGGGCACGAATGGGAATAAGAAAAGAGCGAGAGGCGAAGCCCCCCCGAGAGAATTTAAGCAGAACACGTGTGCACACCACCCGGATCCAAAACAAACTCCCACGGCGCATGCGCAGGACGCGAAAGAAAGTAGCCCAACCAGGAGAGAAGTAGCCCAACCAGGCGAGAAGTAGCCCAACCAGGCGCGAAGGAGCCCAATAAAGCGAGAAGTAGCCCAATAAAGCGAGAAGTAGCCCAATAAAGCGAGAAGTAGCCCAACAAGGCGAGAAGTAGCCCAACCGGCTACAAGGAGCCCAAACGGCCACAAAGGAGCCCAAACGGCCACAAAGGAGCCCAAACGGCCACAAAGGAGCCCAAACGGTCACAAAGGAGCCCAAACGGCCACAAAGGAGCCCAAACGGCCACAAAGGAGCCCAAACGGCCACAAAGGAGCCCAAACGGCCACAAAGGAGCCCAAACGGCCACAAAGGAGCCCAAACGGCCACAAAGGAGCCCAAACGACCACAAAGGAGCCCAAACGGCGACAAGGAGCCCAAACGGCGACAAGGAGCCCAAACGGCGACAAGGAGCCCAAACGGCTACAAGGAGCCCAAACGGCTACAAGGAGCCCAACCTGTCCAGAACAGAAGGAACCAGGATGGAGGCAAACTCCGGGACACGCAGGAGGGAGCCGCAAAGGCCAACCGCATCGCAGGCGAAGAGATGCGGTTAGCCGAAAACCTCCTGAAGACGGAACCGAAGAAACCACAGGGACACGGAACCGAACCCGGGGAGGAGCAGAACCCAAGCCTAAATCGTACGCAGAGGGGGGGGGAAAGAAAACCCCACTCCTCGTAAGAGTAAGCCCCGCTCAGAAGGACGGAAATCCAGGCGGGGCGCAATGGAGCCCAAGGTCCCCAAGGCCGCTCCTCCCCAACCCCAGGAGCCTCCGCACCAGGCCCCGGGGCCGAGTCGACCTCCAAAGCCCCGGCCTCACAAGAAAAAGCCGGGGCAGCCGAGAGAGCTGAAAGAGAAGGGGGCCCACTGGTCAAAACCCCGGAGCATCGGCCGGAGGAACAGACTCGAATGCCTCCGCAGCTACCCCGGACGGGGCAACCCCCGAAACTGCCCAAGTCTCAGAACCTCTAACCCCGCCCCGACCCCGAAGCCTGCAGATGCGTAGGGGCCGGACGCAGGAGGGGGAAAAACAAGGGCGTGGAAGGAACCAAGGCCGAAGTGACCAAAACAACCCAAGTCTGGGTCCCTACACAAGCGGGGCAGCACTGGGGCGTCCGGAGAAGCGACAAACCAGAGTGCGTTGCAACATCCTACCCTGCAACGCGCGAGCTGCCTGCACCCACAGGAATTCATCAGCAGACTGGGTGAATGGAGTCACGAACAAGCAACAAAGCCCGCAGGACTCAAGGGTCGAATGTGTTACCGACCCAACAGGCAGCATGACGGAAGCAAAAACAAGGAGAGTCACCCTGAGACAAAGGGACAGAGCAACCCTCAACTTGCACAAAGCGAGAGGGGACGCAAGGGTCTCCACTATCGGACCCGAGAGCCCCCCAGGGGGTTTCCCAGGGCCCTTAGACTGGGTCTGCTAAGGGTTATCCCAGGCAGGGCACTGCTAACCGGCGCCCCAAACTACTAAGCAAACTGCTAAAGCTGAACCCACGGGACGTGTCCACTCGCGAGGGCAAAGCAGGGGGTGCCACCACACAAACGAACCTAATATAAGGGGGGGGGGGGGAAGAACACAAGGCAGATCCCCCTACCAGGCAAAAACAAACATAAAAGAAAAAACCACACAAGTGGACAACGTACCCAGAGGGAACAGAGCCGGCTGCTGTCATAGGTGAAAACTAGCTACGCAGTACCCTGCGCCCCACCAGTGCGATAACTACCACTTACCCCAAGGGAAACAAGGGAGTGAAACCCCCAAACCCTCGGGGCGGCCAAACGCCAAGCAGCGAAAAGCCAACAGAGGTAGACCCAAGGTGACTTGTGGAAGGCAACCCCAAGCCGCAAGGGCGGTACTTACAGGGCACTCAGGGAAGGTGACCCTAAGCACATGCAGCCCGAGTACCTGAGAATACTACTCCCAGCTCACACGACCACCGTAAGAGCAGCACTGCAAACAAGTCACAGCACGGAGACAAGACTGGAGCTGGAGCCACACAACCGTGCATTATCCCATCAGCCGAGGAACTGGGGCGGGGATCGCCGGCGCGGGGGTCTGGGGCTCCCCCTTCCCCCTCCCGGGGAGGGGGGAGCTGCGCAGACATGCGGCGCGGCTCGCGTGACGTCATGCTTGTTAGTTCGTTTTCCTGGGGGAGTTCTGTCCACTCGTTTGTCGATTTTTGTTAACCAGAATAGGGGTTTGTTTTGTGGCGCTTACCTTTCTGGGTGCCTGTCCCGTTCGATGGCACATATAGAATGCTCCAAATCACATGTGCATTTCTATGGGCCATTGCTCCCCGTGCCTCTCTGAGGGGGCCAGGTTCTGGCTCGTGGTCCCCGGTAGGCCTAAAACTCCACCCACATCGACTGATGCAAAATAGTTAGGGTATCCATATCAGCCATGGATAGCTCCGGGGAGCCGTAGGGGCTCCCCCCAGAAAAGGCACTAAAGACGCATGCAAGGTCACCAAACACCACACCAAACACCCCAGTCAGGAGCCATCGACGCAATCCCGCCAAGTGGGGAAGAGTAAACAAGGATGGAACAGTGAACAAGGGTGGCGGAGTGAGTAGAGTATCCCAAGAAGATACTCGCTCCAAACGCATGAGCCTAACCAGAGAAGCAAAGCTCTCCAAAGCACCAACGATGGAACTCAAACCGTTCCGTACGTCCAAGGAAAAGTCCTACCAACCTGTGGAGAACTGTGAGGCGGCACCCAAGCATATAACCAGCAGAGTAGCGAAGAATAACTAGACCACCTGCAAGTGTGGTCTAGAACAGACATGCGAGACACCGTACCGACACTCAGAGCGCCCAACCCGCACCATTGCCCGCCAAAATATCACCCGCAACTACTGAATACGCAACAAAAGATAAGTAGTTCCTTAGTGTTTGTGTTTATTGACCAATCCCCACGAAACGATAGAAACTAGCATAGTGGCACAAGCCACCCTTGCGACACATTGTGGCCACGAAACAACGGGCATAAAAGGGATAAGCGCAGAATCAGGAAAGACCGGAGGAATGACCTGCACTGTAATAGGCCCGGTGACGTGCGGAACCAATTACCACATAACATGGCGGTGGGGCCCCACGATTGGTGCAAGGGCGGGTTGGACATGTATGTGAGTGGGAATGGATGGTAAGAAACAGTAGCAACCTCACACGGGCCAATAGGCCCTCCGCAGGCCCACTGTACTTATGTTTGTATGTTTGTATGCACAAGGAGACACAGACACTAAAAGAACCTGATCAACGTCAGAAGGGAAAGGAAGCGAAAAGCACCAATAAGCCATGTGGAGGAGGCAGAAGCCACCCACAGGAGCAAACGGGAAGACAGAGCCCAGAAGGCTCAGGAAACTGCACAACCATCAACTGACAGGAGAAGCGGGGCCCAAGAGCCAGAGCCAACCCCCGCAAGCACAACTAGGCAAGCACCCCACCAAAAGTGAGAACCAGCACTAGGCCGACAGAAGCACCAGACAAGACAATCTCACCTGCAGAGCAGACACAAGACCGTGCCACAACACAGGCGAGCCAAGCAACATACCAGGAGCAGCGCTAAAGGTGTGCCCGAAAGCCATGCATACACGAGGCAGTAGGCATAGTATGTACCCTTACCTGAAGAAAATGCGAGGTCGAAGGAGAAATACGGCCAGAGGTGCGCGCCCTGCAGAAGACGAAGCAGTACAGAGGGAGAACAAAGTGACACCCCCAGATATAAATCCAAAACACCCTCAGCATCCAGAGGGCCACGACTGGAGGGAGAAACGAGCAAGAAGCCGAAGAAAAACCATGAGAAACGGCGCGAACATACGAGCATACCGCCCGTAAACAAAACGCACACCGCGGCCCCAGCACACGAGGTACGAAACGCACCACCCGTCCACCGGGAGGCGTGGCTCATACACCAGGCGGACACACAAATCGTACACACAACGTACTGACATCGTACAAACACCAGGAAGGCGTGCAGAACGAAGACAAAGAACGCCGAAACTGGAAGGAGAGACGACGCGAAAACAAAACAAGGCGAAAACGAAGCAAAAGAAAACAGATGATGGAAGGGAACCAACAAGGCCGACAAAAGACCCGATGGAAACCACATCGAAAATCAACAGACGTTCCAATAATATTGGAAGGTACGAAGAGACTCGCGAACCAACGAGAACGCTTTGCCCGAAACGCTTTGCGTAATAGTGGCTTTAGGCATTGTATGTACTAGCCCTATCTATAAATCCATCATTCTTTGTAAAATCTCTAGTACGTATGTACCTTACCTAAATAAACATTTATATTTATTATTTATTTAGAACCACGACAAGCACCCCTGACCAAGGAACTTGCAGGTACAATGATACGAAACGGTTGAGGCACTATGTACTAGGCCAAGATAGAAATCCATCAATGTTTGTTTCATACCTTGTATGGACGTACCTTACCTGAACACTTTTTTTTTTTTTTTTTTGTGAACAGCATCGCGACATAAAAGCGATAAGGGTAAGGAAAAGGGGGTGAAGCATACCCCCCAGGAACGACGGGACCAATGAACCCGAAGGAACACGGAACCGAACCCAGGGAGGGGTATGCCCGAAAACAACTGGAACACAGAGGGAAGGAACAACCCCACTGAGGAACTGCCAGCCCCACACCAAATGTACAAGGACCCAAGAGGGGCAAAGGGGCCAAGGCCCCCCAGGCAACCCCTCCCTCACCCCGGAAACCTCTACGGCATGACCCAGGGCCGAGCCGCATCCCCAAAGCCCCAGCTTAACAAGGAAAAGCCGGGGCAGCCGTGCAAACACTAATGAAGGGAGCCCACTGGTCAGACCCATACGGCACGGCTGGAGGAACCGACTCTAATGCCTCCGCCGCCACCCCAGAAGAGGAAAACCCCCGAGACCGCCCGAGTCTCAACCCAACCAGACCCCACCCCAACCCCGAAACCCGCCTATGGTTCGGAGCAGGAAGCAAGAGAGAAAGTGAGTAGAACAGAAGGGGAGGAACAAGAAGCGGAAGGAGCCAGAGCCGAAGCGACCCCCACCCCCAAGTCCAGACCCCAACCACCAAAATGGGGCAGCCTTGGGGCAGCCTCGGGGCATCCGGGGCCGCAAACCAAGAGCGTTGTAGCAACACACACCCAGCAAGCAACGCCGCAGCCGCCTGCACCCGATTATCAAGACCAGTGGCCTGGGTGAAGGAGAGCGCGTACCGACAACAATCATCGGACGACTCCGGGTCACAAGAACAAGGACCCAACAGGCAGCATGGCAGAGGCACAACCGGTGAGTGTCACCCTGAGACAAGGTGACACTCACCAACCGTCAACTCGCAGGACGCGAAGGGGGGGGGGGGGACTCCGGGAACACACCTAGAGGACCATGGAGCCCCCGTGGGGTTTCCCAGGGCCCTTAGCCTTTGGTACACGCTAAGGAAAGCCCAGGCAGGGTACAGTAAACCGGCGCCCAAATCTACCAACAAACTGCTAAAGCTGAACCCCCAGTGGACAGTGGACGTGTCCACTCACGGGGGCCAAGCGGGGAGTATCGCCAACAGAATAATTCGAAACAAAATCACCTAGAACAGGAAGGGGGACTATAGTATAGGCAGACCCCCACCAGGCAAAAACAAAAACAAAAGAAAAACCCCGCGAGAGGACAACGTACCCAGGTGGAACAGAGCCGGCTGGTGTTAATGGTGAAAACTAGCTGTGCAGTACCCCGCGCCCCTACCAGTGACGAAAACTACCACCTACCCAGAGACAAACCAGGGAAACAAAACCCCAGCAGACTCCAAGGGCGGCCCAGTACCGAGCAGTAAAGGACACAGCGGAGGTAGAACCCAAGGTGACTTGTGGAAGGTGGCCCAAGCCCAAGGGCAGTACTTACAGGGCACCTAGGGAAGATAGCCCTAGGCACATGCAGGCCGAGTACCGTGGAATCTTACTCCTGGCTCACACCCCACCAGTAGAGACAGTCCACACCACAAGGCACAGAACTGAAACAAAAACCGGAGCCAGAGGCACTCGACCAGCCAGTAATACCATCAGCCAAGAACTGCCAGTTGGATCGCCGGCATGGAGGGTCTGGGGCTCCCCCTTCCCCCTCTCGGGGAGGGGGGGGGTTGCGCAGACGGTGGCGCGGCGACGTGATGACGTCATGCTAGTTTGAAAATTTTGTTTGGGGAGTTTTGTCCACTCGTTCGGCTTTCGGTAGCAATAATTTCACCAGAATAGGGGTTTGTTTTGGGGGGCCTACCTTTCTGGGTGCCTGTCCTGGTCGATGGCAGACATAGAATGCTCCCAATCACAAAGGGGTTTCTATAGGCCATTGCTCCTCGTGCCTCTCTGAGGGGGGCCAGGTTCAGGCTCGTGGTCCCCGGTAGGCAAGAACTCCTAGCACTTTGACTGATGCCAGAAAGTTATAAATATCCATTCAGCCTGGATAGTTCCGGGGAGCCGACGGGGCTCCCCCCAGAAAACTTAGATGCATCAGACACAAATAGTTAGGGGCAGAACTCCTGATCTCACTACCCAGATACACAGTGACGCACACATTATGTTATCAATATAATGAGTTGGCTGCAACTAACCTTATCATCAAAACCAGTTAACAGCTTGTGAAGGCCAACAGGTTTTAGCTTGTCTAAAAACCACTTTATATATGGACCTGAAATGATAAAACTATTAAATTATACTAGAAAATTAAAAGTAAATGTGGTATTGCTATGTAATGATTTATAAGAAAGATGGATGGTAAGGTAATTATCAGGAGAAAGCACTAAGTCTTTATAATGATACAGCATTTGGAAGTGACATGAGGATAAGGTTTTGTGATAAAATAGATGAAAGGAATCATGCCCAGTGACTTACACCGTCGGGAATTGAACACTGACTTCCAAAATGCTGGAGGAGGATGGGTGGTAAGCGGCTGGAGGAAGATTTACTGGAATTTACCCGAGAGCCAATCTCTTTAGTGGCCTCAATGAGGACAGGAAGCCGGTACCTTGTCGAAGATCCACCTGATGATTCTGTCCAGCTGGATTTTGAAATTCTGCACCATTTGGCTGGTAGGCAGGTTCCATTGGTTTATAACTCTATGGATGAAAAGCATCTCCCATTTTCTATCCTGCATTGTGGCTAGTTGAGCATGAAACCATTCCTCCTTGTTCGTATTATTTATGATCTTTTTGAAGAAGTTGTCTGGATCAATATCCTCCAAATTGTTCAGTAATTTAAAAGTTGTAATGAGGTCAGCCCTGCCAGGTCTGCAGTATTGTTAGTCCTTTGGCCCTCAACCATTCTTAGTATGAGAGTCGACTTAGTTCAGGAATGAGTTTAGTTGCCCAATGTGAACTTTCTCTAAACCAGATACTGTATGTCTTTCTGAAGATGAGGTCTCCATGCCTGGATACAATAATCCAGGTGTAGATGTATCAGATATTTATATTGTGCAACTACCTTCTTTTTCTCAAAGAAAAAATTTTTGTTTGATTATTACTATTTTTTTTTTTACTGCAGCTTCTACTTGTGCAACTTTTAACCAGTGTACTGCACAAACTGTGATATCACGAGGAAAGGGGGGTCCACTGCTCTATATATGACGTATGTTATTACTGTATATCTTAAAGATTCAAAACTCAATGGGTACATGGGACTCACATTTTGTTCCTCAACACTCCAGTAAACAGACACCATCTTGTTAAAAAAAAAAAACAATCTGCAGCCCTCCTGGCTGTGAGAGCCTCAGTAATGCCACAGCAACCAAGGCTGGCACATGCAGCTGGAGCTCACAGCACAGCTGTGCATGTCGGGGCCACAGCACCATTTAATAATTATGAATAAAATAAGTAACTGGAATTATCTTGCATCGATAGCATCATAGATAATACTGATTGTAATAAAAATTATGTATATGGTTTAGGTATTAGTGAACACAGTCATAGTTATGATGTTCACAGCTGGGTCGCGGTCGGGGTTTGTGAATTACTCATTATGCAGCATAACCTGAAATTCCTATAGAAAATAATCTTGTGGAAAATTATTCATATTCATGATTTGGTGACAGGAATTTCATAATAATAGTGTTCGAAGTGATAATAGTGATGTGCATATTATATCATAGTACAGTACAGTATAGTATTTCTGGGTATTTTGCTGCATCAGGTATAGTCAGCTGCTTGAGTCAGCTGATCATAGTGTGTAGCGTTATACTGTGCTAAGACTTCATCACCACACACACACACCAGAGTTACTTAGTAGTTCTTTATGGTTTATAAAAATATAGATAGATATATAACATGTGTATACAGTGTAATAACAGCAAAAGTGCTGTTTCAATGATCTAAGAATATAACGTACTGTATGTGTCAGTAGATATGACAACCATATTTTAGAGCATAGCGATGTTCCACACAATTAACTACATAAATTCCCAAATTATATACTATTGAATTGGATATAAAACCATTCAAAGACACTGAAATAATTCAGTAAAAATATATTTGTGGCAACCCCTGGCATACTCAAGTCGCCGGGTGCTAGGCTGATCTTGGATCATGGTTATATGTTTATAAACTCTAAACAGACCATTTTAGTGGTTTGTTATAGTGCACAAGAAACCAACATTGAATGTAATGAAACGCCATTTTCTGGGTGAGCCCTGAAGGCTCCCTGGAGATATCGGGCTAATGTGTGATATATTAGACTGGGGTCTATGGAGTTTGACCTACCGGGGACCATGAGCCAGAACCTGGTCCCCCCTTCAGAGAGGTTTCAGGGAGCAATGGTCCTAGAAAACTCCTCTGTGGTTGGGACAAGTCCATATTGACCTTGTTCTGATGGAACAAGTCCAGAATAAGCCACAGATCTGCACAGTCCCGTTTTGGGACTGGAAACAGGCGGAAAACCCACCTGAGGGATGAGATCATTTCGACCACGCCCAAGCGCGCCCACTCCAAGAGAATGTGACAGAGCATTGGAGAAGAGGCCTGCCCCGCGAATCCCGAACCCCCTAAATAAGGTGGAGCCACTAAACGCTACCACAGGCTGAAGGAAACGACCCGAAACACCAACAAATCGTGGGACCAGGTGTAAGCAAACAGCGCGAGCCTCCCCTTCATTGCCCCATTAACAAGACAACCCACGAAAGGGCTGACAACCTTTACGAGAAGCTGACCGAGGCGCAGAGCAATCACCTCGCTGACCAGACGTCACCAGCTCGGAAGGCAACGTCAGTTCTGAAACTGGCCCCACTGGCCTATCACAACCTATTTTCAATAAGAAAAATTTAATTTATTAATAATAAGTTCAATTGAACTTACAATTAATAAGTTAATAGTTAATATTAAATAATTATTATATTAATAATTATTAATTATTAATATAATTAATAAAACTTATTTATTGAAATAAGTTCAATTGAACTTATTTTCAATAAGAATTCCAGAGAAAAGTATAGAGCACATAGAGGTGTCTAGAGACGAAGTGAAACAAATGCTCCTGGAGCTAAGTAAGAACAAAGCAGTTGGCCCAAATGGAGTTTCACCATGCGTTCTGAGAGAATGTGCACCTGAGCTCAGCATTCCACTTCAGCTGAATTTTCAGACATCCCTGTGTATAGGAATCGAAGCAGATATGTGGAAAAAGGCTAACATAGTTCCAATCTACAAAAGTGGCAGCAGGGAAGACTCCCTCAATTATAGACCTGTATCATTGACAAGTGCATTAGTCAAAATATTAAAAAAAAAAATAATAAAAACTAAATGGGTAGAACACCTGGAGAGAAATGATATAATATCGGACAGACAGTATGGTTTTCGATCAGGAAGATCCTGTGTATTGAATTTACTCAGTTTCTATGATCGAGCCACAGAGATTTTACAGAAAGAGATGGTTGGGTTGACTGCATTTATCAGGACCTAAAAAAGGCTTTTGACAGAGTTCCACATAAGAGGTTGTCCTGGAAACTAGAAAATATTGGAAGGGTGACAGGTAAGCTTCTAACATGGATGAAAAATTTTCTGACTGATAGAAAAATGAGGGCAGTAATCAGAGGCAATGTATCGGACTGGAGAAACGTCACAAGTGGAGTACCACAGGGTTCAGTTCTTGCACCGATGATGTTCATTGTCTACATAATTGATCTACCAGATGGTATACAGAATTATATGAACATGTTTGCTGATGATGCTAAGATAATACACACACAACTTATAAATTATCTGAGAAGCCTTTAAAGAATTCTGATAAAGAAAGAGACCTAGGGGTGGTTCTAGATAGAAAACTATCACCTGAGGGCCACATAAAGAATGTTGTACGAGGAGCCTATGCTACGCTTTCTAACTTCAGAATTGGTTTTAAATACATGGATGGTGAAATACTGACGAAATTGTTCACGACTTTTGTTAGGCCAAAGCTAGAATATGCAGTGGTTGTGTGGTGCCCATATCTTAAGGACATCAACAAACTGGAAAAGGTGCAAAGACATGCTACTAAGTGGCTCCCAGAAATGAAGGGCAAGAGCTACGAGGAGAGGTTAGAGGCATTAAATATGCCAAATCTAGAAGACAGAAGAAAAAGAGGTGATGTGATCACTACTTTCAAAATAGTAACAGGAATTGACAAAATTGATAGGGAAGATTTCCTGAGACCTGGTTGATACCTGGTTACCTGGTTGATGGGGTTCTGGGAGTTCTTCTACTCCCCAAGCCCGGCCCGAGGCCAGGCTCGACTTGTGAGAGTTTGGTCCACCAGGCTGTTGCTTGGAGCGGCCCGCAGGCCCACATACCCACCACAGCCCGGTTGGTCCGGCACTCCTTGGAGGAATAAATCTAGTTTCCTCTTGAAAATGTCCACGGTTGTTCCGGCAATATTTCTTATGCTGGAACTTCAAGAACAAGGTCATAGATTTAAACTAACTAAACAAAGATGCCGAAGAAATATAAGAAAATTAACTTTCGCAAACAAAGTGGTAGACGGTTGGAACAAGTTAAGTGACAAGATGGTGGAGGCCAAAACCGTCAGTAGCTTCAAAGCGTTATATGACAAAGAGTGCTGGGTAGACGGGACACCACGAGTGTAGCGCTCATCCTGTAACTACACTTAGGTAATTTCACTTAGGTAATTATGAGCTGGGTAGACGGGACACTTCGAGCGTAGCTCTCATCCTGTAACTACACTTATGTAATTACGAGCCCCAGGAGGTGGACTTCCGAGCCCCACACCTACGGGTTACAGACAGAGATTGTCACATCCCACTTTCACCCGAGGCCAGCTTCCTTCAAGACCAAGCAGAAGGAATAGTAATAATTATTAATTAGGTATATTCTTATTATAATAATTATAATAATAATTGTTGTAATTACTAATTATTTACCCACCAGGCAACAAATAAAAAGAAAAAGAAAACCCCACAAAAGTACGTCTCCAGGAGGAACAGAACCGGCCACTGTGATAATAAATGACAAGCTGCACAGTACCTTGCGACCCTATCAGCAACGATACTACCTCCTACCCAAGGTCAAACAGCGGCATAGAACTCCAATCGAAATGACTGATGCCAAGGTCTAATACATACATATCAGTCCAGTAAGCTCCTGGGAGCCGGAGGGGATCTCCACAGAAATTTTGTTTTCTTTTAACACTATCGCACTCTTCAAATACCCCTGGCATCCGATTTTTTTCTCTCGAGTCCCAGCCGAGGACTCATGCAGTATCCAATACAAAAATATTTGCATAAAATTCATTTTTTATCCGATCGACTTCGGGATAGTGTCAAAATGAGCGCCTTTAGAGTGCGCACAATATGATACCAAAATGAAAGATGTAACACAAAACTTTATGATACCTGGTTGATGGAGTTCTGGGAGTTCTTCTACTCCCCAAGCCAGACTTGACTTGTGAGAATTTGGTCCACTAGGCTGTTGCTTGGAGCGGCCCTCAGGCCCACATACCCATCACAGCCCGGTTAGTCCGGCACTTCTTGAAGAAAACAATCTAGTTTCCTCTTGAAGATGTCCACAGTTGTTCCGGCAATATTTCTGATGCTCGCTGGTAGGACATTGAACAATCACGGACCTCTGATGTTCATGCAGTGTTCTCTGATTGTGCCCATGGCACCTCTGCTCTTCACTGGTTCTATTCTGCATTTTCTTCCATGTCGTTCCCTCCAGTATGTTGTTATTTTACTTTGCAGATTTGGTACTTGGCCCTCCAGTATCTTCCAGGTGTATATTATTTTATATCTCTCTCGTCTTCTTTCTAGCGAGTACATTTGGAGGGCTTTGAGACGATCCCAATAATTTAGGTGCTTTATCTCGTCTATGCGTGCCGTATATGTTCTCTGAATTCCCTCTATTTCAGCAATCTCTCCTGCTCTGAAGGGAGAAGTGAGTACTGAGCAGTACTCAAGACAGGACAACACACGTGACTTGAAGAGTGCAACCATTGTGATAGGATCTCTGGACTTGAAGGTTCTCGTAATCCATCCTATCCATTTTTCTGGCTGACGCAATACTTGCTTGGTTACGCTCCCTAAACGTTAGGTCGTCGGACATCATTATTCCCAAATTCTTGACATGCTGTTTTCCTACTATGGGCAGATTCAATTGATTCGATTGTGTTTTGTACCCTGTATTATGTTTCAGATCCTCATTTTTGCCGTATCCGAGTACCTGGAATTTATCACCGTTAAACATCATGTTATTTTCTGCTGCCCAATCGAAAACTTTGTTAATATTGATTTGTAGTTTATCAATGTCTTCAGCAGAGGTAATTTTCATGCTGATTTTTGTATCATCTGCAAAGGATGACACGAAGCTGTGACTTGTATTTTTGTCTATATCTATCTGAGAATAAGGAACAGCAGTGGTGCAAGGACTGTACCTTGAGGTACAGAGCTTTTAACTGCGCTCGGACTTGATTTTACTTGATTGACTGTTACTCTTTGTGTTCTGTTCAACAGGAAATTGAGTATCCAGCGTCCTACTTTACCAGTTATACCCATTGACCTCATTTTGTGTGCAATCACTCCATGGTCACATTTGTCGAATGCCTTTGCAAAATCTGTGTATACGACATCTGCATTATGATTTTCTTCTAATGCCTCAGTGATTTTGTCATAGTGGTCAAGTAGCTGTGAGAGGCATGATCGTCCTGTACAGTATATTAGATCAGGACATTAACTAAGGAGTTCAGACCTACCAGGGACCAGCGCCAGAACCTGGCCCCTTCAGAGAGGTTTCAGGGACCAATGGCCCTGGAAAACTTCCTTGTGGTTGGGGTTTTCCTTATCTGTCATCGACCGGGGTTAGGCATCCAGAAAGGTAGGCATAACAAAACAAACCCCACATGGTAAAAAACTAAAACAAAAAATTAAACAGAGAGGTACAAACTCCCTACAATCCCAAGGAAACAAGCAAACAACTTTACTGCCGCGCCGATCGTCCGCGCAGCCCTCCCCGCCCCAAGAGGGGGAGGGGGGAAACCCTGGACCTCATGGCGCCGGCTGCCTAGCATCAGATCGGAAGCTAAGCTTCAACCAACGCGAAAAAAACGCTGATCGGTAGGAGGGAGGGTTGTTAGGGAGCCTCGGGGCTCACCCAGACAAAATGGCATTTCATTACATTCAACGCTGGTTTTCTGTGGGGAGCCCCTACGGCTCCCTGGAGCTTCATACCCAAAGAGAAGGAAAAGAAAGGGCTGACCCGGGAGGTGGCCCCCACAAACTCCGCAATGCGAAGCCGAGACAACAGGCTGCAACCTGCGACCCAAGGCAACAAGAACGCATAGGAGCAGACACGTGCATAAAGAATGGGCGGCCAAGAACCTGTGCGACCCTCAAATCCCTGTGCCCGAAATGAGCCCTAGACCTAGACGTCACCAACACAGCAGCGAAAGCTGCAAACGTCCGAACAGCACAGGTGCAAGGACAGACCGCAGGCTGGAAGACTTAAAAACTCTGCAGACGACCTGGGAGACCCGAGCCCTGAAACAGGGAACGAGGGGAACCGGATCAACCCAAAGCGCATCCCCAGACAAGGTACGCAGGTAACGGCACAAAAAGTGCAACAGGACAACACAGGATGCACCCCCAGCCGAACCAATCAAGCATCAATAACCCAAGGACCCCTCCGGAAAGCAGCCGTCTCGACACTCGCCAGAAGAACGGAGAAAGGCTGCAAACGTACAAACCTACCACCAGTACCACAGTACCAAAGAACAGAAACCTGCACCGAAGGGGCTACCACAAACTGAGTAGAAGATAAGAAGGCACCCTGATCAAGGACCAGGACGGCTCAGGCGACGCATGAGCAGGCCGGAGGCGAAGCAAAACACGAGAAAGCGTACAGAACGGGGCAGATGTGACATCCACCCCGAACGAGGCGACAGTAAGAAACATCAAATAACTGTAGTCCTGAAAACCCAAGAAAGGACAAGACAACCCGATGCGAAAGAGAAGACAACCTACGAAGAGCAAGAAAAAGGTGCATAGAAACACCAGGAACATCATACTGTCACCGAGACGAAGCTCGCAGGTGGGACACCATCAACAAAGCCACTTGATCACCACAGAGATCAAGTATTTTGTCTGGTACTTATTTTGATACCTGCATCAAAATACCAGACGCGAAGATCCGAGGAGAAGGCCGAACCAGTCACGTACAGTACCAGTCCGACCTGCCGAAAAAGGCGGAGCCGTGGGAAAACGCCCCCGAGTTCGGACACCTATCAAGCAGTGTCTGAATATAAAGCTGGGCCGGCCACCAAGGGACCATAAGGACTACTCTCGTGGGAATGGGCTCCAACCGAGCCAGAACCCGAAGCAACAGCTTGACCGGGAGAAGAGGAACAGGTACCCCCACCTCGACCAGTCCTGCCCAAAGACACCCACCATGAACACCTCGCAGGCGGGTAAGAGCGCCGCATAGCATGAGCGACGCCTAGACCACACTGACTCGAAGACGTCCATGGCCAGGAGTCCATATGTCCGGCAGAGCCTACGAAACGAGTCGGCGATGACTGGCCAAACCGCGAACAGAGGAATGAACCGAGACAGCTGTCCGCCAGGACGTAGGGCACACCTCGGACATGAACCTTACGGTTAGCCAAACCCCGAGAATCCAGGAAACGAGCCACTTTAAAAGACCAACCCCAAACGTCAAACACCAAAGAGAAACTGTGGTTCTGGCAAAGAACCGCCAGAGAACAGTTCGAACGGAGCTGAATGGTAGAGCACCGAGTGAATCAAACCCTCCAAAGTGCAAACCAGACAGCCACGAACTCCCGAACCGTGCTGTGAGCCCGATGGATGGACAGACCCCACCATTCCCAGCCAGCCTGGTGAGCACTGGTCACAAAGCCCCAGCCGAGAGATGACCCGTCCGTGAACACATCAAGCGAAGGCTCCGGGAGGTGCCAAGACACGGAACCCCGAAAACCCCAAAGAGGAAGCTGGTGACGCAGCACCAACACAAGATCTCTGGAGGAACAAACCCAGCGATTGCAAGACAGGCAGAAGGGGAGTCTCCGAAGGAACCAAACTGACGCCGAAGCTAAACCCGACCCTGCGGGCAGACCAGCACGTCGAAGTTCAGACTCCTGCACAACTGCTCAAGCAACCACCGAGCAACCCGGGACCCCTCATGAACAGCTGAAGGTAGGACCACAGCCGCAGCAACACTTCTGGAGGGAAATCAAGGAGCGGCCCAAGAGCCAAGAGCCCTAAACAAAACCCAGCCAGGTCCGAACCCGGGACAGAAACAGATGGAACGGCCTCCAGATCACCAGGAAACCAAACCCGGCGATCTGGAAAGAACCATACCCCTGGCGAGCAGACAAGCGGACCGACTGGGAGCCCACACCAGCCAGTCATCGAGGTAGGCCAGACACCGAATCCCAAGCAGACTCAGACAGGGCACCAAGATCCGGTAAAGATGCATAAATACACCAAGTGCCAATTACATCATAGGGAAGGCAACAAAAGCAGCAAGCCTGAAGCCCCACCACCAACTGTGCCAGTCCCGGAAAACTGGAGAGGAACGTGCCAAGAATTGACCTGGAGGTCCAGGGCCACCATCCAGGCACCCGGCCCCAACAGAAGCCGGACAGGAGACAACAGTCCTCCGATGAAGGCATAGAATCCAGGGCGCAGACTGAAAAAGTCCAGAAGAACCGCAGATTCGCCAGGCCAATGTCTGCATAGAGCAGACGGGAACCCCAGAAGGATGGGGTGGATCGACCATGTCCAACGCACCCACTAAGATGACATGACGAAGCGCAGGGGAAGAAGCCTACCCCGCCAGCCCTGAACCCCCCAAAGGGAAAGAAGCTGTCCGCCGCCGCCACCAGAGGCCGGAAGACAACCAAAAGCGCCCATTAACTGCGGGACCATACGAGAGGCAACAGGGCAAGCTGCTCCCCCAGCACCCTGTCAACAGAGAAGGGAACAGAGCCCCTTCCGAAAGAAAAAGTATACATACACTTATATACATACAGTACAACCTCGATTCAACGTACCCCAATTCAACGAATCTTCGGCTAGTTCGCACACTTTTCAGGCCGTATTTACTCACCCGGTTCGACGAACAATGGTTCGCCGAAGCGGGGGATGTTCGGATTTACTTACGACATCGAGACAGAGTTCACAAACTGGTGGAAAACTTTCCCATTCTATCACAGATTACAATTATTAATTCTTTCATATGACAAGTTCGATCACACAAGTGGAACGCACAAGTGGTCCACAAGCTTACGATGTTGGGACAGAGTTCACAGAGTGGTGGAAAACTTTACCATACTATCACAGATTATAATTAATAATTCCTCCATATGATAAATTGGATCATACAAGCCGTACCCAGCACGAGCACAGTTGTACCCAGCACTGGTACAACAGCAGCCAGCACCAGCTCAGAAGCAGCTGAAACCAGAGCAGCAGTGAGCACCAGCAAAGCTGATGCAAACATCTAAAAACATCGTGTGTGGCGTGAACAGTTAGAACAATTGTTAAATTTAAGTGTGTACACAGTGTTAAAATTAAAGTTGCAGTAATTTTGGTGTACAATAGTTTTCATAAACTGTATTGTAGTGCTCAACATACAGCAGAACTACTTTTAATCAACACAGTGCTAACGGCATAATGCACTACAGCACGTATTTACTGTAGAGCATTCACAACTTCACGAAACTTCAAGATGGACATAACTCCAACAATAAGGTAAATTTATGAATTACAGTATTTTTTAGTAGAGAAGTACTGTAATATATAGGTTACAGAAAAAAATCAGTCTGCAAGCAAGCAAGCCAAAAAAATCAGTCTGCAAGCCAGGAAGACCCCGGAACCCCAGAAGGCAGAACCGGGTCACACACGAGGAAACAAAGCCCCCTGAATCTACAAAGGGGGCCCAAGAAGAAACCTCCAGAACGAAACCAAAGAACCCAAAGGAACCCAGAATCGAACCAGGGGGGCCCAAACCACCACATTTGCCGGCGGAGATACACCACAGAAAGGCAAAGCACAGCCCCCAGACAGAACCCCCAGGGAAACAGTCAAAACGGACCGAAAACCAAGGGACAAGGTGTGGGAGCAAGCATAACAGCCAGGGACACTGAGCCCAAACCCTAGGGCCTAGACCCAAAACAGACAAAACGGAAAACCTGGTGTAAAATCAACACTCAAAACGTTCCCAGAGGAACAGAAAACGGGAAGAAAACACCAGAAAAGTAAAGAAATGACAACAGGAGAATAAAACCCCTGAAAAAAGGTGAAAAAAAAACTCACCCAAGACACTCGCTCGCACACCCAGGCGCATGTAAACAAACCGCAACGCCGCCCTGGTGACCACGCCAGGAAACCGGCAGAAGAAAATGGCCACCAGAACAGAGGGCTGTAACCGACGCAAAAGATACAAAAACACGCCAGCAAAAGTGGGAAGCAAGCAGACTGGATGGGTGATAAACTCCGCCCAGAAGTAGAAAACCCAGGCAGGGGCAAACCGCCCCAGAACTGCTAGCAGGCATTCCCCACAGCCCCGGGAACCCGCAACAGAGGGCCCCGGGGCAAAGCCGTCCTCCAAGCCCTCCACCCTTAACCCTTTAACTGCGCAACGCGCCTGCAGGCCCACGTCTGGGGTGCACTACGCGCCTGCAGGCCCACGTCTGGGGTGCACTACGCACCTGCAGGCCCACGTCTGGGGTGCACTACGCGCCTCCAGGTATTTGTATTTTTCACATTCCATTCAAAACTCCTGCGGCTACATGGGGTTCACATCAGCTTCCTCAGGGCTCTTGTAAACAGACGCCATCTTTAAAAAAAATCATGGTCTACATTCCCGGGTGTGACAGCCTCAGTAGTGAGTGAGCAACCAAGGTCGGCGCACGCAGCATGAGCGCACAGCACTGCTGTTCAGCGTGTGACCGCAGCATCACCTAATAATGTCAAAATATATATATAACCTGTATTATCTAGCCATGATAGTATTATAGAAGAGCCTGAGTGTGATAATGACTGGGTACAATGTTCAAATACCAGTGATTCAATACTGTTCACGATGTTCACAGCACTAGCCACAGCACCACAGCATTATTTCGTCCATCTAGGAATCTTCAAACGACTTCTTAGGTTCCTTTTCAAAATAAACTTGTGGTCAATTATTCATTTACAGGAATTAGTGACTAGGATTGTGGTTATAATTAGCGTTGTGCGTAGTATTGTGGAAGGAGGAATTTTGGTGAGGGAGGGAGGGAGAGAATTGAGGTAGCCTCACTGTATGTGGCAGCCACTTTTGTTTTGCTCACCATTTTGCTCACCTTCGTGGTTCGTTATGGTGAACACACATGTACATGGGTATATACAGTGTGTGTGTATAGTGTAATAACAGCAACAGGAATATGTTGAGTGGAGCTATTTTGGTGAGGGAGGTGACGTCATAATTGTTGCGTCGTCTGCTGTCAGCTGTGTGATTTCTCATGCAGTGTATGGTGGCCACTGTACTGTTTGGATACAATTCCGGCTTACTTGCATAGTTCTGGTAAATAAAACATGTAGATAGGTATATATAACATGTGTAAATAGTGTAATAAAAACAATAATAGTATGGTGGGAGGAGCGATGTTGGCGAGTAAGATGTTGGAGTGAGGGAGGGCCTGTCTGGGTGTGGCTGCTCACACTCGCAATGTTCTGAATGTGTTGATGGTATATGTATATAGTGTGTGACAGTGTATAGTGTGTTTAAATATTGTAAATATACATAAATAAACATGAAACATTGGTGTGAATAACTGTATGATGGGAGGAGCAATTTTGGCGAATACAATGTTGAAGGAGTGAGGGAGGGTTGGCTGGGTGACAGCTCACACTCGCAGTGTTCTGAACGTGTTGATGGTGAATGTATAGTGTGTGACAGTGTATAGTCTGTAAATATTGTATATATACATAAATTAGCATGATACATGATAAATATGTACAACACATGTGTACACAAGTGTCATGCACGTAACACAGTGTCCTCGGACAGTACGGATGTTTTAATACCATAATATAGTGTACGTGTTCATTATACATAGGATTAGCACGTAAAAACAAATAAAATGTATTTGGAACTGTGCGCAAAAAATGAACAAAAATATATTCGCGGCAACTTGCGCGCCCCGCCCTGGGCGCCCTACTGGCCCCGGGAGCGTACGTCACAGGCGAACGAGGAACGATGACGTCACGCGCCAACTTACGGACCCCATAGCAGCCAAAGTAAGTGCAATTTCGATTTTTTTTTTGACATACCCATACTGAGGGAAGGGTTTTTGACACTAAAAAAAACAAAAGAATTTTTTCAAGAGAATTTATTTCCTGCACACTGGGGGGTGTCATATTTGGAGGCGGCGCAGTTAAAGGGTTAAAGAAAAGGAAGAGTCCATGGGAAAGGCAACAAGAAAGGGCCGCTGGTAAGACCCAGAAGCCTTGGCAGGAGAAACAGGCTCGAAAACCTCCGTCTCCAACCCAAACGGGGCAGCCCCCGAAACCGCCCGAGTCTCGGCCCCAACTAAACCCCGCCCCGACCCCTAAACCCGCAGACAGTCCGGAGTCGGGAACAGGGTTGGAAAGGGGCGAACAGTACCTAACCAAAACGGGGCGGCCCCGGGGCATCCGAGTGGGAAACCATCCTAGCGTGTTGCAGCAGCCTAACCTAGCTTGCAACAGCATGCCGCCTGTACTCTGAACAGTAATAACATCAGGAGAGTAATGGAGAACAAGCAGATAATATCTCTTGCAAGACTCCGGGTCAAGGTGTCAGTGACCCAACAGTTAACATGACAGAGATAAAAGTGGCGACTGTTACCCGGAGACAAGGGCACAGCAACCAACGATCCCATACAAGACAGGTTGGAACCCGGAAGACACATTCAATGGTCCACCGAGCTCTGACAGGGATTTCCAGGGCCTGTAGGGGTAACAACTATGGGAAGCCCGGGCAAGGTGTTGCTAACCGGTTAAACACACAAAAATAACAAGGGGTAGAGGACAACACTGAAAACCCCTGCGATGTGTACAATTACGGGGGCCTAGCAGAGAGCCACCAAACACTACCAGTGGAACTATAGCCACACTAGGCAGACCCCCACCAGGCAAATGAAAAGAAAAACAAAAGAAAACCCCCGCAAAAGTACACCGTCTCCAGAGGCAACAGGAACCGGTCGCCACTTAGGTGACAGGTCGCGCAACACCTTGACGCCCTAACCAGCACAAAACCAGTCCCTACCCAGGGCCAAACAAGGGCCCCAAGCCCCAGCTGGCCCCAAGGGTGAGGCAAATGCCAAGCAGCAAGAACCTCTACGGGAATGGTTCCCGAACGCCCCAGGGAAGATAACCTTGTCACGCAGGGGCAGTACTCACAGGGCGCTCAAGGAAGGAAGCCCCTAAACGCATGCAGCCCAGGTACTGATGAGGAACACCTGGCCACCGAACAACACAACACACGGCAGTGAACGCCACACAAGGCAAACACTGCCTAGGAAACCGAGGCCAGAGAAGCGTCTATCCCGGTTGACATTAGCTTACGAACTGATGCAAGGCAGCCGGCGCGGTGAGGTCCGGGGTTCCCCCCTCCCCCTCTCGGGGCGGGGAGGGCTGCGCGGACGATCGGCGCGGCAGTAAAGTGTGATGCTTGCTTGTTTCCTTGGGATTGTAGAGTTTCTACCTCTCTGTTCGTTTTTTTGTTTTAGTTTTTTACCACGTGGGGTTTGTTTTGTTATGCCTACCTTTCTGGGTGCCTAACCCCGGTCGATGGCAGATAAGGAAAACCCCAACCACAAGGGAGTTTTCCAGGGACATTGCTCCCTGAAACCTCTCTGAAGGGGCCAGGTTCCGGCGCTGGTCCCTGGTAGGTCTGAACTCCTTAGCTAATGTTCCGTTCTAATATAACATACATTAGCCCGATAAGCTCCAGGGAGCCATAGGGGCTCCCCACAGAAAAAAATGAAAAACATCAAAATAATTGTGAAACATTATATTTGCAGCAACTGCCGCCCTACAGGGTGGTGGGACCGCCTGACCCCGAGCGCTCCATTGCTCAGCACCCATAATTTGCTTAACTTCCCAGCTTCCATCATGGCTAAAGTATGTCACATACAATATTTTTTTTTAGTTTCCCATGATCAGAGACTGCATTTTAACAAGAAGATAAAACAATTTTTTGGAAAGAATTTATTTTCGGCGCACCACAGGTGTGTCATAGTTTAATGCAGAGCAGTGCAGTGGTTAAGGGTTAAGCAAAATTAGAGCACCTTAAATCATCTTCAGATGATTAGAGCATATGGACAAAATACCTGGAAATGAATGGAGCAGTTTAAAGGTTAAAGAGCATTTGACATTCTTCTGACCATTTTTGGAGTTAATGTAAGACCTTTTTATAGGCCTCAATATAATTTTCACTTCCTACTTTACCACAAATCTTAGTGTCATCTGTAAATCTCATAAATTGGTTTGTATTATTCTCATCTGTCACTGATGTATGTGACAAAAACGGTTGGCTGCAAGATGGAACCTTGCAGTACCCCTTTTACCACATTTTTCCAGTCACATTAGTATCCATTAGGACAATCCTTTGTTTTCTTTGTTGTAACTATTGGTGGTAAACTGCTGGAGGAAGGTGGGTGGTAAACTGCTGGAGGAAGGTGGGTGGTAAACTGCTGGAGGAAGGTGGGTGGTAAACTGCTGGAGGAAGGTGGGTGGTAAACTGCTGGAGGAAGGTGGGTGGTAAACTGCTGGAGGAAGGTGGGTGGTAAACTGCTGGAGGAAGGTGGGTGGTAAACTGCTGGAGGAAGGTGGGTGGTAAACTGCTGGAGGAAGGTGGGTGGTAAACAGCTGGAGGAAGGTGGGTGGTAAACAGCTGGAGGAAGGTGGGTGGTAAACTGCTGGAGGAAGGTGGGTGGTAAACTGCTGGAGGAAGGTGGGTGGTAAACTGCTGGAGGAAGGTGGGTGGTAAACTGCTGGAGGAAGGTGGGTGGTAAACTGCCGGAGGAAGGTGGGTGGTAAACTGCTGGAGGAAGGTGGGTGGTAAACTGCTGGAGGAAGGTGGGTGGTAAACTGCTGGAGGAAGGTGGGTGGTAAACTGCTGGAGGAAGGTGGGTGGTAAACTGCTGGAGGAAGGTGGGTGGTAAACTGCTGGAGGAAGGTGGGTGGTAAACTGCTGGAGGAAGGTGGGTGGTAAACTGCTGGAGGAAGGTGGGTGGTAAACTGCTGGAGGAAGGTGGGTGGTAAACTGCTGGAGGAAGGTGGGTGGTAAACTGCTGGAGGAAGGTGGGTGGTAAACTGCTGGAGGAAGGTGGGTGGTAAACTGCTGGAGGAAGGTGGGTGGTAAACTGCTGGAGGAAGGTGGGTGGTAAACTGCTGGAGGAAGGTGGGTGGTAAACTGCTGGAGGAAGGTGGGTGGTAAACTGCTGGAGGAAGGTGGGTGGTAAACTGCTGGAGGAAGGTGGGTGGTAAACTGCTGGAGGAAGGTGGGTGGTAAACTGCTGGAGGAAGGTGGGTGGTAAACTGCTGGAGGAAGGTGGGTGGTAAACTGCTGGAGGAAGGTGGGTGGTAAACTGCTGGAGGAAGGTGGGTGGTAAACTGCTGGAGGAAGGTGGGTGGTAAACTGCTGGAGGAAGGTGGGTGGTAAACTGCTGGAGGAAGGTGGGTGGTAAACTGCTGGAGGAAGGTGGGTGGTAAACTGCTGGAGGAAGGTGGGTGGTAAACTGCTGGAGGAAGGTGGGTGGTAAACTGCTGGAGGAAGGTGGGTGGTAAACTGCTGGAGGAAGGTGGGTGGTAAACTGCTGGAGGAAGGTGGGTGGTAAACTGCTGGAGGAAGGTGGGTGGTAAACTGCTGGAGGAAGGTGGGTGGTAAACTGCCGGAGGAAGGTGGGTGGTAAACTGCCGGAGGAAGGTGGGTGGTAAACTGCTGGAGGAAGGTGGGTGGTAAACTGCTGGAGGAAGGTGGGTGGTAAACTGCTGGAGGAAGGTGGGTGGTAAACTGCTGGAGGAAGGTGGGTGGTAAACTGCTGGAGGAAGATGGGTGGTAAACTGCTGGAGGAAGATGGGTGGTAAACTGCTGGAGGAAGATGGGTGGTAAACTGCTGGAGGAAGATGGGTGGTAAACTGCTGGAGGAAGATGGGTGGTAAACTGCCGGAGGAAGATGGGTGGTAAACTGCTGGAGGAAGATGGGTGGTAAACTGCCGGAGGAAGATGGGTGGTAAACTGCCGGAGGAAGATGGGTGGTAAACTGCTGGAGGAAGATGGGTGGTAAACTGCTGGAGGAAGATGGGTGGTAAACTGCTGGAGGAAGATGGGTGGTAAACTGCTGGAGGAAGATGGGTGGTAAACTGCTGGAGGAAGATGGGTGGTAAACAGCTGGAGGAAGATGGGTGGTAAACTGCTGGAGGAAGATGGGTGGTAAACTGCTGGAGGAAGATGGGTGGTAAACTGCTGGAGGAAGATGGGTGGTAAACTGCTGGAGGAAGATGGGTGGTAAACTGCTGGAGGAAGATGGGTGGTAAACTGCTGGAGGAAGATGGGTGGTAAACTGCTGGAGGAAGATGGGTGGTAAACTGCTGGAGGAAGATGGGTGGTAAACTGCTGGAGGAAGGTGAGTGGTAAACTGCTGGAGGAAGGTGAGTGGTAAACTGCCTGAGGAAGATGGGTGGTAAACTGCTGTAGGAAAGTAGGTGGTAAACTGCTGGAGGAAGA
Organism: Procambarus clarkii; assembly: GCF_040958095.1. Classification (NCBI taxonomy): domain Eukaryota; kingdom Metazoa; phylum Arthropoda; class Malacostraca; order Decapoda; family Cambaridae; genus Procambarus; species Procambarus clarkii. The sequence goes on from NC_091171.1 coordinate 31,635,998, forward strand.
TGGGTGGTAAACTGCTGGAGGAAGATGGGTGGTAAACTGCATGAGGAAGATGGGTGGTAAACTGCTGAAGAAAGGTGGGTGGTAAACTGCTGGAGGAAGGTGGGTGGTAAACTGCCTGAGGAAGGTGGGTGGTAAACTGCAGGAGGAAGATGGGTGGTAAACTGCATGAGGAAGGTGGGTGGTAAACTGCTGGAGGAAGGTGGTAAACTGCCAGAGAAAATTTTTATAAAAGCATTTGGGAATATAAGGATTGGTATGCAAAAAGACATGAATAAGAAACACTATTACAAAAAATGCATTCATTAAGTGCATACCAGGTAGACCACCAAGTGCATTGAAACAGAGGCAAGTGTCTTCCACAATAACAGGAGACCTGATCAATTCAGCCGCTGCCTCACATTTTTTACGACTCACTTCGTCTGCCTCGCCCTGGTACTCCGGCAGATCTGTCTTCCGACTCACAACTCTGTTAAAGATAGATTTCTCATGAAATTCTCAAAACAAGAAATTAAATGCACAATTAAATTAAAATAGTGATATACTGTACTGTATATCAATATACAGCATGTATATGAGAAAATCTTTAGAGCTGCAGGGTGGAGTCACCCCATGAGGTGGGGTGTTCTAGGTCACCCCATCTGGGGATGTCCTGGGCATCACCCAGGACGTTGGCTTGTGTGAGAGTATACATCCGGCTAGGGGGAAAATTTACTTTACAGAGCAAACCCACGTTGGAATCCAGATGTGAGATTATGGTCTCCACCGGGCTATGGGAAATTACTACAGAGCACCACTTGGTTTCCAAACTTTAGTTATCCGAAACTTCCAGTTTCCTGATTGGGGTTGGGAAGTCGTGCTACACAAAGTTCGGGTAGAAAACAGTCCGCCAAGCGTCATGCTAGCCCGTGGTGGTGGGTGGGAGATGATCCAGTTTGTCCACTGACCATGTCAGGCGCCACCAATCTAGAGTGCTTTCTACCTTGTGATTTCACAGATTCACGGCCTATTATTCTTATTACAGTACAACCTCGATTCAACGTACTCCGATTCAACGAATCTCCGGCTAGTTCGCACACTTTTCAGGACGAACTTACTCACCCGGTTCGACGAACAATGGTTCGCCGAAGCAGGGGATGTTCGGATTTGCTTACGATGTCAAGACAGTTCACAGACTGGTGGAAAACTTTCCCATTCTATCACAGATTACAATTAGTAATTTGCTCATATGACAAGTTCGATCACACAAGTGGACCACACAAGTAGTCCACAAGTGGTCCACAAGCTTACGATGTTGGGACAGATTTCACAAAGTGGTGGAAAACTGTCTCATTCTATCACAGATTACAATTAATAATTCCTTCATAAGACAAGTAGGATCACACAAGTGGACCACACAACAAGTGAACCATATTAACCAAATACCAGTCAGAGTGGTTCACACAAGTGAACGACTGAGTTTCAATGATTTTCGTTTACTGATTTGTGGCACATGTATCTTTGTAAATTAATTTAATTAAAGGCTGAAACGTGAATAGCTAGCTAATGTGTTGAAATCTTTTTATATACATTTTCTGTGATGAAACAAGATGAGTGAGGGTGGACAGATAAGGAAATACTGTACAGTAAACCTCACTCTACAGTGAGGTTTCACTCACTTTCGTCTGTGTAATCATAGTTCAGTGACCCATGACTTTGAACGTTTCAGATTAATAAATCATTTCTAAAACTGGCGTTTTAATAACTCTTTATTATCCTAATTAAATTAAACCAAATAAAACCAAAAATATACTGTAAATATGATAGATATCTGGTATTTGAGAAATTATTCATGTTATTGGTGGCACAACTCTAGCGCGAGTGGATGGGTCTAATCCGTGTGCACACAACACCATGCGTGTTTTGTTCGATTTTGTTGCCTCAGTTCAGTGACCTACAGCTTCGAAATAATAAAATAATTAAATCAGTTCTAAAATAAGTATTTTGTATAGCTCTTAGCATCGTAATAATGTTGCTGAACTAAATATATAACCCAAAATTATATAATTTGATGTAAATCGAATATTTGAGAGAAATTTATGTTACTGGATCTGGCTTAAAACACCAGCCTACTGTAGAGTGTATGTATAGACCTAGTCTGCATTCGTACAGTATGCACCCAGTGCCCTTAGCTTTGTTTGCGATTGACGTACAGTATTTAACCACTGGTGGAAGAATAATCGTAGAATTTACTATTTTTTTACTACAGCTGTATTGTTATACAACAAAATGTCTCAGGGGCTTACTAATAGTGCCTTATTAATGCCAAAATTGAAGCAATATTTTGCAAGAACTTGTAGCAGAAAATCAACCAGCACGAGCACAGCTGTACCCAGCACTAGAATAGACGTACCCAGCACGAGAACAGCCGTACCCAGCAAAAAGCACAGCTGTACCCAGCACTGGTACAACAGCAGCCAGCACCAGCTTAGAAGCAGCTGAAGCCACAGCAGCAGCGAGCAACAGCAAAGCTGATGCAAACATCTAAAAACATCCAGTGTGGTGTGAACAGTTAGAACAAGTGTTAAATTTAAGTGTGTAGTGTGAAAATTAAAGATGCAGTAATTTTAGTGTAGAATAGTTTTCATAAACTGTATTGTAGTACTCAACATACAGCAGAACTACTTAATGAACACAGTGTTAATGGTATAATACACTACAGTACGTATTTACTGCAGAGCATTCACAACTCCATGAGACTTCAAGATGGACATAACTCCAACAATAAGGTAAATAACAAATGTAACAGTATTTTTTAGTAGGGTAATAATATATAGATACAGTATATAATATGATAATGCATTTTTATTGTGTACAAGAAAAAAAATGACACTGACGCAAACACCTCCTGAAGGTCACCTCTTGCAACGCATCCAATGCTCCAACACACTGGGGTTGGTCCCATATAGTACGTTGAATTGAGGTTGTACTGTATTTTGATTTCTCATAAGGCTGGAGAGTTCATTCCGTGATTTTGTTTTACATATCTGCACAATCAAGAAACATCTGTGCATGTCAGCTCCAAATGCACACATTGCATCAGTGATGGCTGACTGGTGGGTGGATGGATGGGGGAGCTTAGGTGGGAGGCCGTATGAGAGAGAGAGGGGGAGAATTAGTGAGAGAGGGGGAGAATTAGTGAGAGAGGGAGAATTAGTGAGAGAGGGGGAGAATTAGTGAGAGAGGGGGAGAATTAGTGAGAGAGGGGGAGAATTGGTGAGAGGGGGAGAATTGGTGAGAGAGGGGGAGAATTGGTGAGAGAGGGGGAGAATTAGTGAGAAAGGGAGGGAGGGAGAGGTAAGGAGAGATGCTAGGAGTTTGGCAGGAAGGGAGGGAAGTAGTGCGGGAGGATGGGAGAACTAGGGAGGGAGGGAAAGGCTGGCTGGCAGGCAGGCAGGCAGGCAGGCAGAAAGGCAGGCTGGCAGAGATGCAGGCAGAAAGGGAGGCAGGGAGGCTGGCAGGCAGAGAGGGAAGCAGGGAGGCTGGCAAGCAGAGAGGAAGGCAGGCAGGCTGGCAGGCAGAGAGGGAGGCTGGCAGGCTGGCAGGCAGAGAGGGAGGCTGGCAAGCTGGCAGGCAGAGGGAGGCAGGCAGGCAGGCATGCAGGAAGGGATGGATGGGTGTTGAGGTGAACCAGGTGACCTTTGAGAGAGTGTGTAGGGATGGGAGTGGGGGAGGTGTGTCGGTAGTGGGAGAGGGACTGGCTCACTCCGATAAGCCTAACCACACTCGATCCATTAGCCCAGATTTGTTTCCATTAGCCCAGATGTACATCATCATATATATTTTTGGTTACAGGTTTTGTTTAGTAATATTATTAGGATAATAAAAAGTTATAAAACTACTTATTTCATGAATACTTTATTGTATTAGATGGAGATTCTCTGGATGGCAATCTACTAAGCTAGCCACTTTGGGGGGAGGGAGGGCAGAAGCAGTGAGGGTGTACTCACATAGTTGGTAGTTGTACTTATCTAGTTGTCCTTGTGGGGTTGAGCTCTGGCTCTTTGGTCCTGCCTCTCCTGAGGGAGAAATGTATCAGGACTTCTCTAATTCGTGAGTGCAAACAAAATACTGTCGCATTTATGCTATGAACCTATCGATTTTTCTCTTAGATTTTTTTTTTTCTCTCCATTTTTTTTCATTTCTCGTTTACGAACTTACACAATAATCGACGGGTCTCATTCCCAAGGGGTTCGGAAATCAAGTGGTGTTCTGTATAACTTTTAACACTATCGGTCACTGGGCAGGCACGAGATCAACTTAGGGGTCATGCACTCAACGTGCGGGCGAGCGTGCGGGTAAGCGCGCGGTGACACCTAAATGTGTATACGCGTTTCAGCTTTCTCACCTTAATTCTCGTGCTTTGTCGCTCATTTTGGTATCAATTGTGCTTGCAATTAAATTCCCTACTGGTGTGTATAAATATAATGTCCAAAAGCCTGGCGTGACTCCCAACAGCAAAGCCTAAAGTCGACAAAAGTTATCCATGAGCACACAAAATCAGTAAAATGTGCATACTTGTTCCATTTTTCTCACCTTAATTCTCGTGCTATGTCGCTCGTTTTGGTATCATTGTGTTCGCAATTAAATTCCCTGCAGATGTGTATGAATATAATGTACAAACGTTTGGAGTGCCTCCTCGCAGAAAAGCCTAAAGTTACCCGTGAACGAGCACCAATTTGTACACTGCAACCTAATGTGTACTGTATACTCGTTCAGTTTGATAACATCAATTTTCGTGTTACGTCTTTCATTTTGGTATCAAATTGTTCGCAATAAAAAGGTGTGTATTTTAAAACTAGTCCCATAATAATAGAGCTGCGCAGACAGCGGCGCGGCGGTGTGTGACATCACACTAGTTTGCTTGTTTTCGGTTGGGGAGTTCTATCCACTAGTTCGGTTTTTGGTAGCAATTTTAACCAGAATAGGGGTTTGTTTTGAGGCGCTTACTTTTCTGGGTGCCTGTTCCAGTCGATGGCAGACATAGAATGCTGCCAACCACACGGGGGCTTCTATAGGCCATTGCTCCCCTTGCCTCTCTGAGGGGGCCCGGTACTGGCCGTGGTCCCCGGTAGGCCTAAGAACTCCATACACATGACTGATGCCAAAGTCTGACATTAGCATATCAGCCTGGGATAGCTTCGGGGAGCCGACGGGGCTCCCCCCAGAAAAGGCTTTCGACAGAGTTCCACATAAGAGGTTGTTCTGGAAACTGGAAAATATTGGAGGGGTGACAGGTAAGCTTCTATCATGGATGAAAAATATTCTGACTAATAGAAAAATGAGGGCAGTAATCAGAGGCAATGTATCGGAATGGAGAAATGTCACAAGTGGAGTACCACAGGGTTCAGTTCTTGCACCAGTGATGTTTATTGTGTACATAAATGATCTACCAGTTGGTATACAGAATTATATGAACATGTTTGCTGATGATGCTAAGATAATAGGAAGGATAAGAAATTTAGATGATTGTCATGCCCTTCAAGAAGACCTGGACAAAATAAGTAGATGGAGCACCACTTGGCAAATGGAATTTAATGTTAATAAATGTCATGTTATGGAATGTGGAATAGGAGAACATAGACCCCACACAACCTATATATTATGTGAGAAATCTTTAAAGAATTCTGATAAAGAAAGAGATCTAGGGGTGGTTCTAGATAGAAAACTATCACCTGAGGACCACATAAAGAATATTGTGCAAGGAGCCTATGCTATGCTTTCTAACTTCAGAATTGCATTTAGATACATGGATGGCGATATACTAAAGAAATTGTTCATGACTTTTGTTAGGCCAAAGCTAGAATATGCAGCTGTTGTGTGGTGCCCATATCTTAAGAAGCACATCAACAAACTGGAAAAGGTGCAAAGACATGCTACTAGGTGGCTCCCAGAACTGAAGGGTAAGAGCTACGAGGAGAGGTTAGAAGCATTAAACATGCCAAAACTAGAAGACAGAAGAAAAAGAGGTGATATGATCACTACATACAAAATAGTAACAGGAATTGATAAAATCGATAGGGAAGATTTCCTGAGACCTGGCACTTCAAGAACAAGTGGTCATAGATTTTAACTAGCTAAACACAGATGCCGAAGAAATATAAGAAAATTCACCTTCGCAAATAGAGTGGTAGAAGGTTGGAACAAGTTAAGTGAGAAGGTGGTGGAGGCCAAGACCGTCAGTAGTTTCAAAGCGTTATATGACAAAGAGTGCTGGGAAGACGGGACACCACGAGCGTAGCTCTCATCCTGTAACTACACTTAGGTAATTACTACTCAAAAGTGTATACTCTTTTCAGTGTTCTGACCTTAATTTTCAATGTACGTGTTTCATTTTGGTATCAATGTGTTCGCAATAGAATGTTCTAGAGGAACATAGATATAAAATGTCAGGAACACCATGGCCCTCCCCGGAGAACTTACAAGTCCGACAAAGGCCATCAACTAGATGAAGCCGCCTGCAGAAAATGCACCACCGCAGACTGCAAACAGCAACGGACAAAATAGGGGATGAAAATCTAAGAGCCAGGGCCCCAGACGATTCCAAAACTTGGACGAGCACCGCCTGTCAGCACGCAAGACAAGAAGCAAAGAACAGACACCGCCCCCCTCAAAAACGACGCATACAACTTCACTAAAGCAGCCGGCACCCGAGCTGCCGCAGCAAACCCACCGAACCCTGGCCTGGAACCCAGCTCCTCCACACCCAGCACAAGTCAGTCTGAAGACAGCTCCAGCAGGGAAAAGCGCAAGACCGAAGTTTTAAACCTTTAAACCCTTGCTCCCACGGGCACACAAATCCTCGGCCACCAGGGAAGTCGAAAGGAAGGGAACCTGCACGTGAAGCCGCACCTGGCCGGCATCAAAAGGAAGGATGGGGGCGAACAAGCACGCCTTGAGGTGTGCTTGTTGTTTCCGCCTCCTCCCCGGTGGAGGCGGAAACAAATTGGTAGTTTCTTTCACCCTGATGCACCTGTTCACCTAGCAGTAAATAGGTACCTGGGAATTAGACAGCTGCTACGGGCTGCTTCCTGGGAATGTGTAACAAAAAGGAGGCCTGGTTGAGGACCGGACCATGGGGACGCTAAGCCCCAAAATCATCTCGAAGATAACCTCAAGATAAGCACGACGTTCATAAGAGGAGCAGGCTCGAATGCCTCCGTCGCCAACCCAGATGGGGCATTCCCCAAAGCCGCCCAAGTCTCATCATCATCTAAACCCTTCCCCGACTCCGAAACCCCTCAGACGTTTGGGAGCTGGGAGCAGGGAGGGGGGGGGGGGAGCAGGACAAACAACACCAACCAGGGAAGGACTAGGGAGCGAGAACAAAACCAAAGTTGAAGCGCCCAATGCCCTCTCCCCACCAAGTCTGGGTCCCTATAACCCAAACGGGGTTGCCTCAGGGCATGCAGGTGAGCAACCAACCTAGCATACTGCAGCACCCTATACCTAGCATGCAGCGCCGAAGCCGCCTGAACCCAAACATCAATATCAGAAGAGTGGGTAAACTAAGAGTATGAGCAAGGAACGGAGGCAAAATTGGTGAGTGTCACCCTGAGACAAGGGGGACAGAGCCACTGTCAAACTTGCACTCAGCAAGTCAGAACCCAGAGGACGCATCCATATGTCCAAAGAGCCTCAATGGGGTTTTCCAGGGCCCTTAGGCTGACTGCTAAGGGAAGCCCAGGCAAGGTATTGCTAACCAGTTAGGCACAGCCCCCTGCGACATGTACAAGCACAGGGGCCTAGCGGAGGACTACCAATACAACAATAGGTGGACATCACAACCAAGGGGCAGACCCCCACCAGGCAAGACAACAAAGTGAAAAAGAAAACCCCACAAAAGCCCATCACCACCAGGAAGAACAGAACCGGCCGCTGTGTAATGGAAGACAAGCTGCACAATACCTTGCACCCCTACAAGTAATGATACCACTCCCTACCCCCAAGGTCAAACAGGGACCACAACAACTCCAGCTGACCCCAAGGGCGGGCAATTGCCGAGTAGCAAAAGATCCCTAGGGAAGCGGTTCCTGGAACGCCCTGTGGAAGATAACCCCAAGATGCAAGGGCAGTATTTACAGGGCACCTAGGGAAGGTATCCCTAAGCACATGCAGTCCCAGTACTGATGAATTACTCCTGGCCTGCATGCCACACACTGCAGAAATACACCACGAGGTACAGAACTGCAATGAGTCAAGAGGCTACAGTCCACATCAGCTGAGGAACTGAATGCTGTAGCGGCTGGCACGGGGATTTCAGGGGCCCTCCCTTTCCCTCCCAAGTGGGTGGGGAGGATGCACAGACAATCGGCGCAATGGAGTTAGTGACGTTTGTTTGTTTACTTGTTTTAGTTTGGGAGTTCTGCCTCCGTTTTTATGTAGTTTTATGTAGTTTTAATGTTTTTATTTTTACCATGTGGGGTTTGTTTTGTTACGCCTACCTTTCTGGGTGCCAAACCCCAGTCGATGGCAGACATGGAATGCTTCCAAACACATGGGGTTTCCATAGACCATTGCTCCTTGTACCTCTCCGAGTTGGCCAGGTCGAAGCGCCCAACAGCTTCATGGTCCTCGGTAGGCAAGAACTCCATTGACTGATGCCACAGTCTAATACATACTTATCAGCCAGGTAAGCTCTGGGGAGCCATAGGGGCTCCCCACAGAAAGTATTATCTAAACAGAATAGGTTGCTAGAAGCAAGCAAGCCATAGGGGACATACCAGGCCTCTACAAACTGTGCACTTACCAGGCAATTCAAAATCTATCCAGCAAACTATGCTTTACTGTGGCACCTCAAACCTGCTTTCCTCACATGAAAAGACTATATTAAAATAAATTATGAAGATCATTACCTGAAAGGAAAAGTGTCTCCTAGTATAGCCACTACTTCCTCCAGCTTCTTAGCATTGCCCGTGACAAACACAAGAGGACGTGATGCAGCCATAACTTTAACAAATAGTCTGGAGAGAAAAATTCTTAAATTATTCACTGTTAAGGCATTTCTTCATCTTGAAAGTTATGCAAATTTTCATAAATACATTCTTAAACCAATTACTACATTTTCACACTAATGGAACCCATTACTTTGTTAGATAAATGAACTGTTGGGACTGGCTAGCAACTAAATAATAGACCACATAAACAGTCTTAACAAAAAGGCTTTCTGTTCATACTACTAACATGCAGAAGTGTGCATATGGAAACACTCTTGCACAGTCTTTTCTACAGTTGGCTCACAACTAGATGGTCTAACTCCCAGATACGTATTTACTGCTAGGTAAACGGAATTAGGTGAAAGGAAACGTGCCTAACCATTTCTGTCCACCAAATGTCCTTTGGACTTAAAATGAGAAGAACACGATCATAATTGTTTAGTGAAGTGGTGGATAAGCCTTCGGTTAAACCAGTGGGTGAGATCATGGTTGTCATCATCCACTCCTCCACCGGAAGGTACATGTTTATCAATACTGTACTGTACTCCATGTTATCACTTGCTTGGTCTGGCTATTCCTGATATCCAGAGTCACAGAATTGTTTGTAAGCCATTTGTGTCTAGTGTTCTACTGAACACCTCTAGACATACTGCAGGTATGTCTAGAGGCATTGATAGACTCAGATTTCCAACTCTGCAATGAGAAAGATAGTCTATCTGCCGAGGGCTCCATTAAAGGAAAAGGGAGCAATAGTACCTGCCAGTACTGCAGTCACAAACAATGAGCAAACAGATCCAAAATGGACAACTGACTTCATAGGGAAGGGACGCTCCTTAGTCCTGTGCCACCAGACAGAACATCATTCATTGAACCTTGGGCAACCACAATTCAAGAGACCAAGTCTCTTGCCCAACATTGGAACTGCAGAACACACAAAACTAAATTGGGCACAACTTTCTCCTGCCAGAAGATTTCCCCTGAAAAACATACAGTTCTCTGCTACAATAAGCAAAGCTGGTCTCCTATCAACAAGAAAGAAAGAGAGTAGCCATGGGTTAACAAAAATAGAGCTTTAAGTGTAATGAAATACCCCTAAAACATTCTGTAGTATCCCAAGCCATCCCTGCAACACTAGACTCTAGTGACAATGTCAGTCCACCTGGAGCAAGGCCCAATATTTTGTCCACTCAAAAGGGAGGGAAAAACAAGTCAGGATTAAAGGTCAACCCACTACCAACCCACCCCCCAGCAATATTAACCTTTAAGAGATATATAAAAGGGCACTACACTCGACCACCCAGGAAATCAGATCAGCAAAAAAAAAAAAAATGAAAGAAAATGCCCAAAACATAAAGAAAGATCCAAAGTCATTCTATGCCTATAAAAGAAGTAAAACCAAAACAAAGGACTCAGTAGGACCCATAAAAGATGGGACTAACCAAGTTATAATTAGTTTTAACATTTAACAGTTTTGGCATTTACGGCTTCGGTGAGTAGGCGGTTCCATGGGTTTATAACCCTGTGGGTGAAAAATCATCTTCTGTTCTCAGTCCTACATTGTGATTTGTTGAGCTTGAAACTGTTGCTCCCTGTCTGTGTTACACCTGACCTTTTAAAGAAATTGTCCTCTCTCATACTAGATATTATACAGTACTCTCATCCTATAAAATACTCTCATACCAGCTAGGCCTGTTGTCTATTTCAGCCTGTGTAGTCATATACCTGTGCATCAGGAAGGCTGTTAACCTTTCAACTCTGCTGTTTGTTTAGTGATGATTGGCCATTCAATTTAGAGCATCTCTTATAGGAAAATCAATGCTGTTCTTGGGAATAGGGTTTAGAAACAATCTGAGGTTTAGTTGTACTACATCACAACTGCTCTTTAAATAAAAATATCCCAACTAAAGTTAATTTAGCCTATTCTTTTCTATCCAATTCTATTATAATCTAACCTATTCTATCCTATTCGATTATAATCTAACCTATTCTATCCTATTCGATTATAATCTAACCTATTTTAACAAACTTAACAAAAATGGCAAACTGGTTTTGTATACATATATACTCTGTGCGAGGTGTGTGACACCACTGCATCCTGGGACCATTTTGATACTACTGGCTCTTGGGAAATCTGGAGGCCTCTGTGGGTGACTTTTTCTGTGCCAGGTGTTTGATGTGGGAGTTAAGGGGTGCCTGTTAGTTATATCGACGTTCTCTTGGCCAGAGACTTTTAGACTGTGTGGTCATCCGTTCAATGCTGGACCTAACAATACTGATCAAGTTGTAAATGTGGAGCACATTTAATCAACCAGGCTGTGACTCATATATCAGGATATGATGAGCTGTGTCCAATAGCTTGGGTGACCAACCAGGAGGCCTGATCAGAGACCAGGCTATGAGGAAGTCGCTTCCTGGAACCAACAACAGCTAATTTACATCCGAGTCAACTTTCATGTTTCAAATTTAATTCATTGTGTTGGGGGACAAGCAGCCAGTTTATACATACAGTACATGTTAGGCTTATACCTCAGGTTGTATATGTAGGTTGCTTACCTTTAAGCAACCTACCTCATTTTGTGTATAGTTTAATATATTCTATTTTTTTATATCTAGATCTTTTTATAATTGTCTTTTTTGCTTGTTTTCTGTCAAACAGTCCTCTTATGCAAACTAGTATAGACCCAGACCTATACCTCTTATCTAGTATCTATGACAATCATCACTTTAATGATCAAAATTGCAGGTATTATACAGCACATGATGTGAACAATGTTTTAACATGTAATCACAATGTTTCTCTAATTAACTTGAATGTAAGATCTCTAAGCAAACACTTTGATGATGTTAATGCCCTGATTCAAACAGTTGACAACAAATTCTCTTTTATTGTGTTTACTGAAACATGTTTAAAAGAGGATACAGTACTACTTGACTCTTCAACATACCTAACTACTCAGCTATTCACAACTGTCATCCTGTACAAAGAGGTGGTGGTACTTCTCTTTACTACCACCAAGAACTGATTTGCTAAAAAGTAATTAAAACTAGAGACCCTTGTGGTGAGTATATATTTGCCTGTTTCAGAGTCAAGGGTAGTGAGGCTGTCCTGACTGTGGGAGCAGTCTACAGAATTCCTAACACTGATGTGACTGAATTTAACTCTAACCTTAGAAAACTAATACTAGAGAACAGACTGAACAAAAACCACTTAATTATTTCTGGGAACTTTAACATTGACCTCTGCGAGCCTAATAACCCTCCTGCTGCTAGTTTCCTCAACTATATGAATTCCTGCTTCCTCATACCCTTAATCACTAGACCTATTAGAATCACTGATAGTACTGCCACAGCTCTTGATCACATCTGGACCAACATAACCTCTCCGCTTACTTCAGAGATAATCACTGATAGCACTACAGACCATTACCCCACATTTCTCCTAACCAACATTCACAAACCACCTCTAGATACAAGGAAGATAAGCTTTAGGCTGCACAATGAAACTTCTATAGGCAATTTTATAGCTACTGCAGCTAATATCAACTGGAAGTCCAAATTAGGTACCATAGGGGACATCAACCTAGCAGTGCAATCATTTCTTCAAAAAACTCTCAGCCTTTATAAATAAATAAATAAAATAAATAAATGTTTATTTAGGTAAGGTACATACAAGAATTTTTTTTACAAAGATTGGTGGACTTATAGAATGAGCTAGTACATACAATGCCTAAAGCCACTATTACGCAAAGCGTTTCGGGCATAACACCCACTGTCCTATGCTAACGAAATACGTCACAACAAAAAGGCTAAACAATCCTTGGCTTACAAAGGGGATACTTAAATCTATTAACAAAAAACATGACCTTCAGAAGAAGTATAGGTTAGGTATCGTCTCCATAGAACTTTCAAAGAATTACTCATCATTACTATCTAAAATAATTAGAAGAGCCAAAATTAAATACTACGAAGATAAATTTACTCAAACAAAGGGCAACATCAAGAAAACATGGAGCACAATTTCACAAATATTCGGATCAAAGATTTTAAATAACAAACCAATAATCCTGTCCAATAACGATGGTCTGCTTTCAGCCTCTGATACTGCTATTGAATTCAATAGTTTTTTTTTTTTTTTTTTTTAATTATATACAAGAGTTGTTACATTCTTGTACAGCCACTAACGCGTAGCGTTTCGGGCAGGTCCCTGGAATACGATCCCCGCCGCGAAGAATCGTTATTACAACCAAGTACACATTTTACTGTTGCGTTAAACAGAGGCTACAGTTAAGGATTTGCGCCCAGTAAATCCTCGCAGAACGCCGAGAGCTTTTCCGAGCTTCTTCTAATCCATTGGGTCATCCCTTGCTAATGATATTCCATCTTCCAGTACTAATGTTCAGAACTATCTTACAGGTAACTACCCACAGTCTCTGTACTTAACGCCCACTAATTCCACTGATGTAAATGAGGTAATCCTTTCCCTTAAGACCAAGTCTAGTTCCCTTGCGGATATACCAACTCTTAATCTACAAAAAAGCTTCCAGATCTTTAGCCCCTGCCATTGCACTGCTCTACAACAAGTCACTTGAACTCCAAACTTTTCCAGATATTCTAAAAAAAGCAAGAAAGTCCATAAATGTGGTGATCTCACTGATGTCAACAACTTCAGACCTATATCAATTCTGCCAAACTTGTCAAAAATATTTGAAAAACTAATCTACAAGCAGCTTTACTCTTATCTAGCCAAACACATTATACTAAGCTCTTGTCAATATGGCTTCAGACCCCAAAAAAAAGCACTAATGATGCACTTATTAGTATGATTAACTTGATGCATGCAGCTCTTGATAAAAATGAGTTCCCTGTTGGGTTATTTGTTGACCTACATAAGACTTTTGACACTGTCAACCACCAAATCCTTCTTAAATTACATCATTATGGAGTCAAAGGTCACTCCCTGCAATACCTTCAGTCCTACCTTACTGACAGGCTCCAGTATGTTTCTGTGAATAATTCCATTTCTCTGACAGTACCTATAAACATTGGTGTTCCACAGGGCAGCATACTTGGCCCTCTCCTCTTTCTCATCTACATTAATGACCTTCCAAATGCCTCTCAACACCTCAAACCAATCTTATTTGCTGATGACACAACTTTCATTTTCTCCAGTCCTGACCCTCTTGCTCTAAATGTCACTGCATGCTACACAAGCTTCACAAAGCTTCCTGGCAATACGTTAGTAATGAATAAATATGATATATTTACTCATTATAATGTTGGTGCTGAATGTACAACACGAAAAAACATAATTTTAATCTGAAAAAGTATCTTTTTATAAAGAAATTAGACGAAAATAAAAAGCTGGTGACGCCAAATCAGGTCGACGATCCAAGCTTCGGTTAGGTTAGGATAGGATAGGTTAGGTTAGGTTAGGTTAGCCTAACCTAACATATCATATTTATTCATTACTAACGTATTGCCAGGAAGCTTTGTGAAGCTTATGTAGCTTGTGGTAGCTTGTAGTAATTAGACGGACCCAGAATGTTTGTGCTGTAACTCTGCAACTATGTATGTACTGTTCCTAAATAAATTATTATTATTATTATATCTAATTTCCCCTCAGACTTGAATTACTGACCATCCCAAGGATGCAACCTCGCAAGCGAACTCCTGGGTAGCTATTTACCACTAGGTGAACAGACACATTAGGAGATAGGAAACATGCCCAGCCATTTCTATCCCGTCCGGGACTCAAACTCAGAATTCTTGATTGGGAGCAGAGTACGAACATGACTGTACTACCAGGACCCTAAAAATTTTTTGTAATTATGTTCCATGGTGTTGGTGGTGGTGTTGTTGGTATATAGGGCAGAGAATTATGTTTCATTAGAAACTTTGGCATACCTAAGCAACAACATTCCTATAATCCCTGTTTATAGACATTCTAAAGTTTTAGGGGCCACACAGTTACAGCCCCACTCCTGTGCCAGGTAAGTACACCACGGGCTCACCATAACCAGTGCTACTTGGAACTTCTTGTTCCGAGTAGCCGAATCTAAAACAACACACAAAAATTACAATAGCGTGATATATGGAACACCCTCATCACGGCCTTGTGGATTTATTTATTTAAAACAACACATTTAGGGGTCACGAGGAAACTATAGGCTCTGCCATACCACAGTAGTTTACCAAGGCTGGTATGACGTTGTTGTTGAGCTAGAGGCGGCGATGATCCGGTAAGAAAAAATGTGCTCCGCTACCCCGGGTTCAGGAAATAACGAAAGGGGTGGGAATTCCTCTTCATGCAGCTAATTCAGACGTCAAGGGTTTCCGGTGAAGCGGACAATCTGACTGCCTGAGCGTCGCCACAGCAACAACAACAACACCACGTGCGTCCCGCGACAGCTGATCAACCACATTTGTTTTTGTATTGCTTAGTCTTGTTTATAATTTTGTTTTGTATTTCTATATCTCTTGTTTTGTATAGTCCATGTTTATATGTTTTTTCTTTAATCTCATTTATTACCTAGGTTGCCTAGCCTAGCCATACTCCCTTACTCCATTGTACCCCTGTAAGCCCCTTGTAAGCTACCTTTTTTTTTTTTTGGTTTTTTGTTATTCATTTTGTGTTTGTTTTGTACAGTATTGTGTACATATTTTTCCCTATTTTATAGCTTATTTCTACCTTGTAATTTGCCTTTCTTTCCTTGTTTTTCCTGCAATCAGCTTTTTTTATGCAGGCAAGTATAGACCCAGAACTTAACCTCTTATCCACTATCTATGACAATAATCACTTTAATGATCTAAATTGCAGATATTTTGCAGCACATAATGTAAACAATGTATTAACTCATAATCAAATCACAATATCTCTGTAATCAATTTGAACGTTAGATCCCTAGGTAAACACTTCGATGATGTTAGTGCCTTGATTGAAACTATTGACAACAAATTCTCTTTTATTATACTTACTGAAACATGCTTGAAAGAGGATACTACTCAACTCTTTAACATGCCTAACTACTCAGCAATTCACAACTGTCGTCAACTTCAGAGAGGTGGTGGCACTGCTCTTTACTACCACCAAGAACTAACATGCTTAAAAGAAATTAGAACTAGAGACTGCTATGGGGAGTATATCTTCGCCAGCTTCAGAGTCAAGGGTGCCGAGTCTGTCCTGTCTGTGGGTGCAGTTTATAGAATTCCTAACACTGATGTGTCCGAATTCAACTCAAACCTTAGAAATCTAATACTTGATAACAGACTGAACAAAAACCACCTAATTATCGCAGGGGACTTTAATATTGACCTCTGCGAGCCAGAACACCCTACTGCTGTTAGCTTCCTCAACTGTATGAATTCCTGCTTCCTCATACCCTTAATCACTAGACCTACTAGAATCACTGATAGCACTGCCACGACTCTAGATCACATCTGGACAAACATAACCTCTCCGCTTACCTCAGGTATAATCACCGATAGCACTACAGACCATTACCCCACATTTCTCTTAACTAACATTAGCAAACCACCTCTTGAGTCAAGAGAGATACGTTTTAGACTGCACAATGAAACTGCTATAGACAATTTTATAACTGCTGCTGATAATGTCAACTGGGAGTCCGAGTTAGGAAACATAGAGGACATCAACCTAGCAGTGCAATCTTTCCTTCAAAAAACTCTTAGCCTTTATAATACCCACTGTCCTATGCTTACAAAACAAGTCACAACCAAAAGGCTTAACAATCCCTGGCTTACAAAGGGAATACTTAAATCTATTAATAAAAAACATGACCTTGAGAAGAAGTATAGGTTAGGAATTGTCTCCAAAGAATTCTCAAAAAATTACTCATTATTGCTATCTAAGATAATTAGACGGGCCAAAACTAAATACTACAAAGATAAATTTACCCAAATAAAGAGCAACATTATACAAACTTGGAGCACAATTTCACAAATATTGGGATCAAAGAAGTCTTTAAATAACAAACCGACTCTCCTGTCTAATAACGATGGTCAGCTTTCAGCCTCTGATTCTGCTATTGAGTTCAATAGGTTCTTCTCTTCCATTGGTTCATCCCTTGCAAATGATATTCCATCTTCCAGTACTGACATTAATGACTATCTTACAGGTAACTATCCACAGTCTCTGTACCTAAAGCCTATTAATTCCACTGACGTCAATGAGATAATCCTTTCCCTTAAAACCAAGTCTGGTGCCCTTGAGGAGATACCAACTTTAATTTACAAAAAAGCCTCCAGATCTTTAGCCCCTGCTATTGCTTTGCTCTTCAACAAGTCACTTGAACTCCAAACCTTTCCAGATATTCTAAAAAAAGCGAGAGTAACGCCTGTCCACAAATGTGGTGATCTCACAGATGTTAACAACTACAGACCTATATCAATCCTGCCAAACTTGTCAAAAAATTTTGAAAAACTAATCTATAAGCAGCTTTACTCATATCTAGCCAAACTCAATATACTTAGCCCTTGCCAATATGGCTTCAGACCCAAAAAAAGCACTAACGATGCACTTATTAGTATGCTTAACTCGATTCATACAGCTCTTGATAAAAATGAGTTCCCTGTTGGGTTATTTGTGGACCTGCGTAAAGCTTTTGATACTGTCAACCACCAAAACCTTCTTCTTAAATTACATCATTATGGAGTCAGAGGATACTCCCTACAATACCTCAAATCCTACCTTACTGACAGGCTTCAGTATGTTTCTGTGAATAATACAATTTCTCCCACCCTACCCATCAACATTGGTGTTCCTCAGGGCAGCATACTTGGCCCTCTCCTCTTTCTCATCTACATTAATGACCTTCCAAATGCCTCCCAACACCTCAAACCAATTCTATTTGCTAACGACACAACCTTCATTTACTCCAGTCCTGACCCCCTTGCTCTAAATGCCACAGTAAATACTGAGCTAAATAAAGTCCATCTTTGGCTAACTGCCAACAAACTCACCCTTAACATTGACAAAACCTTTTATATTCTGTTTGGCAATAAATCCTCTAATCAAATAAATCTCAAAATAAACAATACCCAAATTTGTAACAAATTAGATGGCAAATTCCTTGGCATTCTCATTGACCACAAGCTGAATTTCCAGGGACACATTCTAAATATATCTAAAAAAGTTTCAAAAACTGTTGGCATTCTTTCTAAGATCAGATATTATGTACCACGCCCTGCCCTGGTGACTCTCTATTACTCCCTTATCTATCCATATCTCAACTATGGTATTTGTGCTTGGGGCTCTACTACCCAAAATCACTTACGTCCTCTAATTACTCAACACAAAGCTGCTATTAGGACAATATCCAACTCTGGCCCCAGACATCACTCGGTACCCCTACTCAAATCTCTGAATATGTTAGACATTAAGTCACTGCACATTCTCTCATGTGTATTATACATATATAAAACGCTAAACTATAATGCCAATCCTGATCTCAAAAGCTTCATAGAAGGTTGTAACAGAACCCATGAGCACCACACCAGAAATAAATACAGTTTTGATATTCCCAGAGTACGACTTAATCAAACTAGAAATGCTCTACAAATCAAGGAGCCCAGAATGTGGAATGACCTTCCCAACCATGTTAAAGACTGTACCTCTCTCAACCAGTTTAAGATAAAAACGAAGCTATACCTAATAAATTCCCTGTAACCTACAGGGAATATATTGCCTTATATTGTCAACCAATGTCCGTTTTTTTTTTTTTTTTTTTTTTTTTTTTTTTTTTTTTTTTTTTTTTTTTTTTTTAAGAGCGCTGTTTGTCGACATAATTGTTTTCTATGTTTTCATTTCTTGTTTTCATTCTACTCATTATGCTCAATTAGTATTAAGCTTGTCATTTAAGTTTATCATGCCCGAAACACTTTGCGTAATAATGGCTTTAGGCATTGCTTGTATGTACTAGCTCTACCTGTAAGTCAACCAATCTTTGTAAAAATTTATTGTATGTATGTACCTTACCGAAATAAACATTTTATTTTTTTTTTTTTTACATTCTCTGGAACCCATTGATGATTTTAAAAAAGCACTAACGATGCTGCCATCAGTCCCACTCGCTGTTCAGAGCCATCTGGAGGTGATGTTCGCTCCAGCTGGCTGCCAAACTCACCACCTTTAAATTACGAAGTGCACAAAGGGACCGGTGCCAGACCGAAGACTCCTGCCATCATCCCAGCTCCCCCACAAGAACCAGGTGTTGCATCTTCTGCCAGTGGTGGGCCTTCCCCTGATGTAGAGTGGCCACTTCCTGGTTCTGGGATAATGTCACCTACTGTGAGACCACCATCCACAGCTGGACCCCACAGTCAACTGGAAGTGGGGGATAAGGAACTGGATCAAAATGAGACAGATCGCAACCTCAGCCTCCCTACCACCTCGCCCTTGGGTCGCTCCACTGTTCAAGCAGTGGTTGCCCTTCGTGACCGGTTGCAGGAACACCAGCAGCAGTCACAGCAGCAAACGGAGCGGCTGCGACAGCAACTCCAACATGAGAAAAAATTCACCAGCGATATTTCGATGATGCTCACGCGTATGAGGGGACTTGTAAGCAATGACTGCCAAACTCCCCCTTCCACCCCTGAACCCTCCAAACATGTGTTCGCTTGCCTATCAGGGGAAACTTTAGTGATCTTGAAACCTTGTGTAGTGGAGCCCTTCCACGCAAGTTAACTGCCAAAGTTGTGCTCAAAGTTATGTTCAAAACGACTCTATAGCTGGAAATGACCGACAAATTGTACTAGACCATTGGATGCAAATGTGTGACATTGGTAATAAACTAAGAAATGTTCCTGGACTTATATCGTAGTGCAATAGATAATATGTATGTAGATAATAAATATTAAGTTAACTTTTAATATCAATATATAATGCTGACTTTAAATGCACAATTAACTAAGTTATCCGTCCTTAGCTGGAACATTGCGTCCCTCAAAAAAAGGTTCTCAGATTTACATCACAAAGTAACAACTGAACACATCGATATTGTATGTCTCCAGGAGTGCAGAGTTCCCGCAAGATCCTCACCCCTGAAATTGCCCTCATTTGTTTCTTACAACCTCAGATCCAGTAACTCTTGCATTCTATACATCAAACAATCCCTACCCCATCAACTTCTGCCATAAAAACAAACTGCCGGTCAACAGTATCATGGAGTGAGGATCTATGTGGGCAACTCTGTTCTCAATGTATTTAATCTATATGCTCCAGCAGGAAAGTTAAATTATATTGATCTTCCGGCCTGCGCTCAAGCAGAGCCAACCATCATTCTTGGTGACTGCAATGCTAGACACAAGGACATTGGTGGCTCTCGCTTCAGTAACGGTAACGGGAATCAACTGCTGTCGCTACTAAATAGTCACCAAGATGTGCAGATTGTGGGTGACCTTGAACCCACGGATATTTGTGGAGGCATTCTAGACCTCTGTGTTGGTTTCAACGTCTCTCACGTCTGGTGCACATCATCTATTGTAACAGATTTGTTGTCAGGTCATCACCCTAGATTGACTACTCTATGTATAGGAAATACCATCCTGCCCGGTGACTTTCAAACACAAACGGCTCAGTGTTCCTCCTGCTCGACGTGAAGACTTTGTTGCTCATGTGTCAGAGTGGTACAGCACTTATGATCCCTCCACAGTCCAGACATTTAACGACGGTCTAGTACAGAGCATTCAGATGTTTGCTGACCCTTTAGGTCGGCCCCCTGCACCATCCAATAGTCGGAACGATATGAAAGGTAATAAACGCCATGCCTATTACAATGACCCCAAACTGCGTACTTTGAAACGCACTGCCAGACGAGTTGGGCTTGCATATAGGGAAACACGTACGCCAGCAATGCTCAAGCTCTTTCAGAAAGCCCTAGCCAAGGCGAGGGAGCGCATGACAGAGCTCAGGCAAGATAACTGGGAAACTTTTGTTAACAGTCTCAACTCTCACACCCCCCTCAGCCAGGCATGGAAGGATATTATTTAGAGTTAAATTTCATTAATCTATACATCTCTGATAGCTCCCTTGATTTAAGATACTTGCCAGATTCCTTCTTTTCTGAAGATACACTTGTGGTAGGGGATTTTAATGCCAGACATCCAGCTTTAGGATCAAGGGGTAAAGCAAATAGGAATGGTTGCAGATGGTACCAGTTTTTGCAGGAACATGAACATGTTCAACTGCTGGGCGAGCCCTCTCCTACTCATTTGAGGGGAGGGAGATTAGATTATGCTTGTTTGATAAATGCTGAGGGCATAGAGGGGAATTGTCTTACTGTGGATGAAATGCTAAGTGATCATTTTGCATTACAAATACAGCTTAAGCTAAATAAAATTCATATTTATTTATTTATTTTATTTAAAAAGTATGCCTGCCTTCAGAGGAAAAGGTTAAAGTTTAATGAGGGAGAATTAAGGGGTCTCGTTGGTCATATTAAGTCTTGGTATGATACTTATATGCCAGTTTCGGCAGAAGCATTTTATGAAGATTTAATTAAGGAGGTAGATGTATTTAATGCAACATTGAACAGGAAAACATCTAGTATAAAAAAGCATCCCTCCAGAAAAGAAAATTATACACATGACAAGATGCTTAAGGGATGGACATTAACAATGAGGAGAGCTCACAGGGATTGGAATAGGAATGGTAGGACTGAGGAAGGGAAGAATGCTTTACTGGCAGTTGGTAGGCTGTGTGGGGAGAAGAGAAAGGAAATTAGGAGCAAGTATTGGCAGGAGTTTGCAGAGAAAGTTGGGAGTAACAGAAACTTGAAGGAAATCTGGCAAGACGTAAATAAAATAAGGGGTAAAAAGCATAATTTTGCACATTTCACATCCTGACCCTCAAGGTCAGGATGGTCAAATGGTCTCGTAAATAAATGGGCGGAAGCTGCCAAACTTAGTTCATTACCTGCTGTAACGAGAGAGTCATTAGATTCTTGGAAAGATGTAAGAAAGGATTTTATACTCATAGCAGGTAACAGTGGTGATGTCACTTGCACAGGTATTACCAGAGAAGAACTAATAACGGCGATTAAAGTTGGGAAATTTACCGCCCCTGGGAAGGATGGAGTAACTTATGAAATACTTAATGAACTTGCCATTATGACGAAAAGCCCACTTTTAAACCTCTTTAATATTAGTTATAAAGAGGGGCAGTATTCCCAGTAAATGGAAAAAAGCTATGATCATCCCTATCCCTAAAGCCAATGGAGAGTACAGACCTGTATCTTTAACCTCGTGTTTTTGTAAAATGATGGAGAGGATCATTTTAAATAGACTTATATATATAATAGGTGATCAGCTGTCTAGTAATTTGTTTGGGTTCCTCAAAGGAAAAAGTACCTCTGATTGTATTATTAAATGTCTAGTTAATGAAAATGATTATTATAGAATTTTTATTGATTTACAAGGAGCTTTTGATAAAGCCAACAAAGAGGTTATTTTATATGAATTAGCTGGTCTTGGTGTTAAAGGGAGATTATTGCGCTGGATAGGGGATTATCTTTACGAAAGGAAGGCTCAGGTGTGGTATCAAGGTTGTATGTCAGGTGTGAGGTCTTTTGAACTCGGCACACCTCAGGGAGGAGTATTGAGTCCCACCCTGTTTAATGTACTAATGAATAAGATAGCATCTGAGAGATACTCAAATGGGGTAACTCCGATCATATATGCCGATGATATTTTGTTTCAGGGCAAGGATATTTCAAAGGTTCAAACAGTGATGGACAATTTCGGAAACCTGTGTCACCATATGTGACTGGTGGTTAATGAAAACAAAACTAAGTTTGAATGTAGAAGTCGGAGGCCCATTATATTGAAAATAAACGGTAAAAATATAGAGAGTTAATATATATAAATATTTAGGAATATATGTTGGATATACCCATGAGAGTTTGGAAGCTGAGATGAACAGACTGTTGGGTCAATGTCGGAAGAGATTACAACCTCTGAAGGCCTTGGTATGTTGTGGAAAGGGAGTGGGAGTCCCTGTGCTACGAATGATATACTTGAGTACTGTGAGATCTCTTATTGATTATGCTGCACCTGTCATTTCTTGTTTTGGTAAAGGTAGGATGGGCAAGTTGGAGAAGGTACAAAATAAAGCCATGAGGATTATCTTAGGATGCCCAAGAAATGCTATGATTGAGATAATGAGGATGGAGTTGAATCTGCAGAGTATTGGGGATAGAATTGTAGAGATAAATGTAGCCTCTGCCATTAGATTAATGAGAGGTGGGGGAGCTAATGAATTAATCCTCTCGGTTCAAAAGGTGGGAAGTAGTGAACAGTGCATGATGCAGAAGAGAGTATATATGAATAACTTATGTACTAATGTTATAAAGTATGATGTTATTACAGAGTGTATTGTTGTGCCCAAGAGAAAATTCACACCACCATGGGAGGATTGTAATGTAGATGTAGTAATTACTCCCTTGCAAAAGAAAACAAGTATGTATGAAATAGGAGAGCTGAGGGCAACATATGATTGTATAATTAGAAAACTGCCTACAGAAAACACTCTACATGTATATTGTGATGGGTCAGTAGCTAGGGATGGGAAGGCAGGATGTGGAGTCTTGATCAGGGAGTACACTAACATCGGCACTGTAGATACTGTTATTGGACGCCGCTTAACTGACAATGTCTCTTCAACGTAGGTTGAACTCCAAGGTGTATTAGCAGGATTACAGGAAGTAGTCAAATGTGGTAAAAATACTTGCTTCTTTATTGACAGCAGAGGAGCGTTAGAGTCTTTAAATAGCAGACGCCCAGTATATCAGAATATTGTGATAGAGTGTAGAGAGAATGTTAAGAAATTAGAAAAAACTGGGTATAAAGTAAGATTCATGTGGATCCCTTCACATGTGGGAATACTGTTGAATGAGGTAGTTGATGACATAGCGAAGAGAGCCACTGAAAAAACTCTTGTTGATGTTTTAATGTCAGTTAACCTTGAAACAAATAAAAACAAGAATCAAGATGATCCAAGAGGGTGAAGAAATGATAAAGAGAATGGCAATGGTGGACAGTAGTAACACACTTAAGAATTATTCAATAATAAATACAAATTCGTCCTTCACTTATGGTAAAGAAAAGTCTACTTGGAAGGATTCAATTTACATGAGATTAAAATTAGGATACAAATATATCTGGCAATACGGTGTTGATGTCAGTGAAAAAGATAAGGAGTGTAAATTATGTAGTATGCCGCACGCCCACACCTTAGAACATTATGTATTAGAGTGTCAACTTATTGAAAACTATAGATATAAGGAAATAAGTAGAAGTAAACATCAAATTGTTTGGATGTGTGATAATGGTATGATAGACAGTATACTTAGGAGCTACAAGAATTTTGCCCCAAGAGTGTAACAATTTTATGCTGTACTTACTATTTTAACCTGCAATGTTAAATGGGATTCTTGTAATGTTATTTGTCTATTTGTACTCACAGCATTTATGCGCCCCTTGAGGGATTTGAAGTAGAGGGGGGTAGAAATAGCCTAAGCTACTCTATCCCTTTGAGATGTATTTATTGCTTATCTCAATAAACATACTTGAACTTGAACTTGTAACATGACTTCTCGCTACCGTGGCCGTAAGCGTGCCCGTATGCCCGGAGAGGCCATTAAAAAACAGTCAGGTTTCCCTGACTGAAAAAGGTACCATTCCGGGTCTACTAGGCAGATGCATGCTAACTGACGCAGCTCCCTTGGAGGGCCGACGGAGCGCCATCTTGACGAGCCATGTGTTTACTAGTTGTGTTTTTGCGGGGGTTGAGCTTTGCTCTTTCGGCCCGCCTCTCAACTGTTTTACTAACTACTTTTTTTTTCTTTTTTTTCCACACCACACACACACCCCAGGAAGCAGCCCGTGACAGCTGACTAACTCCCAGGTACCTATTTACTGCTAAGTAACAGGGGCACTTAGGGTGAAAGAAACTTTGCCCATTTGTTTCTGCCTCGTGCGGGAATCGAACCCGCGCCACAGAATTACGAGTCCTGCGTGCTATCCACCAGGCTACGAGGCCCCATGTGGCATAGAGGGCGGGAGAGCCCACCAACCGTTACCCTGGGAGGAGTACATACTGCCGGGTTTGTAGTCCATGCAGGGAGTGCTTTTCACCATGGCGAATGACTGGTCGATCCCGTGTATATCTTCGTCGCAGGAGCCCGCCCTCACAGAGACCAGTCCTGGAAGGCTAGCCCCAGGGCGGGTGTGGGAAAGTGAACGCTGTCCACACCGAGACCGACTCCCCAGGGTCGACCCCGTGTCGGTCGTTGTCGCTGTGGTGAGCCCCACGGATGTGGGGCGGAGGTGGCAGCTTAGAAGCATGTAGGTCGCCTCCCAGGATACCTCTCACGGCGGGCATGAGAGCAGTGGTCCGCCTTTCGGGCCCCACCGCGTGTTCTTCGATCATCAATGGTTTTCCTCGTGCGCGTCCTATCGTGGATCTGGAAGTATTAAAAGCAGTAAGGGTGGGCAGAAGCTGGCGTGCAGTGGTAACGTGAAAAGGAAAGGCACAGTTGCGGGGAACCCACCCCTAAGTGTACTGCTGACAACTTAGGCTGCAAGAGTGGGGATGACTGGATGCGACACCTGTAGCGAAAGGTAGGAATGGGTAGAACTGAATGAAGTTCAGTACGACAATTATTAATAACAAGGCAAATTATAAGTCAATGTTAAAACACAGAGCAGACAGTGGACTGCAGGTGGCTCCAAATGACTGCATAAAGTGCAGCGATGTCCATATCGCTATGCAGCAGGTAACTGAATGAAGTCCCAAGCATAGCTGAGTGGGGAGTAGCATAGAAGCCTAGTGATGGTACTGCCAGATACAATAAGTGCTAACTCCTGGAACAATCAGACGCCTCCTCTGCGGGAAACGAAGAGAAATAGTGAATGTCAGCGTCTAGTAGTTAGTAGGCTCCAGTACGACAATTATTAATAACAAGGCAAATTATAAGTCAATGTTAAAACACAGAGCAGACAGTGGACTGCAGGTGGCTCCAAATGACTGCATAGAGTGCAGCGATGTCCATATCGCTATGCAGCAGGTAAATACGAAATATTGCCAACAGGCCAAGGTAAGAGGATGTTAAGTGGGCATCGAACTGTGAAACCACTTACGCTCAAACAAGATGAATTAGAACTGTAAAGAAATTATTATTAAGAATGGAGAGAAAATGCGATCTTCCCTTCTTCTCCCGTGAAAATCCTCGGCTGGGACTCGCCATCTGGAGCCTCGGCAGCTGGACCATTGCAGCTGCGACATCTTCGGTTGGACACCGCTAGATATCAACTTCAGCAGCTGGGACATCCTCGGCTGGATACCTCCTTCTGGAGCCTCAGCTGCTGGGTCATCAGCTGGAAACTCGTCAGCCGGAACACCAGGGACTGGGCCTCGATCAGCGGCCGTAACACTACCAGCTGGGCCATCAGCTGCTGGATCATCGGCATGGACCACGTCAGCCGGCACGTCAGCAGCTGGGTCTGGCCCCGAGAAACAAAACTAACAATATGTAATACGTAAATTAGAAAGGAATATAAAGAATGACAAATGTAAAGAAAAGAAATCGTATATAAATAAAGAGAGCAACTGTGCGTGCTCAGCTGGAACACCGCCAGCTGAGCCATTCGGCTGCTAGATTATCGGCGGGAAACCCCATCCGACGTAACATCAGCAGCCGGAACGTCGGCGGCTGGGGCAACTTCATGCCGGAATACCATCAGCTGCTGGGATATCAGCTTCATGGGACATCAGCTGCTGGGTCCTCGGCTGGAACCTCGTCAGTCGGAACTTCAACAGCTGGGGCATATAATAATACGAATTAATTATTAACTAAAATAATTAATTGATAATAAAAATCATAAGAAATTATTAATTACAAGGGCATGGTCAGCTGGAACACCACCGGCTGAGCCTTCGGCTGCTGGATCATCGGAGGGAAACACATCCTCCGGAACATCAGCAGCCAGGACGGGACATTATCTGCTGTATCATCTGCTGGGACCACATCAGCAGCTGGGCTTGGCCCCCTGGGGGCGTGCTCAGCTGGAACACCACCAGCTGGGCCATCAGCTGCTGGGTGATCAGCAGCATATAACAATAATACGTAATTATTAACTACAATTAATTAATTAATAATAACTATCATAATAAATTATTCATCATAAGGGCATGCTCAGCTGGAACACCGCCAGCTGAGCCCGCGGCTGCAGGATCATCGGCGGGAACCACATCCGCCGGAACATCTGCAGCCGGGACGGGCCATTAGCTGCTGGCTCATCGGCTGGGACCCCATCAGTCGGAACCTCAGCAGCCCCAGGGGCATGCTCAGCTGGAACACCGCCAGCTGAGCCTTCGGCTGCTGGATCATCGGCGGGAACTACATCCATTGGAACATCAGCAGCTGGGACGGGCCATTAGCTGCTGGATCATCGGCAGGGACCACCTCAGCCGGAACATCAGCAGCTGGGCCTGGCCCCAGGGGTCATGCTCAGCTGGAACACCACCAGCTGGGCCATCAACTGCTGGGTCATCGGCAGGGACCACATCAGCCGCTGCTGGATCATCGGCAGGGACTACATCAGCCGGAACATCAGCAGCTGGGTCTGCCCGCAGGCAGGCAAACAAATGAGGTTTAAAAATTTATAACCAGAGTAAAATGTAGGACTGTAAAGTCGCGTAAGAAGTAGTAAGACCAATACCTGAAACCACTTGCCCTGTTTAACATAAATCCATAAATAAATATGGACCATAAATATGGGATAAATAAATATGGGGTAAATAAATATGGGGTAAATAAATATGGGATAAATAAATATGAGGGATGATAATAAACAGAGAAAAGTGAATAGACCTAACCAGACATAATGACTGATTAATAATTGAGACTTCATTTGTGTGCACTCCGACATTGCATTGGCACTTGCACTAGGCTCCATCAACAATGTGCCACGACTCATACTCCCTAGTTGCATCTTAGCAGCACTGGCGCACTGCTCAGTTATGTTAAACGACATCGAGTAATGTGGTATCGCAGTTTTTCTCTATCCAATAAATAATAAGAACAGGTGGAGAACGATTATAATAGAGAATAATAACACTAAAGGATAACAATGATAAGGAATAATTGACAGGATTCGGCTGAATCGAATCTTCGGAATTGAAGTAATTCTTGACTTATTAAAGATAATATAAGCCTAAAGAAAACTTAATCTTTTCTTAAAGTAAAGATTCTTAGTAACTGAAGCCTCAGCTGCTGGATCATCGGCTGGAACCTCACCAGCAGGAACTTCAGCAGCTGGGTTAATAATTAATTATAATAAAGAATAGATAATAAAGAATAATAACAATGAAGAATAACAATAGTAAGGGCGATGATCCAGCCAGTGATTAATAATCACTTGCGCACTGCCAGTTATGTTATACGACATCGAGTAATGTGGTACAGCAGTTGTTCTCTATCCAATAATTAAGAATAGATTAATGACGATTATAATAAAGAATAATAATAAATAATAACAACTATAAAGGATAACAATAATAAGGAATAATTGGCTGGATTCGTCTGAATCGATTCTTCGGAACTGAAGCAATTCTTGATTTTATATTAAAGTAGGATATAAGCATAAAGAAAACTTAATCTTTCTCGTAGGAAAGAATCTTAGTAACTGGAGTGGCGGCCAGATGGGCGACACCACCAGTGTGGCGCCGCCCGCCCCCAGGCGTTAAGAGCCCGCGCGTGCACGCCTCGTACCCGGGCGCCCACCAGGTCAAGGGGCGAAGCAGAGCCCCCAAGGACCACGCCTAGGCAAGCAAACCTAGCCACGTGGGCGTCACCTGGTTGATACCTGGTTGATGGGGTTCTGGGAGTTCTTCTACTCCCCAAGCCCGGCCCGAGGCCAGGCTCGACTTGTGAGAGTTTGGTCCACCAGGCTGTTGCTTGGAGCGGCCCGCAGGCCCACATACCCACCACAGCCCGGTTGGTCCGGCACTCCTTGGAGGAATAAATCTAGTTTCCTCTTGAAGATGTCCACGGTTGTTCCGGCAATATTTCTTATGCTTGCTGGGAGGACGTTGAACAACCGCGGACCTCTGATGTTTATACTGTGTTCTCTGATTGTGCCTATGGCACCTCTGCTCTTCACTGGTTCTATTCTACATTTTCTTCCATGTCGTTCACTCCAGTACGTTGTTATTTTACTGTGTAGATTTGGTACTTGGCCCTCCAGTATCTTCCAGGTGTATATTATTTGATATCTCTCTAGTCTTCTTTCTAGTGAGTACATTTGGAGGGCTTTGAGACGATCCCAATAATTTAGGTGCTTTATTGCGTCTATGCGTGCCGTATATGTTCTCTGTATTCCCTCTATTTCAGCAATCTCTCCTGCTCTGAAGGGGGAAGTGAGTACTGAGCAGTACTCAAGACGGGACAACACAAGTGACTTGAAGAGTACAACCATTGTGATGGGATCCCTGGATTTGAAAGTTCTCGTAATCCATCCTATCATTTTTCTGGCTGTCGCAATATTTGCTTGGTTATGCTCCTTAAACGTTAGGTCGTCAGACATTATTATTCCCAAATCCTTTACATGCTGTTTTCCTACTATGGGTACATTTGATTGTGTTTTGTACTCTGTATTATGTTTAAGGTCCTCATTTTTACCGTACCTGAGTACCTGGAATTTATCACTGTTAAACATCATGTTATTTTCTGATGCCCAGTCGAAAACTTTATTAATATCAGCTTGAAGTTTTTCAATGTCCTCAGCCGAGGTAATTTTCATACTGATTTTTGTGTCATCTGCAAAGGATGATACGAAGCTGTGACTTGTATTTTTGTCTATATCTGATATGAGAATAAGGAAAAGCAGCGGTGCAAGGACTGTACCCTGAGGTACAGAGCTTTTCACTGCACTTGGACTAGATTTTATATGGTTGACAGTTACTCGCTGAGTCCTGTTTGACAGAAAACTGAGTATCCAGCGTCCTACTTTGCCGGTTATTCCCATTGACTTCATTTTGTGTGCTATCACGCCATGGTCACATTTATCGAAAGCCTTTGCGAATTCCGTGTATATCACATCAGCATTCTGTTTCTCTTCTAATGCCTCAGTGACTTTGTCGTAGTGCTCAAGTAGCTGTGAGAGGCACGATCTTCCCGCTCGAAATCCATGTTGGCCTGGGTTGTGAAGGTCATTGGTCTCCATGAAATTGGTGACCTGACTCCTAATCACTCTCTCAAATACTTTTATGATGTGCGATGTTAGTGCAACTGGTCTATAGTTTTTTGCCAATGCTTTGCTCCCTCCCTTGTGTAGAGGGGCTATGTCTGCTACTTTAAGTGCATCTGGTATCTCCCACGGGTCCAAGCTCTTCCTCCACACTATACTGAGTGCCTGTGCTACCGGCACTTTGCATTTCTTTATAAATATTGAATTCCATGAGTCTGGACCTGGGGCCGAGTGCATGGGCATGTTTTCAATTTCTTTTTCAAAATTTAGTGCGCTCGTGTTTATATCAGTTATATTTACAGGGGTTTGAATATCCCGCATAAAGAAATTGTCTGGATCTTCCACCTTCATGTTGTTTATTGGAGTGTTAAACATGTCCCCATACTGCTTTTTTAGGATTTCACTAATTTCTTTGTCATCCTCCGTGTATGAACCTTCACTTGTACGAATAGGTCCAATACTGGCAGTGGTTTTTGCTTTTGATTTCGCATATGAGAAGAAATATTTTGGATTTTTCTTTATCTCCTGAATTGCTTTCTGTTCTAACTGCCTTTCTACAGTTTCATATGAGTGTTTTAATTTCCGCTCGATTTCTTCAATCTCCCTATTTAAATTATTCCTTCTTTGACGGGAAATTCGTGTCTGCATAAGCAGTTCCGTTATTTTTTTCCTGCATTTATAGTGTCGTCTGCGTTCTTTCTACGTTAGATCTCTTTCTGGCTTTCCTCAAAGGAACATGTTTCAGACAGACTTGATACACTTCTGAAGTCAGTTTTTCTATTCCTTCTGTAGGACTTGTATTATTTAGAACAATTCCCCATGGAATGTTTGTAAGTTCCCTGTTTATTATCTCCCAGTCTATCCTTTATTATTAAAATTGAATTTACTGAATAGCCCCTCTCGCTTTATCAACGTTTTAGGTCTATTCTGAGTATTGATGGTCGTTTGCACTTCAATGAGTTTGTGATCTGAGTATGTGGTATCTGATATCGTAATGTCTCTGATAATGTCTTCATTGTTCGTAAAGACCAGATCTAGAATATTTTCATTTCTCGTTGGCTCCGATATCTGCTGATTGAGTGAAAATTTGTCACAGAATCTAAGTAGTTCTCTAATCTGTGGTTGGTTAGGTCCTGATAGATTTCCTGGTATAATATTATTGTTTGCTATTTTCCACCTGAGACTAGGCAAGTTGAAGTCACCTAGGAAGATAATATCAGGTATCGGGTTCTCCAAATTATCAAGGCTATTCTCTATTTTGCTTATCTGTTCTGTGAATTCCTCAGCCGTTGCATCTGGCGGTTTGTATATTAGTATAATCACTAAATTTATTTTCTCTATTTTTAATCCCAGTACCTCTACCACCTCATTTGTAACGTTTAGGAGCTCCGAGCATACAAGGTCTTCTCTAATATACAGACCCACTCCTCCATGTGACCTAATTTTCCTATCACACCTGTATAGGTTATATCCTGGAATCCAGATCTCACTGTCCAACAATTCCCCTGCATGGGTTTCTGTGAAAGCTCCAAATACTGCATTTGACTCCGTGAGGGGGCCATTTATGAACTGTACTTTGTTGTTTGTTCTTGTTTTCAGTCCTTGTATGTTGGCAAAGATGAATGAGGTTACTCTATTAGTGATAGTTTGAATGGGAGACTTTTTCGGCAAGTCCATTATTCGTGGACATAATGAGTTTGTTCTGACCAGTACTGATTGTTGTAGGGCAGTTGTCTTTCGTAGTTGTAGTTCCCTTTCGTTGGGTAATTGTATCTGTAATTCTGGAATGCAAGTGGATCTGGCATCCAGTTCCATACATTCTCCATGCTGCTCCTTTTGAATTCTCTGCCGGTCTGGTATAAAATATTTATAGAGTTAGAGTTAGAGAATTTATAGAGGATCACCACCAGATCCAGCTGCGCTGCGCGTACTAGTGGCTTTACAAGAATGTTACTACTACGCTATGTATCCTCGCAATCCCAATGTACCTTCTTGAATATGTATAAATAAATAAATTACTAAAAATTACTTAAAAATAAATAAATTACTCAACACAAAGCTGTTATTAGGACAATATCCAACTCTGGCCCCAGACATCACTCGGTACCCCTACTCAAATCTCTGAATATGTTAGACATTAAGTCACTGCACATTCTCTCATGTGTATTATACATATATAAAACGCTAAACTATAATGCCAATCCTGATCTCAAAAGCTTCATATAAGGTTGTAACAGAACCCATGAGCACCACACCAGAAATAAATACAGTTTTGATATTCCTAGAGTACGACTTAATCAAACTAGAAATGCTCTACAAATTAAGGGGCCCAGAATGTGGAATGACCTTCCCAACCATGTTAAAGACTGTACCTCTCTCAACCAGTTTAAGATAAAAACTAAGCTATACCTAATAAATTCCGGCCATTTGGTCACCATTTGGTCCGGGAGACATCTCCCGTCACGCAGGGTGCAGTCGCGCCTCCACAGATCTCCAGTATCAGCTCTTGATACTGGTAATGGCTCAAAAGGGCCACCACTTACGGGCTATTCATGCCCGTGCCACCTTTTGGGTGGCTTAATCTTCATCAATCAATCATAATAAATTCCCTGTAACCTACCTTACCCTTCTATTGTCAACCAATGTCTGTTTTTTTTTTTTAAAGAGCGCTGTTTGTCGACATAATTGTATTTGTGCTGCTTTTTCATCTATGTTTTCCATTTCTTGTTTTCATTCTACTCATTATGCTCAATTAGTATTAAGCTTGTCATTTAAGTTTATCATGCCCGAAACGCTTTGCGTAATAGTGGCTTTAGGCATTGTTGTATGTACTAGCTCTACCTATAAGTCAACCAATCTTTGTAAAAATTTCTTGTATGTATGTACCTTACCTAAATAAACATTTTATTTTATTTTATTTTTATTTATTTTAAATAAATAAATAAATAAATAAATAAATAAATAAATAAATAAATAAATAAATAAATAAATAAATAAATAAATAAATAAATAAATAACGAAATAAATAAACTGGGCCTGGCCACGCGGGCAACACCACTAGGTGTGGCGCCGCCTGCCCTCGTGCAAGGGAGACCCACACGTGCTCTCCACATATGTCAGTTGCTTAATTTAGAATCTGTACTTGAGGTCGATCTCGAACCCATTGTTGATGTGACGACTTATATTGAATTTTGTAACTAGCTCATCAAGATTGTAACTTGCTTAGCTAAATGAATTGTGGGGTTCAGTCCCTGAGCCCATTATGTGCCTCTGTAACCCTTTCCACTTCCGCCCACAAGATGGATATGGGGTGCATAATAAATAAACTAAACTAACGTGCATTGCACGACACGCACTCCCGGGCACGGCACTGAGGGCGGGAAGGGCATGCTCAGCTGGAACACCGCCAGCTGAGCCTTCGGCTGCTGGATCATCGGCGGGAACCACATCCGCCGGAACATCAGCAGCCGGGACGGGACATAGGGGGAGCCCTGCACTTGCTCCCCACGTGGCCCCCAGTCCCGGTCGCCGCCTGCAGGAGGCCCTCAGTGGTGGGCGAGAGCCCGGTACGCCCACACCCCGTGCCCCTCAGACCTGATTGCTTTGTAGTGTATCTGGCGAGGAGGAGGCGAGCAAGAGGTCGCCGAGTTGTTGTTGTTTAAGATTCAGCTACTGGGAACAAAAAGTTTCAAGTAGCACGGGCTATGGTGAGCCCGTAGTGGACTTACCTGGCACAGGAGCGGGGCTGTAACTGTGAACTAGTGGGTGGGTCGCCGATTGATTGATTGATGGAGATTAAGCCACCCAAAAGGTGACACGGGCATGAATAGTCCGTAAGTGGTGGCCCTTTTGAGCCATTACCAGTATCAAAAGCTGATACTGGAGATCAGTGGAGGTGGGAATGCACCCTGCATGACGGGAGATGTCTCCCTTGTGAATGTATTAAGATGAAGATGAAGCCACCCAAAAGGTGGCACGGGCATGAATAGTCCGTACATGGTGGCCCCTTTTGAGCCATCACCAGTATCAATAGATAAGAACATAAGAACATAAGAACAAAGGTAACTGCAGAAGGCCTATTGGCCCATACGAGGCAGCTCCTATTCTATAACCACTCAATCCCACTCATATACTTGTCCAACCCACGCTTGAAACAATCGAGGGACACCACCTCCACCACGTTACGCGGCAATTGGTTCCACAAATCAACAACCCTGTTACTGAACCAGTATTTACCTAAGTCTTTCCTAAATCTAAACTTATCCAATTTATACCCATTGTTTCGTGTTCTGTCTTGTGTTGATATTTTTAATACCCTATTAATATCCCCCCTGTTATGTTCATTCATCCACTTGTAAACCTCTATCATGTCACCCCTAACTCTTCGCCTTTCCAGTGAATGCAACTTAAGCTTTGTTAATCTTTCTTCATATGAAAGATTTCTAATTTGGGGAATTAACTTAGTCATCCTACGTTGGACACGTTCAAGTGAATTTATATCCATTCTATAATACGGCGACCAAAGCTGAACTGCATAATCTAAATGGGGCCTAACCAGAGCAAGATATAGCTTAAGAACCACACCAGGTGTCTTGTTACTAACGCTTCGATTAATAAATCCCAGTGTCCTATTCGCCTTATTACGAACATTCATGCATTGATCCTTTTGTTTTAAATTCTTACTAATCATAACTCCCAGATCCCTTTCGCAATCCGACTTCGCAATCTCAACACCATCTAGCTCGTATCTTGTAACTCTATCATCATTACCTAGCCTCAGAACTTTACATTTATCAGCATTAAACTGCATTTGCCAATCATTTGACCATTTCAAAACCCTATCTAGATCAACTTGAAGTGATAGTGAGTCCTCCTCCGAATTAATTTCCCTACCGATTTTCGTATCATCGGCAAATTTGCAAATGTTGCTACTCAAACCTGAATCTAAATCATTTATATATATTATAAACAACAGAGGTCCCAGGACAGAGCCCTGAGGTACTCCACTAACAACATTATCCCACTCTGACTTAACCCCATTTATACTAACTCTCTGTTTCCTTTGGAATAGCCATGCCATAATCCAAGTTAATATAGCACCCCCAATACCATGAGCCTCTATTTTTTTAATTAGTCTTTCATGTGGCACTGTATCAAAAGCTTTGCTAAAATCAAGGTACACAACATCACAATCCTTACCACTATCAACTGCCTCAACTATGCTGGAATAAAAAGTTAGCAAATTTGTTAAACATGAACGGCCATTTGTAAAACCATGTTGCGATCTCCTTTCTTAAAAATTGGTACCACATTAGCTACCTTCCATGACTCTGGCACTCTGCCTGACTCTATTGATTTATTAAATATGGTAGACAGTGGCTCGGAAAGCTCCTCTTTGCATTCTTTAAGCACCCTGGCAAACACTTCATCCGGCCCTGGGAATTTGTTTGGTTTTAGTTTTTCTAATTGTTTAATTACATCCTCCCTGGTAACTGCTAAACTCGTCAACCTGTCCTCATCCCCACCCACATAGACTTGTTCGGCTGAAGGCATATTGTTAAGTTCCTCTTTAGTAAATACAGATACAAAATATTTATTAAAAATACTACTCATCTCTTCATCACTATCTGTTATTTGACCTGTCTCAGTTTTTAATGGACCTATCCTTTCCCTAGTCTTAGTACGATATAACTGAAAAAAAAACTTTAGGATTTGTCTTTGCTTGCCCTGCTATGCGAACTTCATAGTTTCTTTTTGCTTTCCTTATCTCTTTTTTAACATTTCTAACCAGTTGTACGAATTCCTGTTCTAAAGTGACCTCCCCATTTTTAATCCTTTTGTACCAAGCTCTCTTTTTACCTATAAGGTTCTTCAAGTTCTTTGTTATCCACTTTGGGTCATTAGTATTCGACCTATTCAATTTGTATGGTATACTACGTTCCTGTGCTTTGTTTAGAATATTCTTAAATAAGTTATATATTAAATCCACATCGAAATCCCCTATTACGTCACCTATCGCTGGGTTCATGTCTCGCTCTAAGACCGGCCCACACCCCATACCCAAGAGTTTCCAATCTATTTGACCCAAAAAATTTCTTAGGCTATTAAAATCAGCTTTTCGAAAATCTGGCACTTTAACAGAATTTTCTCCTACAGGTCTATTCCATTCTATGCTAAATCTGATTACTTTGTGACCACTGTTCCCTAGCTCACTCCCTATTTCGTTGTCATTAATTTGTGTTTCCCTGTTAGTTAACACTAAATCTAAAATATTATTTTCCCGCGTTGGTTCCTTAATGTGTTGCGTAAGAAAGCAATCGTCAATTAATTCTAGAAAATCTTCTGCTTCACTATTCCCTGTTTTGTTCACCCAGTTTATTCCACTAAAATTAAAGTCACCCATGACATAAATACTGTTAGATACTAAAATATTATACTAAAATATATCTAGATGCTCTAGATATTTCATTCCAAAGATGCTTTGCTTCCATTCTGTCTAAATTTGGTGGCCTATATATAACTCCTATTATAATATTATTTGCTTTTTCGTTTAATTCTATCCAAATAGTTTCTGTGTGTGGCTCAGTTTTGATTCCCTCTTTGAGACTACATTTCAAATTGTCCCTAACATATATGGCTACTCCCCCTCCTCGTCTAATATATCTATCTGTGTGAAATAGTTTAAATCCATTTATCTGATATTCAGCTAATAGTTCTCTATTTTCTACGTTCATCCACGTTTCGGTAAGTGCAATAATATCTATTTTTTTCTGTGCAGACAAGAGCATTTAATTCATTAATTTTATTTCTTAGACTTCTACTGTTAGTGTAATATATCCTAAGTGAATTGTTATTTTGAGGCCCTTTTCTTTCCCTGATCATTTTGCCAATTCTTTTCTCCCACGAACACATACTTTTATTACCTCCTTCCTCCAAATCAAATCCCATACCACTATCTACTAACAGTTTAAACCCAAACAAACACCTCTAACCACTGGTTCCAACGAGTTCGCAACAGCAACAACCCCAGCCCTCGATAGATGCACCCCATCACGACCATACATTTCATTTCTTCCATAGAAGCGTTCCCAGTTGTCTATGAAAGATATTGCATTTGATTTGCAATATCTTACCAGCCGGCAATTGACACCAAGTGCCCTCGACATCCATTCATTTCCCACTCCCTTTCTTGGAAGAATGCCACATATGATCGGGATTCCTCCCTTGCTCCTAACTAATTCAATGGCTGTCCTAAATCTCTGTATTAGTTCCTCACTCCTAACTCGCCCAACATCATTACCCCCTGCACTAATACAAATAATGGGTTTGTTCCCATTTTTCGTCATAATATCATTCATGTTTTCAACAATATCACCAATTCCAGCTCCCGGATAGCAAACCCTTAATCTGTTCCCCCTATCTCTGGCACAAAACGTTCTGTCTAAATGCCTCACCTGGGAATCTCCCACAACCAAAATTCGCTTCGGTACCGCCCTAACTTTCTGAGCAGCCTACTGGAGATCTGTGGAGGTGATACTGGAGATCTGTGGAGGTGCGACTGCACTCTGCGTGACGGGAGATGTCTCCCACGTGAATGTGTTAAGATGAACATGAAGCCACCCAAAAGGTGGCATGGGCATGAGTAGCTCGTAAGTGGTGGCCCTTTTGAGCCATCACCAGTATCAATAGATGATACTGGAGATCTGTGGCGACAACACCCTGCGTGACGGGAGATGTCTCCCGGACCAAATGGTGACCAAATGGTGTGGGTCGCCGAGTCCGCGGGCGCGCTTTTAAGTACCCTGCTCGATGCGCGCGCGCGCTACTTAGTCGGTTAGACACAAAATCATGGTAATACATTTTGTTCCCCACAGAACTTACCCGCTTTGGGAAAGCAGTGACTATTTTACAACCAAGTACTCATTTTACTCATGAGTTAAACAGAGGCTACAGTTAAGGATTTGCGCCCAGTAAATCCTCCCCGGCCAGGAACGAACCCATGACAAAGCGCTCGCAGAACGCCAGGTGAGTGTTTTACCACTACACCACGGAGACTGGTTCAAGACTTTTGCAGTTTACATTTAGCAACGGTTGTTTATGTTATTCCCTTATTTTGCCCCTTTTTGACCATTGGTGTTTGTCTTATACATGCTACGTTAATGTTAAGGTTAAGGTTTCTCTGTCTACTTCCTTCTCCCAGTGTGGGACGTTTTCTTATTTATCTATTTATACAGTGTTGTGCTTGACCTTACTCTTGTCATTTCCCGTTTGCACCTGTTCGGTGATGTTTTAAATTTATTATTTACAAATTTAATGTTTCACGTCTTGGATTTATCATTTAATGACTTTTTATTTATCATTCTTTCTAAGATCAGATATTATGTACCACGCCCTGCCCTGGTGACTCTCTATTACTCCCTTATCTATCCATATCTCAACTATGGTATTTGTGCTTGGGGCTCTACTACCCAAAATCACTTACGTCCTCTAATTACTCAACACAAAGCTGCTATTAGGACAATATCCAATTCTGGCCCCAGACATCACTCGGTACCCCTACTCAAATCCCTGAATATGTTAGACATTAAGTCACTGCACATTCTCTCATGTGTACTATACATATATAAAACGCTAAACTGTAATGCCAATCCTGATCTCAAAAGCTTCATAGAAGGTTGTAACAGAACCCATGAGCACCACACCAGAAATAAATACAGTTTTGATATTCCTAGAGTACGACTTAATCAAACCAGAAATGCTCTACAAATCAAGGGGCCCAGAATGTGGAATGACCTTCCCAACCATGTTAAAGACAGTACCTCTCTCAACCAGTTTAAGTTAAAAATGAAGCTATACCTAATAAATTCCCTGTAACCTACCTTACCCCTCTATTGTCAACCCATGTATGTTTTTTGTTTTTTTTTTGTTTTTCAAATCAACGCTGTTTTAATGTAATTTTCTGTAATAATTTGTAATTGTATTTGTGCTGTTTTTTTCAACAATGTTCCCCCCTCTTTTACCTCTATTTTTATTTGTACTCAACGCATTTTTTTCTTTTTTACCCAATAGTTTTAAGCTTTAGTCAGTAGTGTTTTTTCCTGCCCGAAACGCTTTGCGTAATAGTGGCTTTAGGCATTGTATGTACTAGCTCTTATCTATAAAGCCAACAAACTTTGTAAAATCTCTTTATGTATGTACCTTTGCCTAAATAAAAATTATTATTATTATTATTATTATTATTATTTAATGACTTTTTATTTATCATTTAATTGACGTTTTTTAAATGAATTTATCATTTAATTTACGTAAACTCCATCATTATGGAATCCGAGGCCATACACTGGACTATATCCAATCCTATCTCAGTGATAGACACCAATGTGTAGCCATCAATAATATAACCTCTCCCACTCTACCAATAAGCGTTGGAGTGCCACAGGGCAGCATCTTGGGACCTCTCCTATTTCTTATATACATCAATGATCTGCCTAATGTCTCTAACATTCTGAAACCTATTTTGTTTACTGATGATACTACCCTCATCTACTCTAACCCCAACCCACATACACTAAATAATGTTGTTAATGAACTAAAAAAAAGTCCACTTATGGATGTCAACCAACAAACTAACACTTAACATAGGAAAGACCTACTATATCTTATTTGGAAGCAAATCTACAAATGCAATTCAGCTTCAGATAGACAATGTAAACATTAACAATAAAAATGATGGGAAGTTTCTTGGCCTGTTCCTAGACAAGAGACTCAACTTCAGCACCCACATACAACACATAACTCAGAAAGTCTCTAAAACAGTTGGTATACTCTCCAAAATCAGATATTATGTGCCTAACTCTGCTCTCATCTCTCTATATTATGCACTAATCTATCCCTATATTTATTATGGTATCTGTGCATGGGGTTCAACCACTGCAAACCACCTCAAGTCCATCATCACCCAGCAAAAATCTGCTATCAGAATAATAACAAATTCTGCTTCCAGACAACACTCAGCCCCCTTGTTTAACTCCCTAAACATGCTAAACATAATCTCACTCCACAAATTCTCTTGTGTCAACTACATTTACAAAATTCTGCTCTTAAATGCAAATCCTGCTCTGAAGCTCTCTCTGGACAGATGTAATAGAACCCATTATCACCACACAAGAAATAAATATCTCTTTGATATCCCCAGAGTCAAACTTAATCTGTGTAAACACTCTATGCAAATAAAGGGACCCAGTCTATGGAACTCACTCCCTAATTAATTGAAAAACTGTCCAACTTTTGCGTCATTCAAAAACAAAACTAAAAAGTATCTAATTTCATCTTCATAGTTTTTTACCTTTTGCTTTAAAATTGCACTGTATCTATTACTACCTAATCTTCCAATCTTTATGTACCCAATCCGAACATCTTTACCACTGTGATCATTGCTGTCTTCTTATATGTGCTATCAATCTGCTGTATGGTGTCTATTAATCTTGTTTAAATTACCAATCAAACTGTCAATGTAATCAATCAGAGCTTTAATTTTTACAGCTATTTTATTTTTACTTTTATTTTTACAGATATTTTACAGCACATGATGTAAACAATGTATTAACAGATAATCTCAATATCTCTGTAATCAACTTGAACGTTAGATCCCTAGGTAAACACTTCGATGATGTTAGTGCCTTGATTGAAACTATTGACAACAAATTCTCTTTTATTATACTTACTGAAACGTGGTTGAAAGAGGATAATACTCAACTCTTTAACATGCCTAACTACTCGGCAATTCACAACTGTCGTCAAATGCAGAGAGGTGGTGGTACTGCTCTTTACTACCACCAAGAACTAACATGCTTAAAAATAATTAGAACTAGAGACTGCTTAGGGGAGTATATCTTCGCCAGTTTCAGAGTCAAGGGTGCCGAGTCTGTCCTGTCTGTGGGTGCAGTCTATAGAATTCCTAACACTGATGTGTCTGAATTCAACTCAAACCTTAGAAATCTAATACTAGATAACAGATTGAACAAAAACCATCTAATTATCGCAGGGGACTTTAATATTGACCTCTGCGAGCCTGAACACCCTACTGCTGTTAGCTTCCTCAACTGTATGAATTCCTGCTTCCTCATACCCTTAATCACTAGACCAACTAGAATCACTGATAGTACTGCTACGACTCTAGATCACATCTGGACCAACATAACCTCTCCGCTTACTTCAGGTATAATCACCGATAGCACTACAGACCATTACCCCACATTTCTCTTAACTAACATTAGCAAACCACCTCTAGAGACAAGGGAGTTAAGCTTTAGGCTGCACAATGAAACTGCTATAAACAATTTTATAACTGCTGCTGATAATGTCAACTGGGAGTCCGAGTTAGGTAACATAGGGGACATCAACCTAGCAGTGAAATCTTTTCTACAAACAACTCTTAGCCTTTATAACACCCACTGTCCTATGCTTACAAAACAAGTCACAAGCAAAAGACTTAACAATCCTTGGCTTACAAAGGGAATACTTAAATCCATTAACAAAAAACACGACCTTGAGAAGAAGTATAGGCTAGGAACAGTCTCCAAAGAATTCTCAAAGAATTACTCGTTATTGCTATCTAAAATAATTAGACGAGCCAAAACTAAATACTATGAAGATAAATTTACCCAAATAAAGAGCAACATTAAAAAAACTTGGAGCACAATTTCACAAATATTGGGATCAAAGAAGTCTTTAAATAACAAACCGACTCTCCTGTCTAATAACGATGGTCAGCTTTCAGCCTCTGATTCTGCTATTGAGTTCAATAGGTTCTTCTCTTCCATTGGTTCATCCCTTGCTAATGATATTCCATCTTCCAGTACTGACATTAAGGACTATCTTACAGGGAACTATCCCCAGTCTCTGTACCTAAAGCCTATTAATTCCATTGACGTCAATGAGATAATCCTTTCCCTTAAAACCAAGTCTGGTGCCCTTGAGGAGATACCAACTTTAATCTACAAAAAAGCCTCCAGATCTTTAGCCCCTGCTATTGCTTTGCTCTTCAACAAGTCACTTGAACTCCAAACCTTTCCAGATATTCTAAAAAAAGCGAGAGTAACGCCTGTCCACAAATGTGGTGATCTCACAGATGTTAACAACTACAGACCTATATCAATCCTGCCAAACTTGTCAAAAATTTTTGAAAAACTAATCTATAAGCAGCTTTACTCATATCTAGCCAAACTCAATATACTTAGCCCTTGCCAATATGGCTTCAGGCCCAAAAAAAGCACTAACGATGCACTTATTAGTATGCTTAACTCGATTCATACAGCTCTTGATAAAAATGAGTTCCCTGTTGGGTTATTTGTGGACCTGCGTAAAGCTTTCGATACTGTCAACCACCAAAACCTTCTTCTTAAATTACATCATTATGGTGTCAGAGGACACTCCCTACAGTACCTCAAATCCTACCTTACTGACAGGCTCCAATGTGTTTCTGTGAATAATACAATTTCTCCCACCCTACCCATCAACATTGGTGTTCCCCAGGGCAGCATACTTGGCCCTCTCCTCTTTCTCATCTACATTAATGACCTTCCAAATGCCTCCCAACACCTCAAACCAATCCTATTTGCTGACGACACAACCTTCATTTACTCCAGTCCTGATCCCCTTGCTCTAAATGCCACAGTAAATACTGAGCTAAATATAGTCCATCTGTGGCTAACTGCCAACAAACTCACCCTTAACATTGACAAAACTTTCTATATTCTGTTTGGCAATAAATCCTCTAATCAAATAAATCTCAAAATAAACAATACCCAAATTTGTAACAAATTAGATGGCAAATTCCTTGGCATTCTCATTGACCACAAGCTGAATTTCCAGGGACACATTCTAAACATATCAAAAAAAGTTTCAAAA
The DNA here is from genome assembly GCF_040958095.1 of Procambarus clarkii. Classification (NCBI taxonomy): domain Eukaryota; kingdom Metazoa; phylum Arthropoda; class Malacostraca; order Decapoda; family Cambaridae; genus Procambarus; species Procambarus clarkii. The sequence goes on from NC_091171.1 coordinate 31,679,143, forward strand.
ACTGTGGGCATTCTTTCTAAGATCAGATATTATGTACCACGCCCTGCCCTGGTGACTCTCTATTACTCCCTTATCTATCCATATCTCAACTATGGTATTTGTGCTTGGGGCTCTACTACCCAAAATCACTTACGTCCTCTAATTACTCAACACAAAGCTGCTATTAGGACAATATCCAACTTCTGGCCCCAGACATCACTCGGTACCCTTACTCAAATCTCTGAATATGTTAGATATTAAGTCACTGCACATTCTCTCATTGTGTATTATACATATATAAAACGCTGAACTGTAATGCCAATCCTGACCTCAAAAGCTTCATTGAAGGTTGTAACAGAACCCATGAGCACCACACCAGGAATAAATACAGTTTTGATATTCCTAGAGTACGACTTAATCAAACTAGAAATGCTCTACAAATCAAGGGACCCAGAATGTGGAATGACCTTCCCAACCATGTTAAAGACTGTACCTCTCTCAACCAGTTTAAGATAAAAACGAAGCTATACCTAATAAATTCCCTGTAACCTACCTTACCCCTCTATTGTCAACCCATGTATGTTTTTTTTTTTTTTTTTTTTTTTTTTTCAAATCAACGCTGTTTTAATGTAATTTTCTGTAATAATTTGTAATTGTATTTGTGCTGTTTTTTCAACAATGTTCCCCCCTCTTTTACCTCTATTTTTATTTGTACTCAACGCATTTTTTTCTTTTTACCCATTAGTTTTAAGCTTTAGTCAGTAGTGTTTTTTCCTGCCCGAAACGCTTTGCGTAATAGTGGCTTTAGGCATTGTATGTACTAGCTCTATCTATAAAGCCAACACACTTTGTAAAATCTCTTTATGTATGTACCTTTGCCTAAATAAAAATTATTATTATTATTATTATTATTATTATTATTATTATTATTATTATTATTATTATTATTATTATGTTTATCTCTCAGAATGTTTGGTAATATGTTTATTGTTTGTGATGTGTCTATGTATGTATTAACACGATGTACTGAACGGGGTAAGAAAAGCTTGAGCTACCTCATCCCTTTGTGTGTATTTTACCTCAATAAACTTATTTCAGTTTCAATTTAAATTCAATGATTATAGTCGTTTAAATAGACCGCGGTCGATAAAGTATGAAAAGCTACAACATGTTAAGCCAAAATAAATTTAAGTATTTTTTAGTATGCAAATCACTTAATAACAAGGCATTATATTGAAAACAACATCACTACTTTAACAAAGTTAATAATTTTAAATTAATGGAAATATATAATGTTGATGAAATATGAATTTGTAAACTTCAGATTATTAATATTATTATACAAAGGTCGTCAATAAACTAAAACAATTTCCAAAAGAATTGCACATAATAATATTAAATATTAGTATGGTCATGATAGTGTGGGCTTTGCGTATTATATTGGGGTCATATTGGCAGATATAGGTGTATTTGTGTAGTGTTTTGTCCTCGTGGACGGGTGGAGGCGGCACGAGGGTATACGGGGCGGGCGGAGAGGACGGCCACATATAAAAGATCGTCGCAGCGGCGCCCACACGGCTTCAGAGGGAAGCCAGATTTGTCGTCCTGGGAAGCACCCGCGTGTCGCCATGGCCCAGAGTGCCACCTGTGTGGTGAGTACTGGCCGAGGGCCCAAAGGGCAGGGCCAGGCGACCAGGAGGCGGGAGAGATGTTAGGAAGGGAGGTTACACCAGGAAGATAGGAGGGTGGCCATGGCAGCCAGGCGGGGCCACATAGGGAGCAACTACAGAATCTGTTGCAGCATCTTGGGGTCATGACCTGCACCTGTTGCAGCATTAAAGACTGTTAAGATGCAACAGTGGTGTGGACCTCCATATATTACAAAATAAAGGGTGTCGAGCCTGTACATAGCTGCACCACAAACGTTGCTGTAATAACAATGAAACTTCTATAGGCAATTTTATAGCTGCTGCTGCTAATATCAACTGGGAGTTCCGAATTAGGTACCATAGGGGACATCAACCTAGCAGTGCAATCTTTTCTTCAAAAACTCTCAGCCTATGTAACACCCACTGTCCTATGCTAACGAAACACGTCACAACTAAAAGGCAAAACAATCCTTGGCTTACAAAGGGGATACTTAAATCCATTAATAAAAAACATGAACTTGAGAAGAAGTATAGGGTAGGTATTGTCTCCAAAGAACTTTCAAAAAATTACTCATCATTACTGTCTAAAATAATTACATGAGCCAAAATTAAATACTCCGAGGATAAATTTACTCAAACAAAGGACAACATCAAGAAAACATGGAGCACAATTTCACAAATATTGGGATCAAAAAAATTTTTAAATAACCAATAATCCTGTCCAAAAACGATGGTCTGCTTTCAGCCTCTGATACTGCTATTGAATTCAATAGGTTCTTCTCATCCATTGGGTCATCTCATGCTAATGATATTCCATCTTCCAGTACTAATGTTCAGGACTATCTTACAGGTAACTATCCACAGTCTCTGTACCTAATGCCCGCTAATTCCACTGATGTAAATGAGGTAATCCTTTCCCTTAAGACAGTCTAGTGCCCTTGCCCTTATCAGTCTCCGTGGTGTAGTGGTAAGATATCAGTCTCTGTGGTGTAGTGGTAAGACACTCGCCTGGCGTTCCGCGAGCGCTATGTCATGGGTTCGTATCCTGGCCGGGGAGGATTTACTGGGCGCAATTCCTTAACTGTAGCCTCTGTTTAACGCAACAGTGAAATGTGTACTAGGATGAAAAAACGATTCTTCGCGGCAGGGGATCGTATTCCAGGGACCTGCCCGAAACGCTATGCGTACTAGTGGCTGTACAAGAATGTAACAACTCTTGTATATATCAAAAAAAAAAAAAAGATACCAACTTCAATCTACAAAAAAGCCTCCAGATCTTTGGCCCCTGCCATTGCATTGCTCTACAACAAGTCACTTGAACTCCAAACTTTTCCAGATGTTCTAAAAAAAGTGAGAGTAACCCCAGTCCATAAATATGGTAACCTCACTGATGTCAACAACTTCAGACCTATATCAATTCTGCCAAACTTGTCAAAAATATTTAAAAAACTAATCTATAAGCAGCTTTACTCATATCTAGCCAAACACAACATACCAAGCTCTTGTCAGTATGGCTTCAGACCAAAAAAAAACACTAACGATGCACTTATCAGTATGATTAACTTGATACATGCAGCTCTTGATAAAAATAAGGTCCCTGTTGGGGTATTTGTGGACCTGCGTAAGGCTTTTGACACTCGACCACCAAAACCTTCTTAAATTACATCATTATGGAGTCAAAGGTCACTCCCTGCAATACCTTCAGTCCTACCTTACTGACAGGCTCCAGTATGTTTCTGTGAATAATTCCATTTCTCTGACAGTACCTATAAACATTGGTGTTCCACAGGGCAGCATACTTGGCCCTCTCCTCTTTCTCATCTACATTAATGACCTTCCAAATGCCTCTCAACACCTCAAACCAATCTTATTTGCATATGACACAACTTTCATTTTCTCCAATCCTGACCCTCTTGCTCTAAATGTCACTGTGAATACTGAACTAAATAAAGTCCAACTTTGGCTAACTGCTAACAAACTCACCCTTAACATTGACAAAACTTTTTATATTTTGTTTGGTAATAAATCCTCAAATGAAATTAATTTAAGAATAAACAATATACAAATCAGTAGTAAAGTTGATGGTAAATTCCTTGGTGTCCTCATCGATAACAAGCTGAATTTCCAGGGACACATTCTAAATATAGCAAGAAAAGTTTCTAAAACTGTTGGCATTCTTTTTTAGATCAGATATGTTCCTCGCCCTACCCTGGTGACACTATTACTCTCTCATCTATCCTTATCTCAACTATGGTATTTGTGCTTGGGGTTCTACTACCCAAAATCATTTACATCTTCTGATTACCCAACACAAAGCTGCTATTAGAACAATATCTAACTCTGGCCCCAGACAGCACTCGGTACCCTTACTCAAATCTCTGAATATGTTTGATATTAAGTCACTGCACATCCTCTCCTGTGTACTCTATATATATAAAACTCTGAATTGTAATGTCAATCCTGACCTTCAACCTTTCCTAGAAGGTTGTAACAACTCATGTGCACCACATCAGAAACAAATACCTATTTGACATTCAAAAAGTTAGACTTAATCAAACTAGGAATGCTATTCAAATCAAGGGACCCAGAATGTGGAATGACCTTCCCAATTATGTCAAAGATTGTACCCCTCTCAACCAGTTTAAGATGAAAACTAAGTACTACCTAATTAATTCCATGTAACCTACCTACCTTCTAAATATCAACCCATGTCTTACTATTTAAAAAAAAAAAAAAAAAAAAAAAATGCTGTTTGTTGACCAACTTGTATATTGGCTATTTTCTACCATGTTTCCCCCCTTTTTTTTTATCTTTATATTCTTTTTTTCATTCAACACAATTTATACTTTAAGCTCAATTACTATTAAGTTTAGTCTGTTTTTTTCTCTGATGACTGCTCTGTCATCGCCCACATTTTGCCAGACTTCCTCGGCCTATTGTGCCCAAAATATGTCGCCTACGATTTTATTTTTCCTGTGCTTAGGGAACACAACTTTCAAAATTTTTAGAAGACGAAATAGTTTTTTAGAATTTTTTTTTCTTGTGCACAGTGGTGTAAATCTCCTTGGGACCCCTTAGCAGCTTAAGGGTTAAGGTAATATTTTTAGGGGTGTGGAACGGATTAATTCAATTAACATTATATCTAGTGGGAAAATTAGTTTCGAGTTAGGAATTTTCAAGTTATGGTCTGTCTCTGGGAACGGATTAAATTCGTAAGTGGAGGTACCACTGTACAGTATTTGGAGTGGATTGGGGCAGCAAGGCGGAGGGCCACAGCAAATCAGTGGGCGTGTGGGGTAAGATGTGTACCAGTTGCCAACATTGGGGTTTCTAACAATAAGTCCCCTGCATGTGAGGCTGCTACTGCTTTGAGGCAAGCAATGTCGTGTTGTACTCACCTAATTGTGCTTGCGGGGGTTGAGCTTTGGCTCTTTGGTCCTGCCTCTCAACTGTCAATCAACTGGTGTACAGATTCCTGAGCCTACTGGGCTCTATCATATCTACATTTGAAACTGTGTATGGAGTCAGCCTCCACCACATCACTTCCTAGTGCATTCCATTATATTAACTACTCTGACACTGAAAAAATTCTTTCTAACGTCTCTGTGGCTCATCTGGGTACTAAGTTTCCACCTGTGTCCCCTTGTCCGTGCCCCACCCGTGCTGAAGAGTTTGTCTTTGTCCACCCTGTCAATTCCCCTGAGAATTTTGTAGGTGGTTATCATGTCTCCCCTTACTCTTCTGTTTTCCAGGGATGTGAGGTACAGCTCCTTTAGCCTTTCCTCGTAGCTCAATCCTCTCAGTTCCGGGACGAGCCTGGTGGCGTACCTGCTGAATCTTCTCTAACTTTGTCTTGTGTTTAACTAGGTATGGACTCCAGGCTGGAGCTGCATACTCCAGGATTGGTCTTACATAAGTGGTATACAGGGTTCTGAAAGATTCCTTACACAAGTTTCTGAAGGCAGTTCTTATGTTGGCCAGTCTAGCATATGCCGCTGATGATATTCTTTTGATGTGGGCCTCTGGGGACAGGTTCGGTGTGATATCAACCCCCAGATCCTTCTCTCTATTTGACTCTTGCAGGATTTCCCTTCCTAGATGATACCTTGTGTTCAGCCTCCTGCTCCCTTCACCTAATTTCATCACCTTACACTTTCCCGAGACTTGTTGTGTTGCAGCACCCAGGGCCTGCTCGAGTGGCCCACAGCTGACCTAAGTAGGCAGGTAGAATTTCCTTCACAAGGTTGTTGGATGCTGAGGAGGAGGAGAGGAAGGTTGGTACAGCTATATGCATTACTGTTCAAACACCAAGGCCCCAATTCTTAAGGGAAGAGAGGCTTGTTTTCACTGTAGGTCATCGAGAGAGGTTGAGGGCTTTTTCTAACATTGATTTCAGTAAGGGGGGGTCATATTCACCTAGTTTTTGGCTAGTGTAGGATGGTGAATACTTCAGAAAGTAGGTTAACCTGGGGAGGGACAGACATCTGGTGATGAGGTAAAGTGCATCATGAGCATCAGTATCTTCAATCCTCCCATCTATCCTCTTAAGGTCGGCAATTTTCTTACCAAGGACCTTAACCATGGCTTTCAACTCCAGAGGGGGGGGGGGGGTGGCTCCTAGGAGTGTGCTGTCTTCAGGTTGTTAAATGTATATTTGACAGAACATATTGTGTTCTCTCTATGATGCCCTGGTTGGAACATTATTTTGCAGAAGAGTTCAGGGTGAGGCCTAAATTTGTACCCTGCTCCTGGAATTCTGATATCCTCCAGGAACCAAGATATCAGAATATCTGCTTCCTGGAGGATACAGTTACTATCTGATATCTTGGAGGATATCAGATGGAACCATATCCTCCAGGAACCAGATGGTACTCTAGCTGGTTCCCTTGGGAACTAGCTACAGTACCATCATCCAAGAACCAGATATTTACACTATCGCGCGCGCCACGCGTGCACTGCAGACTTTGACATCACGGGACTAATGGTGCGGGCGAGCGTGCGGCGACGCCTAAATGTGTATACTCATTTCAGTTTTCTCACCTTAATTCTCGTGCTACGTCGTTTGTTTTGGTATCATTGTGTTCGCAGTTAAATTTCCTGCAGATGTATATGCATATAATGTCCAAAAGCCTGGCGAGACTCCCCGCAGCAAAGCCTAAATTTACCCATGAACGAGCACCAATTTGCACACCACAACCTAATGTGTATACTCGTTCAGTTTGATAACATCAATATTCACGTTACATCGCTCGTTTTGGTGTCAAATTGTTCGCAATATAAAGGCGCACATTTTAGAACTAGTCCCATAATAATAGCACAATAAATAGAATTTTAACAAATATTTTAAAATTTAAAATTTAGACCCAAAAACGTACAGGTATTTATAATCTTTCAAGTGTTCTGACATAAAGTTTCGTGTTATATCTTTCATTTTGGTATCAAATTTTGTGCATTTTAAAGGCGCTTATTTTGAAACTATCCCGAGGTCGATCGGATAAAAAATGAATTTTATACAAATATTTTTGTAGTGGACGCGAGTCCTGTCCACGGCTAGGACTCAAGAGGAAAAAAATGGACATGATCGGTGTCCAAAACGAGTGATAGTGTTAAGCTCGCTGGACAGGACTTCTGTGACTTGTTTGATGACTAAGCAGAAAAGGAAAGGAGCAAGAGTCACTGTTGGACACCGTCTCGTGAGTCCATTTCATATTCGCCAAAAAGGTGCGTTAGATCCATACTGTATCATTAATGTACAAATGGGTAAAGAGAAGGGAAATGACGATGAACCCCACGGAGTGCAGCATCCCTCTGCACCAAACTGAACATACTGTATTTTTAAAATCTAGCTTGATCGGGGCCTTTTTGTCTGTGATGTTAGCAATGAAAGCTCGAACTGCATGAGCTGCCACCTCGCACCCTTGACGAATGACGAACCCAAGCTGTTTTGGCTTTAGCATGTTGGCCGCTGTCTGGCTAACTTTTCTCTTAGCAGCCGTTGCGACGAGATGCCAGAGGAAATTGCCCACAGCTATTGGTCTGATCCCTCCATCCTTTTTCCTTTGAGCACATAGATTCTTTAAAAAAGATAGGTCTTAAGGGCTCTGGTATGTTGCCAGCTAGACATATGTTTGTGAATCTGGTTATTTTTACCAGGAGGCCCTGTGCAATGTCACCCATTGCAGGGTTGAGCCTTTGTTTAATGTGGTTGGATTTTAGTTCTGTGAACCCACTTGCTGATCCTGTTGGGAAGGACAAGGCTGCTTTATGGACCACAGCTTTGACCACCCAGAGAAGTTTTGCTCCACTAACCCTAACTGGTAGAATGTTGTCCTCACATGGAGCCCATGGTGGGTGTTTGTTCCTTAGGGCTTTAGCTGCTGTGACATCTCTGTCAGCAATTGAGTCCTCACAGATGATGACTCTTTTTGTGCCTATAGTGTTTCCTCTTATTTTCATGGTAACTATTGCTCTGATTTTTTGTCAGATACACTACTGTTGCTCTTCCTGCAGTGGGTGTTTCTCGCACGAGTGGAAAGGTGCATCTGTTTGTCCTCCCTGGAGAAAATCATTTCCCAGGGAAATGATATATACTGTACATACATATATAATGTTTAGTAATACAGAGTGTACTCTGCTGTTTACCCTGTCATAGTGTAGCAGAAGCTCGCTTTAATTTATGTCTGAGCTTCACATAACTGTTATTTATCCCTCTCAAAGAGAACATCCAACTTCATATCTTCTTATATTTATCATTTTATTCCAGTCTAGGGTTTACAATGGAGTGATCGAGGATGTCATTGCTGGTGTGCGTGAATGCTTTCTTGATGAAGGTATAGATGAACAAGTGCTTACTGAACTACGCTTATTATGGGAACAGAAATTGCATCGAATGAATGTGATAGACAATTCTGAACCTGGAACTACTTCGGCTTCCCATCACCACCAGCAACAGTCATCACACCATCAGCAGCAGCAGCAGCAGCAGCAGCAGCAGCAGCAGCAACAGCAGCAGCAGCAGCAAGCAACAGCAGCAGCAGCAGCAACAGCAGCAGCAGCAGCAGCAGCAACAGCAACAACAGCAGCAGCAGCAACAGCAACAGCAGCAGCAACAAACACAACAAACTCAAGCTGGTGGGTATTATATGCAGTTTGCAACTGTTTTATTGCCAGTGTTTTCTAATTGTTGTATTTATTTTCTGAATCTTACCTGGTTAGTTGGATCATTTATTATGCACCCCATATTCATCCAGTGGGCCTTACCTTGATCATACTGTACCTTGATGGGGTTCTGGGAGTTCTTCTGCTACTGTACTAGAGTTGAGACCTTGGTTCAACAGACTGTTACTAAGAGTGGCCCGCAGGCCCACGTATCCACCTCAGCCCAGTTGTTTCGGCACTTCTTGAAGAAAGCTATCCAGTTATCTTTTGTAGGCATCCATGTTTGTTCCAGCAATATTACTTATGATTGCTGGGAGGATGTTGAACAACTGTGGACCTCTGATATTCATGCAGTGCTCTTTGATTGTGCTTATGGCACCTCTGTTCTTCACTTGTTTTGTTCTGCATTTCCTTCCATATCGTTCACTCTACTATGTTCTGTTGTCCTATTCGGAGCCTTCTTGTCTTTGGCTGGGCTGTTCTTGTTCTTTGATGCGGTCTGGGTGGGCGGGGCTCTGCCTGGTGGTGGTTGAATTGGGCCATGTGTGAAGCCAGTTGTTGTCATGAACACTTCCTGTGGTTACTTCATCTGCATCTTCTCAGTGCCATGAACACTTCCTGTGGTTACTTCATCTGCATCTTCTCAGTGCCATGCTCTGCTTGCAAGTAGGTGTCACTTACATCAGAGATGGTAGCTTCTGAGAGCCACCGGGGCTCGCCAAGAAATTGGCGGTTCATTACATTCAACTCTTGTTCTTTCTCCTGTGATCAGGGAATGCATTTTAACAATATTAGAAGGAAAAAATAGTTTTTGGAATAAATATTTTCATGCCCTTGGGTTGTAATTCAACATTACAGGGTGCTGTAATATACAGGGTGTGCAGCCCAGGAGTTGAGCAAAAAATGTATAAATGTTTGAAATAACACAAATGGGATATTTGGATTCATATCTAGAAGTAATAAGACATCTAATGTTATTCCTCAGCTTCATCTTGCCCGTGTTCTTGCCTGTGTTAGATCCCGTTTAGGTACATAATTGGGTAATAAAACTTAATTTCAGGAATTAGAAAATCTATTATGAAGAGAGATTAAGAGTGTTTAATTTAAATGCTCTATAAAGGCGAAGTATAAGGGGTGATGTGAGTAAATAATGGATTAACCCTTAAACTGCGCAAAACATACATGTTCGATTTGACATAACTAAAGTTATTCAAACTTGCACAAACACTTTCCAATTTTTTGTGTATAATCAACTAGGCAAATGCTTCAACTTTGTCTAAATGATAACAATGTAACTTGTAAAACAGGAAAATAAAAAATAATTTTAAAATTTAATATTGAAAACTTCAGATTTTCAAATGAGCTTCAAAAATATAAAATATCACCAATTGTTCATTTGGTGTTATTGTGCTTTCGGAATAGCATATGATTTTAATTTTCATCAAATTAGAATATAGGTTTTTAGTATAGTTTACTGTAAAAAAAATGTGTCAATATGGCATTTGAAATATGCGGCAAATTTAGACAAAAATAAATTATAACTCCAAACATAAGTTTATAAAAAATCCATTCTGGAGGGATTGTAGAACAGACAGCTGAGTACACGATGTCAAAATGTTGGGAATCGGTCAGAAACTGGAATTATAGAAGCCACTCAAAGTTGAAACTCTAGTTTCAGAGATAATTGATGTTGAAGTTCTTGACAATGAATAGAGGTAGTTGAAATTCGTTAAGTTAATTGTATGTTTTAATAAACATACAAGTGTATGTTTCAATATGTGTTGAAATAAAGAAAAAAATAACCCCCATAAAACAAAATATAGGGATAATTATAATGATTTAGGAGATATGTTTAGGGTATACTTTATATAAGTGAAAAAGCTCTAATCTGATCCCTAATTATCAAAACAACCTAAAGAGACAAAGAAAATAGTTTGAAATCTGTGAAAAAATCTGCCAAAAAAAATTCAAAGTCCCAAGTTCTGCAAGTTGTGACTGATTTATTTGTTGAAGATATTCTATCTTCACATAGGGAAGGGTGTGCACTCTCCAGGATATAAAGGTTACAACAAAATCAGATAATAAACAAAGGCAAAAAACTAAAATCTTAAAAAAAAATTCCCTAAAAAAATATTTTTTGGGCATTGATGAAAGTAACATATATTAACATTGGGCACTGTATTTATATGATATATAACAAAATAGAGCATAATAGCATACTTATTCTATTATTATTTGTGGTATTATGCATTACTTGGCAATGCTATATAGGCACTAGCTACATATCCACTTTGTGGACACTTCTTATTACTATTCTTCTTCTTTTGAGCGTCGGACAGATGTTTGCATCTCTTTATTACTGCATTATCTCTTAGTTCCAGTTAATAGCTGTTCTCCTTATCAAACAAAACTTATCAATAAAAAGTTTGTCTAAAATCAATTTCTGAAAATATTTTGATGAAAGTTTCACAACGCTGAAGCCGATAAATTGGAGATTTGTTTAAAATTAAGTTTTTTAAATAATTCAAATATTTTTCGCTTCTGAGCTCTAAATATGTGCGGTTTAAGGGTTAAAGGGTAATTAACAAGGGAACTTGGATTTAGAAAAGACCTTTGTAAATAATAAGTTTGGAATAGAATTATGGAAAAAATTACCAGGAATTGTGTATTGTTATATTGGTAATATGATGCAGCATTGTTTCAAACATAGGTTAAACATAAATATGAATGAGTTTGGTCAAGCATAAATAAGAGCTGCCTTGCTTAGACCGATAGGCCTACTGCAGTTTTATATAATTATGATCTAATATTATATTAAACTTTATATTGCTTACATCCAGTGTTTTACATTAATACGTCTTTCAATGTTTTGTATAAATTACTGTATAATGTATGTTTTTATTAGGAGGTGCAACTTCACTGGCACCAGCAAGCCTAGTGCCAGTGCAAATCACAGTGCCAGCTCAGCAAGCTGGAGGAGTGCCCAAGACCATCACCATACATGTACCATCATCAGCACTAGCTAATGGTGTTGCTGGCCAGCAGCTGCAAGCTATCCTCAGTTCACCCACTGCTGCTCACACATTTTCTCTTGAGGTAACCAACAGTTAAATCTTGACATTTCTTTATTGATACTTTATGCTTACCTGGGTTTGTACACTGTATGTTGGGTTGCTTTTAAGGAAATAGGGTATTTTTCTGGGAACTTCTGATGAATTGGAAAATAACTGGTAAGTTAGAAAAGTTTGCATTTTGAAACCTATTTGTTGGTATCCACAGGCTAGTCGGGCTGCCGAGATCATCCAGCGGAAGCTGAACCAAGCACTAGAAGAAAATGGTATTGCTTTGCCCCCACAGCTCCAGCAGTATAACCATATTGGAGCTACTCAGGTGAGTGCACACACTCACTTCTTGCATTATATTCTGTATTATGTGTTTTACAGAATATAATGCAATTTTATATATGGTATTTTGTCATTTTTAAGCAATGCTGTTAGCTCATGCTGCATGTACTAACCTTGGTTGCTCACTCAGTACTGAGGCCTTCACATCCGAGAATGGTAAACACGATTTTTTTTTTTAAATGGCGTCTGTTTACTAGAGTCCTGAGGAAGCTGATGTGAACCCCATGTAGCCTTGGGACTTTTAACCCTTAAACAGCGCAAATCATACATACTGTATATGATTTGAGTAACTATCACAAAATGGTGCAAATCATATATATATGATTTGCATATTTAACCCCTTAACTGTGTTGCCTCCAAATATGACACCCCCGCAGTGCGCAGGAAATAAATTCTCTGGAAAAATTTCTTTTTTCTTTTTAAAGTGTCAGAAACCCTTCCCTCAGTATGGGTATGTAGAAAAAAAATCAAAATTGTACTTACTTTGGCTGCTATGGGGTCCGTAAGTTGGGGCGTGACGGCATCATTCCCTGTTCGCCCGTGACGTGTGCTCCCGGGGTCAGTATGGTGCTCGGGGCGGGGCGCGCAAGTTGCCGCGAATATATTTTCATTCATTTTTTGCGCACAGTTCCAAATACATGTTATTTGTTTTTACGTGCTAATCCTATGTATAGTGAACACGTACACTATATTTTGGCATATTATGGCACTATATTACTGTCCGAAGACACTGTGTTACGTGCATGACACTTGTGTACACATATGCAGCACATATTTACTATATATCATGCTAATTTATGTATATATACAATCTATTTACACACTATACACTGTCACATACTATATACATTCACCATCAATACATTCAGAACACCGCGAGTGAGAGCAACCACACCCAGCCAGCCCTCCCTCACTTCTCCAGCATTGTATTCGCCAACTTTGCCCCTCCCATCATACAGTTATTCACACCAATGTTTCTTGTTCATTTATGTATGTTTACAACATATGTACACAGTATACACTGTCACACACTATATACATTTACCATCAACACATTCAGAACATCGCGTAGCAGCTGCCTCGTATGGGCCAATAGGAGCTGCCTCGTATGGGCCAATAGGAGCTGCCTCGTATGGGCCAATAGGAGCTGCCTCGTATGGGCCAATAGGAGCTGCCTCGTATGGGCCAATAGGAGCTGCCTCGTATGGGCCAATAGCAGCTGCCTCGTATGAGCCAATAGCAGCTGCCTCGTATGGGCCAATAAGAGCTGCCTCGTATGGGCCAATAAGAGCTGCCTCGTATGGGCCAATAAGAGCTGCCTCGTATGTGGGAACAATCCCATTATTTGTATGGGAACAATCCCATTATTTGCATTAGCGTGGGAGGAAATGATGTTGGTCGAGTCAGGAGTGAGGAACTGATTCAGAGGTATAAAACAGCCATAGAGTTAGTTAGGAGCAAGGGAGGAATCCCGATCATATGTGGCATTCTTCCAAGAAAGGGAGTGGGAAATGAATGGATATCGAGGGCACTTGGTGTCAATTGCCGGCTGGAAAGATATTGCAAATCAAATGCAATATCTTTCATAGACAACTGGGAACACTTCTATGGAAGAAATGAAATGTATGCTCGTGATGGGGTGCATCTATCGAGAGCTGGGGTTGTTGCTGTTGCGAACTCGCTAGAAGAAGTGGTTAGAGGTGTTTGTTTGGGTTTAAACTGTTAGTAGATAGAGGTATGGGAATTGATTTGGAGGAAGGAGGTAATAAAAGTATGTGTTTGTGGGAGAAAGGAATTGGCAAAACGATCAGGGAAAGAGAAGGTCCGCAAAATAACAATTCACTTAGGGTATATTACACTAACAGTAGAAGTCTAAGAAATAAAATTAACGAATTAAATGCTCTTGTCTGCACAGAAAAAATAGATATTATTGCACTTACCGAAACGTGGATGAATGTAGAAAATAGAGAACTATTAGCTGAATATCAAATATATGGATTTAAACTATTTCACACAGATAGATATATTAGACGAGGAGGTGGAGTAGCCATATATGTTAGGGACAATTTGAAATGTAGTCTCAAAGAGGGAATCAAAACAGAGCCACACACAGAAACTATTTGGATTGAATTAAACGAAAAAGCTAATAATATTATAATAGGAGTAATATATAGGCCACCAAATTTAGACAGAATGGAAGCAAAGCATCTATGGGATGAAATATCTAGAGCATCTAGATCTAACAGTATTTATGTCATGGGTGACTTTAATTTTAGCGGAATAAACTGGTTGAACAAAACAGGGTATAGTGAAGCGGAAGATTTTCTAGAATTAATTGACGATTGCTTTCTTACGCAACACATTAAGGAACCAACACGGGAAAATAATATTTTAGATTTAGTGTTAACTAACAGGGAAACGCAAATTAATGACATCGAAATAGGGAGTGAGCTAGGGAGCAGTGATCACAAAGAAATCAGATTTAGCATAGAATGGAATAGACCAGTAGGAGAAAATTCTGTTAAAGTGCCAGATTTTCGAAAAGCTGATTTTAATAGCCTAAGAAATTTTTTGGGTCAAATTGATTGGAAAGGCTTGGGTATGGGGTGTGGGCCGGTCTTGGAGCGAGACATGAACCCAGCGATAGGTGACTTAAATGGGGATTTCGATGTGGATTCAATATATAACTTATTTAAGAATATTCTAAACAAAGCACAGGAACGTAGTATACCATACAAATTGAATAGATCGTATACTAATGACCCAAAGTGGATAACAAAGAATTTGAAGAACCTTATAGGTAAAAAGAGAGCTTGGTACAAAAGGATTAAAAATGGGGAGGTCACTTTAGAACAGGAATTCGTACAACTGGTTAGAAATGTTAAAAAAGAGATAAGGAAAGCAAAAAGAAACTATGAAGTTCGCATAGCAGGGCAAGCAAAGACAAATCCTAAAGGGTTTTTTCAGTTATATCGTACTAAGACTAGGGAAAGGATAGGTCCATTAAAAACTGAGACAGGTCAAATAACAGATAGTGATGAAGAGATGAGTAGTATTTTTAATAAATATTTTGTATCTGTATTTACTAAAGAGGAACTTAACAATATGCCTTCAGCCGAACAAGTCTATGTGGGTGGGGACGAGGACAGGTTGACGAGTTTAGCAGTTACCAGGGAGGATGTTCTTAAACAAATAGTAAAACTCAAACCAAACAAATCCCCAGGGCCGGATGAAGTGTTTGCTAGGGTGCTTAAAGAATGCAAAGAGGAGCTTTGTGACCCACTGTCAACCATATTTAATAAATCAATAGAGTCAGGCAGAGTGCCAGAGTTTTGGAAAGTTGCTAATGTGATACCAGTTTTTAAGAAAGGAGATAGATCACTTGCGTCTAACTATCGACCAATTAGCCTAACGTCTATTGTGGGAAAGTTACTCGAATCTATAATAGCAAATAAAATTCGTCTTCATCTTGAAAAACATAAATTAATAATTGAGTCGCAACATGGTTTTATAAATGGCCGTTCATGTTTAACAAATTTGTTATCTTTTTATTCTAGCATTGTTGAGGCAGTTGATAGTGGTAAGGATTGCGATGTTGTATACCTAGACTTTAGCAAAGCTTTTGATACAGTGCCACATGAAAGACTGATTAAAAAAATAGAGTCTCATGGTATTGGGGGTGCTATATTAAGCTGGATTAGGGCATGGCTATACCAAAGGAAACAGAGAGTTAGTATAAATGGAATCAAGTCAGAGTGGGAAAATGTTGTAAGTGGAGTGCCTCAAGGCTCTGTCCTGGGACCTCTGTTGTTTATAATATATATAAATGATTTAGATTCAGGTTTGAGTAGCAACATTTGCAAATTTGCCGATGATACGAAAATCGGTAGGGAAATTAATTCGGAGGAGGACTCACTATCACTTCAAGTTGATCTAGATAGGGTTTTGAAATGGTCAAAGGATTGGCAGATGCAGTTTAATGCTGATAAATGTAAAGTTCTGAGGTTAGGTAATGATGATAGAGTTACAAGATACGAGCTAGATGGTGTTGTGATTGCGAAGTCGGATTGCGAAAGGGATCTGGGAGTTATGATTAGTAAGAATTTAAAACAAAAGGATCAATGCATAAATGTTCGTAATAAGGCAAATCGGACACTTGGATTTATTAATCGCAGCGTTAGTAACAAGACACCTGGTGTGGTTCTCAAGCTATATCTTGCTCTAGTTAGGCCCCATTTAGATTATGCAGTTCAGTTTTGGTCGCCATATTATAGAATGGATATAAATTCACTTGAACGTGTCCAGCGTAGGATGACTAAGTTAATTCCCCAAATTAGAAATCTTTCATATGAAGAAAGATTAACAAAGCTTAAGTTGCATTCACTGGAAAGGCGAAGAGTTAGGGGTGACATGATAGAGGTTTACAAGTGGATGAATGGACATAACCGGGGGGATATTAATAGGGTATTAAAAGTATCAACACAGGACAGAACACGAAACAATGGATATAAATTGGATAAGTTTAGATTTAGGAAAGACTTGGGTAAATACTGGTTCAGTAACAGGGTTGTTGATTTGTGGAACCAATTGCCGCGTAACATTGTGGAGGTGGGGTCCCTCGATTGTTTCAAGCACGGGTTGGACAAGTATATGAGTGGGATTGGGTGGTTATAGAATAGGAGCTGCCTCGTATGGGCCAATAGGCCTTCTGCAGTTACCTTTGTTCTTATGTTCTTCTTATGTTCTTATGTATGGGCCAATAAGAGCTGCCTCGTATGGGCCAATAGGAGCATTTGGCCAAGAACACATTCAGAACACCTCGAGTGAGAGCAGCCACACCCAGCCAGTCTCCCTCACTCCAACATCTTACTCGCCAACATTGTTCCTCCCACCATACTGTTATAGTTCTTATTACACATGTTCTATATACCTATCTACATGTTTTATTTACCAGAACTATGCAAGTAAGCCGGTATTGTGTCCAAACAGTACAGTGGCCACCATACACTGCATGAAAAATCACACAGCAGACGACGCTACTATTACGTCACCTCCCTCACCAAAATAGCTCCTCTCAACATTCTCCTGTTGCTGTTCTTACACTATATACACACACTATATACCCATGTACATATGTTTTGCCCATAGCAAACCACTAAGCTAGTATGGTGAGCAAAACAAGAGTGGCAGCCACACACACACAATGAGGCTACCTCAATTCTCGCCCTCCTTCCCTCACCAAAATTCCTCCTTCCACAATACTACGCACAATGCTAATTATAACCACAATCCTGCTATTATCACAATCCTGGTCACTAATTCCTGTAAATGAATAATTGACCACAAGTTTATTTTGAAAAGGAACCTAAGAAATCATTTGAAGATTCCTAGATGGACGAAATAATGCTGTGGTGCTGTGGCTAGCGCTGTGAACACCGTGAACAGCATTGAATCACTGATATTTGAACATTGTACCCAGTCATTATCACACTCAGGCTCTTCTATAATACTATCATAGCTAAATAATACAAGTTATATATATATTTTGACATTATTAGGCGATGCTGTGGTCACACACTGAACCGCAGTGCTGTGCGCTCATGCTGCGAGCGCCAGCCTTGGTTGCTCACACACTACCGAGGTTCCCACACCCGGGAATGTGGACCACGATTTTTTTTAAAGATGGCGTCTGTTTACAAGAGCCCTGAGGAAGCTGATGTGAACCCCATGTAGCCGCGGGAGTTTTGAATGGAACATGAAAAATACAAATACATATCCGGAGGCGCGTTGCGCAAACCAGACGTGAGCCTGCAGGCGCGTTGCGCAGTTTAAGGGCTAAAATAGTTAAAATAGTCCTACACATACATAGAGCTCACATCTGCTTCCTCAGACCACCAGTAACCATCCCCCATCTTGAAAAAAAATCCCGAGTCCCTCACTTTCCTTCTAGGGCCTTTGAAAGAAAATGATCATCATTGCTTGGTAACATCACCATCCAGTATCTGAATGTTTAGAGCAGTCATAGAGGAGACACTAAACTTTTAGCAACAGCAAATGAGTGATTACCATGTATATATTTGAGGCAAAATGTGTGCTATATGCAATTTTATGAATAAGTATGTGGGTGTCTATATCTTTACTTGTATATCCATACATACTTATAATTTCTTTGACACACAAATACAACCTGTTAGCATGAAAAGGCTAAATTAATAAATTGAGAAACAATGAAAATAAATCAACAAAGTTATTCCTATGCGGCACCTCAACTAAAAATATGCAACATCTCCAAGCCACTTCAGCTAAACCACAAGAGCTAGAGACTTTTTATTTAGAATTTTGTGCTTCCTGAGGCTAATTAACAATGTCATAAGAAAAAAAAAAAATTCAGAATTTTTTTTTTCTTGAGCGCCCTGGGGATGTTTGCTATTTAACAGTTAGCGGTTTAACCCTCAAACCGCGCATATCATATATAAATGATATCAGTGACAAAACCGAAACCGCGCACATCATTTATATAAGATTTCGTGTCTAGCGCTATAATTTAAACGCCCCGCCTGGGATAAGGGCAGCTATAGTACAGCCACGACCAATAGTTGCCAGATGCCACCTAGAAAAAAAATCCAGGCCAACATTCTTGGGTGTTACAACGTCAGTATTGAGCAAGCCACCAAGGCTGGCGCACGCAGCACGAGCTCACAGCACCGCTGTTCAGCTTGTGACCACAGCATCGCCTACAAATACCATAATATAAATGATACTGCTATTATTTAGCAGTGATAGTATTACTGAAGCCCCCTGACTGTGATAAAACTGACCAGGATACTGATAATAGCAGGATTGTGGTGATATTTAGCGCTGTGCTCCATGGAGGGAGGAGTAAGGCTGTGGAGGGAGGGTTGTGGCGTCATCTGACTGTGTGTGGCCATCATTTATTGACTGCACTCACCATACCAGCTTAGTGGTTCGCTATGGTGAACACAAATGTAGATACTTATATATAACGTGTGTATAGAGTGTGATAACAGCGAGAGGAGTAGGTTGGGAGCCGCCATTTTGGTGAGGGAGGAGCGTCGTCTGCACGACTTGGCATGGTGTTTACTGATGGCCACTATGGTCTTTGGGCACCATACCAGCTTATTTGTTCAGGTATGGTGAATAAAACAGGTAGATACTTATATATAATGTGTGTATATAGCATAATAACACCACAAACAATATTGTTGGAGGACAAATATTAGTGCGTCTGGCCTTGAGGGTGGCCGCCGATCAGCTGACTGTGTGAGTAGCTACGTCTTATGGCATTTACTCACCATACAAGCTTAGATGTACAGTTATGGTGAACAAAACATGTAAATACGTATATATAACGTCTGTGTATAGTGAATAAATACAGAAAGAGTATTGTGGGAGGTGAGTGAGGTGGTGTTGAGGGAGGGAGTGGCAGTGAGTGGCTCGCTGGTGTTTGGCGATCACTCCTCGTTGCTTTTTGATTCACAAGACCAACTTAGTAGTTCGTTATGGTGTACAAAACATGCAAATACTTATATATAACCTGTGTATATAGTGTAACAACAGCAAAACTATTTGTTTGTTTTATGAACATAATTGAATCACTAATATGCACACCATAATTTTGAGTACAGCGATGGTTCACACATTTTATAATATAAATATACCACAATTCACTGTATGGAATAATATTACTGCAAAAAAATTAAGAAAAAATCAATCAGAGACATTGAAATAATTAGGTAATAATATATTTGTGGCAGCTGCCGTCTGACAGCTTGGGCGGAGCAGACCTCGTCTGGCGAAGGCTCTGCCAACGCCCCTTTTTTGCCACACTTCCCTACCCTATTTCGGCTAAAATATGCCACCTACGATTTTTTTGTTATTTTTTCCGTGATCAGGGAACAAAAATGAACACTTCTATAAGACGAAAGAATTTTTTGGATTTTTTTTTTTTTTTGCGCCTGTGGGTGTGAATTCCATTTGGGCCCCTAGCGGTTTGAGGGTTAAGGGTTAAATCATAGGTGGTACTTTAAAATTTATATGTACAATGTGTGCCATGCAGGAAGTTAGACCAAAATTATATATATTCAATTTGTGCCGTTAAAGAGTTAACCTAGAGGGTACAAGTGTCTGGGAATTTTCATTATCTGCTTATGTAGACTTTACCAAATGTAAACTGTATCATCAAAGTTACATCCTCCATCACTATGTGATGGGGTGCGAAAAGATACATGAATTTAGAGACAATTCTATAACTACTGTTTAACCACTGCACTGTGCAATGCGCCTTGAGGATCTTGACGGTGGTGTGCAACGCGCCTCAGGGATCTTATAGGTACTGTATAGCGTATCATTCAAAACTCCTGCAGCTACACGGGGTTCACATCAGCTTCCTCAGGACTCGAGTAAACACTTTTTTTTTTTTTTTTTTTTTTTTTATTGTGGGCAACATTCCCGGGTGTGAAGGCCTCAGTACTGAGAGAGCAACCAAGGCTGGGGCACACAGCATGAGCTTAGAGCACTGCTGTTCAGTTTGTGATCACAGCATCGCCTAAAAAATTTATGTATATATGTATCTGGTATTATTTAGCCATGATCGTATAACAGAAGAGCGTGACTGTGATAAAGATTGTGTACAATGTTCAGATATCAGTGAATAAATGCTGCTCAAGATTTTCACAGCATTAGCCACAGTACACTGCCATTATTTCGTCTATCTAAAATTCTTTAAATGACTCCTTCATTACAAAATAATAATGTGAAAAATTATTAATGTATTCATTTACATGATTTAGTTACCAGAATTCTGATAATAGCAGGATTGTGGTGAGAATTAACGATGTTGGAGAAGGAGGAGTATTGTTGGTGAGGGAGGGAGATAGCATTGTCTGCTGGCTGGTGTGTGGCAACATAATATTATCTGGAATCACGATACCAGCTTAGTGGTTTGCTATGGTGAAGACAAATATAGATGCTTTTATATAATGTGTGTGAAGAGAGTGTAATAACAGCAAAAGTAGTTTGTTGGGAGGAACCATTTTGGTGAGGGAGTGGGTGAGGCTGTAGTCTGTTACCTGCTGTGTGACTTGTCGTGCATTGGCCACTATGCTGTTTGGACATTATACCAGCTTAGTTGTACAGCTATGGTGAATAAAACATGTAGATACTTATATAAAATGTGTGTATATAGTGTAATAACACCACAAACAGTATTGTTGTAGGGATTAATATTAGTGTGTCTGGCCTCGAACCGGTGAGGGAGGCAGCCATCGGCTGAGTGTGTATGGGGCAACCTTTCCTATTGCCTGAACTCATCATACCAGCCTAGTGGTACAATTATGGTGAATAAAACATGTATATACTTATTTATATTGTGTGTATATAGTGTAATAAAATAATAACAGTATGGTGGGAGTTAAAATGCTGGTCAGTGGGTGTTGAAGGTGGGAGGGAGTCAGCCAACAGACTGCTGGCTGCTGTGTTGCAGCCATTCTTGTTGTTTTGGGCTCACTATACCAACTTAGTGATTTGTTATGGTTGAACACACATGTAGATAGGTATATACAATATGTGCATATAGTGCAATAACAGCAAAAACACTTTGATTGAGCGTAGAATATAATATACATGTCAAATATATGAGCCCCAGGTCGGGCTCATGGAGGCCTGCTCGACGACCGGGTCGCGGGGACGCTAAGCCCCGGAAGCACCTCAAGGTAAGGTAACCCAAAATTTTCAGCCTAGCGATATTCCATACATTGAACTACTGTATGTAAATTCCACAAATTACACACTTGAATCATTATTACACACTACAGCAAAAAACTAAAGAAATGAAGGAGAAACAAAAATAATTGTGAAACATTATATTTGCTGCAACTGCCGCCTTATGGGGTGGCTGGGCCTAGTGACTTTGAGCGCTCCATCGATCAGAGCCCATATTTTGCTCAACTTCCCAGCTCCATTGCGGCTAAAGTATGTCACATACACTATTTTTCTGGGGGGAGCCCCTACGGCTCCCCGGAGCTTACCAGGCTGATATGCTAATGTCAGACTGTCATCAGTCATGTGTACAGAGTTCTTATGGGCCTACCGGGGAGCACGAGCCAGAACCTGGCCCCCCTCAGAGAGGCAAGGGGAGCAATGGCCTATAGAAACCCCCCGTGCGGTTGGAAGCATTCTATGTCTGCCATCGACTGGGTTAGGCACCTAGAAAGGTAGGCATCCCAAAACAAACCCCTATTCTGTTGAAAATTGCAACCAAAAGTCGAACGAGTGGATAGAACTCCCCAAACAAAAACGAGCAAACTAGTATGACGTCATTCGTCGTCGCGCTGCTGTCTGCGCAGCCCCCCTCCCCGAAAGGGGGAAGGGGGAGTCCCAGACCTACCGCGCCGGCGATCCACACCCCAGTTCTTCAGCTGATGCTAGTGGCACCGGTTGTGTGCTCTGGCTCCAGTGGTTGTTTCAGGACTGCACCTAGAGTGTGGTGTCTGTCTTCTAGGTGGTGCGTGAGCCCGGAGTGAGTCTCCAGTACTCAGGCTGCATGCGCTTAGGGTTCCCCTTCCCTAGGTGCCTTGTAAGTACTGCCCTTGGGGCTTGGGGTTACCTTCCACAAGTTCCTTGGGTCCTGCTTCTGCTAGGCCGTTTGCTGCTCGGTTTTCGGCCGCCCTTTGTGTGCTAGGGGGGTTCTGTCTCCCATGTTTGCCTTAGGGTAAGGGGCAGTTTGCACTGGCGGGGCGCAGGGTACTGTGCAGCTTGTTTTCACCAATCATAGTGGCCGGCTCTGTTCCGCCTGGGTACGCTATCCTCTTGCGGGTTTTTTTTCTTTTTGTTTGTCTGCCTGGTGGGGGCTCTGCCTTTGGTTCTCTTCCCCTTTGTGTCGAGTTCTCTTCCTTCTTCCGGTAGTTCCCCTGCTAGCTCCCCATGAGTGTACACATTCCAGCAGTTCAGCTCTTAGAATGTTGTTTAGTAGCCATGGGCACCGGTTAGCAGTACCCTTCTTGGGATTACCTGAGCGCGAGTCCTCTTATAGTAAACGCTCGGGACCCTGGGGAACCCCTAGGAGGAGTGTGGGCCCGATAGATGTGGCCCCGGTGTTGTCCCCTCGCTTTGTGCGAGTTCGAGGGTTGCTCTGTCCCCTTGTCTCAGGGCGATTCTCATGGTTTTGCCTCCGTCTGCAGTCTGTGGGGTCAGTGACACCTTCGGCCCGGGGTCCTGCAAGTTTTGCTGCTTGTTTGTGACTCGGTTACCCAATCTTATTCTGACTATGTGGGTGCAGGCTGCACGGGCGTTGCACATTGGGTTTCAGTGCCAATGCGCTAGTTGTATGCTCCCTGGAAGCCCCGAGGCTGCCCTGTTTTCGTTGTGATCTTGTCGGGTCCCCCCACCTTCCTCCCTACATCCGGGTCTTTCCTGTCTATGGGTTCGGGGTCGGGGCGGGGCTTCCATGGTTTTGAGACTCGGTTGGTCTCGGGGACTTCCCTCCTGGGGTAGCGACGGGGGCATTCGAGCCTGTTTCCTCCAGCTGTGTTGTAAGAGTCTGCCAGTGGGCTCCCTTCCTTAGTGCTTTTCAATGCTGCCCCGGTTTTCTTGAGGCTGGGGCTTCGGGGGGACAGCTCGGCCCCGGGGCCTGCCGGGTGGGTTCCCGGAGCTGAGATGGGGCTGACGTGGGGGGCCTCAGGCCCTGTTGGTCCCCGCCGGGGTTTTTCTACCCCTCTGGGCGGGGCTTGCGGTTTTGTGGAGTGGGGGTTTTTCCTTCCCCCCCTCTCCACATGAGTATTTGGGCATCGGCTCCTCCCCGGGCTAGTTCCTTGTCCATTATGCCTGTTGTTTCCGTCCTGTCGGTGGGTACTTTTCTACGTTCTTCGCCCCCTTTTCCTGGGACGGGAATTCTCCGTCATGCCCCCCCTTTTCTTGGGGTTCTGCATGACCTTTGGTCTTGGGTGTGACTGGGTTTTTCTGTGCCTTCGTCCTTTGTGCTTGCTTCTCTGTTCTCGAAGGTTTGGGACAGTTTTGCTCCTTCCCGTTTTACTGGTACATCTGTCGTAGTTCGGTGGGGCTTCCCTCAGGTCCTTTCTAGGGCTTGTGGGTCCTATTCTGGGCGGCTTTTGGGTTTTTGGCCTTCTCGTTCATTTGTTCATGTCTCTTCTCTCCGCACTGTGCCTCGGCACTGCTCGTTTTCCTTCCGTTCTGGTCCGGGATGCCGGATTGGAATAGCCTGTTGGGCTACTTGCCCAACCGGGCAAGCATTTTGGGTTGCTCCGGTTCCCTTCTTCCCTGTTAGAGGGTGCAGGTCTCCTACGTCGTCTGCGGGGTTCTTCAGGCTCTCCGGCCTGCGGTCTATCTCCGTGCCCATGATGTCCGCCAGTTCGCGGTTCTGGCCGCCGTCTTTGGTACTGTGTCCTGGGAGGACGTTCGGGCACGGGGAATTTGGTGGTCAAACAGGATCTGTAGATCGAAGGTTCGTAGCGTGTGGGGAGGGGAAGCACACGAGAACACGAGCTCTGTGAAAAACAACACATATCTCAGGATATTTCAGTGATACAGGAACTAAACACAGTCAGATAACTCATAAAGTGCATCTCAACTTATTAAACAATATACCATAGTGATTGACATCCGACTTTCGTGCTTTAAGGAAATAACAAGTGAATTTTGTGGAGTCCACCTCGTGGTGCCAGAACCCACCCCATAGGCCCACGTTCCGTGTGCCCACTGTGTGTGTGTGTGCTTACTAGCAAATTGGTTTCCAACAAGTGTAATAGGGGAATGTGGATCGAGAAATTAGTAATAGAGAAAGTGAATACTATTGCAAGTCTGAAATAAAGCAGAAAATCCCTTATTGTAATACAAGCGAATTAATATATCAGTGTTATAACCCAAGTAACTGGCAACTGAGGGCCTCCAGCCGCGGCCTGGGACAACAACATGTCAACTGTACAGCCTCTGAGACCCTCACCCTCGACCGTGCGATAAGTACTGACCATACAGTAGAACAAATAAACATATATATTGTTACAAATATACGGTATTCATATAATATTATAAATATATAGATATATATATATATATACAACAAAACAAGGCAAAATGGGAGTAAATAAACAAATTTGTGGCCACTGTAACAACTCCTTAAAGACGAAGGCAACGGGAATTGAATGTTATATCTGTAAGACTAGATTCCATTCGGCTTGTACAGGAGTGAGTAACACTATGGCACTGAGAGCTGGCCACTTGCTCTGGGTGTGTAAAAATGACCTGCCAGCTTGGAATATCCTAAAAAACTTTCTAGATAACATGACGCATGATCGGAAAACATCATTCATTGGAAGCCTACCAGCCATCCAGAAGGAGTGGGAAAGGAACAACAACAATTCTAGTATACAAGGGGCGGAGGCTATAGTCAGGGATGAAACTGAGGCTGAAACTCAGGAAGTTGTAAACTCTGACTCAGTAGTAGATGACAGTAAACTAGAAAGTGTAACATACAGCACTGACAGCTCGATAGGTACAGACACTACGACGGTTCCCGATAGAGCAATTCAGAACAGGACAGACTTGTGCAAATTTTATGCAAAGGGCATATGCAGACATAGATATGCTGGTAATAAGAAAGGATTAGAATGCAGTTACCAACATCCCAAAATTTTTTTAAATATGCTTAGGAAAGGTGAGTGTCGATTTGGATCAATATGTAGGTTTTTCCATCCTGACATGTGCCAAACCTCACTGGAGGACAGAAAATGCTATGACCTCAGCTGCCCACACTTTCACGTGAAAGGCACGAAACGCTACATAAAGAGTGGCAAGCAGGATAATGAATTTGGAGGAAACTATATAAATTTTTTATACCAGACCGACAGAGAATTCAAAAGCAGCAGCATGGAGAGTGTATGGAACTGGATGCCAGATCCACTTGCATTCCAGAATTACAGATACAATTACACACCGAAAGGGAATTACAACTACGACAGGCAACTGCCCTACAACAATCAGTACTGGTCAGAACAAACTCATTATGTCCACGCATAATGGGCTTGCCGAAAAAGTCTCCCATTCAAACTATCGCTAATAGAGTAACCTCATTCATCTTTGCCAACATACAAGGACTGAAAACAAGAACAAACAACAAAGTACAGTTCATAAATGGCCTCCTCACGGAGTCAAATGCAGTATTTGGAGCTTTCACAGAAACCCATGCAGGGAAATTGTTGGACAGTGAGATCTGGATTCCAGGATATAACCTATACAGGTGTGATAGGAAAATTAGGTCACATGGAGGAGTGGGTCTGTATATTAGGGAAGACCTTGTATGCTCGGAGCTCCTAAACGTTACAAATGAGGTGGTAGAGGTACAGGCATACCTCAGAATAAGAGTTTAATCCGTTCCTGGAGACGCCTCGCCTTCCGAAAACTCGCATTCCGAAGTTAATTTCCCCATAAGAATTAAAGGGAAATGAATTAATCCGTTCCTGACTACCCCAAAAACCCCACATCAAACTAAATTTTTATACCTAATTTACCTAATTCATCTAAATAAACCTACAAAACTGTGTTCCAGTTATTACTTACCTTGCTGTCGAGTGCTGTAGGCGTATGGAAGATGGCGAGGAGGGGGGAGGAGGAGAGGAGTTACTGTTTGGAAGGGGAGTCCCCTTCCATAATCACATCACATAACCCCATGCCTTGTAACACTATGGATACCACTTCTCTTTCTAAATTTTTCAAACCATCCCCTGCTTGCCTTAAACTCTTTCTTATCTGCATCACTCGTTGCAGGGGTATTCTTTAGAAGGTCTTCGTGCAACACCCTGGCTTTCTCACAAATAATGGCCTCCGAAACACTATCACCCCTCAACTCCTTGTCGTGTATCCAAATTAATAACAACTTTTCCACTTCTTCAAGTATTTGTGGTCTTTGTGCCGTTAATGTTCTTACTCCTTTTGCCACTTTAGCACCCATAATCTTATTTTTCTTCTTAAGTATAGTGCATATTGTTAATGTGGCTTTGTTGTACTGCCTACAAAGTTCAACAACACGTGTACCGTTCTCATGCTTCCGAATGATCTCTTGTTTCTCCTCTATTGTCATCCTCACATGAGCTTTCTGGCCTTTATCCATACCACTGGCTTTCTTGGGACCCATGGTGAGATATATAATAACAAATTGTATAGACAAATCACCAAAAATCCAACAAAACACTGAAAATCCGCGAGAAGAATTGATGTGGGGGTAGTCACTGAGCGCGAGACAATAATAAACTGAGGGGCGGAGGGGCGACGAACGCGCTAGGTCGGCTGTACGCGTATCAACAAACTCGCGTCCAAACTCGCCTCCCGAAGTAACCCTCGCCTTCTGAGACAAATTTTTGGAGTAAATACACCTCGCCTTCCGAAAACCTCGCATACAGGGACAATCGCATTCCGAGGTACCACTGTACTGGGATTAAAAATAGAGAAAATAAATTTAGTGATTATTCTAATATACAAACCGCCAGATGCAACGGCTGAGGAATTCACAGAACAGATAAACAAAATAGAGAATAGCCTTGATAATTTGGAGAACCCGATACCTGATATTATCTTCCTAGGTGACTTCAACTTGCCTAGTTACAGGTGGAAAATAGCAAACAATAATATTATACCAGGAAATCTATCGGGACCTAAACAACCACATATTAGAGAACTACTTAGATTCTGTGACAAATTTTCACTCAATCAGCAGATATCGGAGCTAACGAGAAATGAAAATATTCTAGATCTGGTCTTTACGAACAATGAAGACATTATCAGAGACATTACGATATCAGATACCACATACTCAGATCACAAGCTCATTGAAGTGCAAACGACCATCAATACTCAGAATAGACCTAAAACGTTGATAAAGCGAGAGGGGCTATTCAGTAAATTCAATTTTAATAATAAAAGGATAGACTGGGAGATAATAAACGGGGAACTTACAAACATTCCATGGGAAACTGTTCTAAGTAATACAAGTCCTACAGAAGGAATAGAAAAACTGACTTCGGAAGCGTATGAAGTCTGTCTGAAACATGTTCCTTTGAGGAAAGCCAGAAAGAGATCTAACGTAGAAAGAACGCAGACGACAGTATAAACGCAGGAAAAAAATAACGGAACTGCTTATGCAGACACGAATTTCCCGTCAAAGAAGGAATAATTTAAATAGGGAGATTGAAGAAATCGAGCGGAAATTGAAACACACACATGAAACTGAAGAAAAGCAGTTAGAACAGAAAGCAATTCAGGAAATAAAGAAAAATCCAAAATATTTCTTCTCATATGCGAAATCAAAAGCAAAAACCACTGCCAGTATTGGACCTATTCGTACAAGTGAAGGTTCATACACGGAGGATGACAAAGAAATTAGTGAAATCCTAAAAAAGCAGTATGAGGACATGTTTAGCACTCCAATAAACAACATGAAAGTGGAATATCCAGACAATTTCTTTATGCGGGATATTCAAACCCCTGTAAATATAACTGATATCAACATGAGCGCACTAAATTTTGAAAGAGAAATTGAAAACATGCCCATGTACTCGGCCCCAGGTCCAGACTCATGAAATTCAATATTTATAAAGAAATGCAAAGTGCCGGTAGCACAGGAACTCGGTATAGTGTGGAGGAAGAGCTTGGACACAGGGGAGATACCAGATGCACTTAAAGTAGCAGACATAGCCCCTCTACACAAGGGAAGGAGCAAAGCATTGGCAAAGAATTATAGACCAGTTGCACTAACATCGCACATCATAAAAGTATTTGAGAGAGTGATTAGGAGTCAGGTCACCAAATTCATGGAGACCAATGACCTTCACAACCCAGGCCAACATGGATTTCGAGCGGGGAGATCGTGCCTCTCACAGCTACTTGAGCACCATGACAAAGTCACTGAGGCATTAGAAGAAAAACAGAATTCTGATGTGATTTACACGGACTTCGCAAAGGCTTTCGATAAATGTGACCATGGCGTGATAGAACACAAAATGAAGTCAATGGGAATAACCGGTAAAGTAGGACACTGGATACTCAGTTTTCTGTCAAACAGGACTCGGCGAGTAACGGTCAACCATATAAAATCTAGTACAAGTGCAGTTAAAAGCTCTGTACCTCAGGGTACAGTCCTTGCACCGCTGCTTTTCCTTATTCTCATATCAGATATAGACAAAAATACAAGTCACAGCTTCGTATCATCCTTTGCAGATGACACAAAAATCAGTATGAAAATTACCTCGGCTGAAGACATTGAAAAACTTCAAGCTGATATTAATAAAGTTTTTGACTGGGCATCAGAAAATAACATGTTTAACAGTGATAAATTCCAGGTACTCAGGTATGGTAAAAATGAGGACCTTAAACATAATACAGAGTACAAAACACAATCAAATGTACCCATAGTAGGAAAACAGCATGTAAAGGATTTGGGAATAATAATGTCTGACGACCTAACGTTTAAGGAGCATAACCAAGCAAATATTGCGACAGCCAGAAAAATGATAGGATGGATTACGAGAACTTTCAAATCCAGGGATCCCATCACAATGGTTGTACTCTTCAAGTCACTTGTGTTGTCCCGTCTTGAGTACTGCTCAGTACTCACTTCCCCCTTCAGAGCAGGAGAGATTGCTGAAATAGAGGGAATACAGAGAACATATACGGCACGCATAGACGCAATAAAGCACCTAAATTATTGGGATCGTCTCGAAGCCCTCCAAATGTACTCACTAGAAAGAAGACGAGAGAGATATCAAATAATATACACCTGGAAGATACTGGAGGGCCAAGTACCAAATCTACACAGTAAAATAACAACGTACTGGAGTGAACGATATGGAAGAAAATGCAGAATAGAACCAGTGAAGAGCAGAGATGCCATAGGCACAATCAGAGAACACTGTATAAACATCAGAGGTCCGCAGTAAAATAACAACGTACTGGAGTGAACGATATGGAAGAAAATGCAGAATAGAACCAGTGAAGAGCAGAGATGCCATAGGCACAATCAGAGAACACTGTATAAACATCAGAGGTCCGCGGTTGTTCAACACCTTCCCAGCGAGCGTAAGAAATATTGCCAGAACAATCTTGGACATCTTCAAGGGGAAACTAGATTGTTTCCTCCAAGGAGTGCCGGACCAACCAGGCTGTAATTACTTAAGTGTAATTACCTAAGTGTAGTTACAGGATGAGAGCTACGCTCGTGGTGTCCCGTCTTCCCAACACTCTTTGTCAGATAACACTTTGAAACTACTGACGGTCTTGGCTTCTACCTCCACCTCACTTAACTTGTTCCAACCGTCTACCACTCTGTTTGTGAAGGTGAATTTTCTTAAACTTCTTCGGCATCTGTGTTTAGCTAGTTTATATCTATGATCTCTTGTTCTTGAAGTTGATGTAATTACCTAAGTGTAATTACCTAAGTGTAGTTACAGGATGAGAGCTACGCTCGTGGTGTCCCGTCTTCCCAGCACTCTTTGTCATATAACGCTTTGAAACTACTGACGGTCTTGGCCTCCACCACCTTCTCACTTAACTTGTTCCAACCGTCTACCACTCTATTTGCGAAGGTGAATTTCTTCGGCATCTGTGTTTAGCTAGTTTAAATCTATGACCTCTTGTTCTTGAAGTGCCAGGTCTCAGGAAATCTTCCCTATCGATTTTATCAATTCCTGTTACTATTTTGTATGTAGTGATCATATCACCTCTTTTTCTTCTGTCTTCTAGTTTTGGCATGTTTAATGCTTCCAACCTCTCCTCGTAGCTCTTGCCCTTCAGTTCTGGGAGCCACTTCGTAGCATGTCTTTGCACCTTTTCCAGTTTGTTGATGTGCTTCTTAAGATATGGGCACCACACAACAACTGCATATTCTAGCTTTGGCCTAACAAAAGTCATGAACAATTTCTTTAGTATATCGCCATCCATGTATTTAAATGCAATTCTGAAGTTAGAAAGCATCGCATAGGCTCCTTGCACAATATTCTTTATGTGGTCCTCAAGGGATAGTTTTCTATCTAGAACCACCCCTAGATCTCTTTCTTTATCAAAATTCTTTAAAGATTTCTCACATAATATATAGGTTGTATGGGGTCTATGTTCTCCTATTCCACATTCCATAACATGACATTTATTAACATTAAATTCCATTTGCCAGGTGGTGCTCCATATACTTATTTTGTCCAGGTCTTCTTGAAGGGCATGACAATCAGTCTAAATTTCTTATCCTTCCTATTATCTTAGCATCATCAGCAAACATGTTCATATAATTCTGTATACCAACTGGTAGATCATTTATGTACAC
Source organism: Procambarus clarkii (assembly GCF_040958095.1). NCBI lineage: Eukaryota > Metazoa > Arthropoda > Malacostraca > Decapoda > Cambaridae > Procambarus > Procambarus clarkii. The sequence continues at coordinate 31,710,669 of NC_091171.1, forward strand.
TATAAACATCACTGGTGCAAGAACTGAACCCTGTGGTACTCCACTTGTGACATTTCTCCATTCCGATACATTGCCTCTGATTACTGCCCTCATTTTTCTATCAGGTCAGAAAATTTTTCATCCATGATAGAAGCTTACCTGTCACCCCTCCAATATTTTCCAGTTTCCAGAACAACCTCTTATGTGGAACTCTGTCGAAAGCCTTTTTTAGGTCCAGATAGATGCAGTCAACCCAACCATCTCTTTCCTGTAATATCTCTGTGGCTCGATCATAGAAACTGAGTAAATTCGATACACAGGATCTTCCAGATCGAAAACCATACTGTCTGTCTGATATTATATCATTTCTCTCCAGGTGTTCTACCCATTTAGTTTTGATTAGCTTTTCCAATACTTTCACTATTACACTTGTCAATGATACAGGTCTATAATTGAGGGGGTCTTCCCTGCTGCCACTTTTGTAGATTGGAACTATGTTAGCCTGTTTCCACACGTCTGCTACGATTCCTGTACACAGGGATGCCTGAAAGATCAGGTGAAGTGGAATGCTGAGCTCAGATGCACATTCTCTCAGAACCCATGGTGAAACGCCATCTGGGCCAGCTGCTTTGTTCTTCCCGAGCTCCTTTAGCATATTTTCCACTTTATCTCTAGACACCTCTATCCGCTCTATGTTGTTCTCTGGAATTCTTATTGTGTCTGGTTCTCTGAATATTTCATTTTGTACAAACACACTTTGGAACTTTTCATTTAATGTTTCACACATTTCCTTTTCATTTTCCGTGAATCTGTTTCCCATTTTCAACCTCTGGATATTATCCTTTACCTGCAATTTGTTGTTTATAAATTTGTAGAATAGGCCCAGGTTCTGTTTTACATTTATCTGCTATCCCTTTTTCAAAATTTCTTTCTGCCTCTCTCCTTACTGCTGTATAGTTGTTTCTCGCATCTTTGTATCGCTGGTATGTTTGGGGGTTTGGCCTCTTCCTATACTGATTCCATTTTTGTGTTTTGATGTGTGTGGATATGTGCGCCTGCAGGCCGCTGCAAGCAACAGCCTAGTGGACCACTCTCACAAGTCAAGCCTGGCCTCAGGGCAGGCTTCGGGAGTAGATGAACTTCCAGAACCCCAACAACCAGGTATCAACCAGGTTGGGTGACTACTACTCCTTCGGGGGGGACGGGGGCTGGTGGGGCAGGCCTCTTCTGCGGTCCATCGAGTCGTCTCAGAGTGGGTTCGCTTGGGCATGGTCGAAATGACCTCGCCCCTCAGGTGGGTTCCCGCCTGTTTCCAGTCCTGAAATGAGATTGTGCGGACCTCTGGTTCAGTTCTGGACTTATCCCATCTGAACCCTTAGGTTTATTGGCCATCCTTTTGGATGACTACTGTCTCAGGTCTGTCTTCTGTTGGAGCCGGGTTCTTGGATGGTGTATTGGCACATTCTGGTTCATCCGAGATTCAGGGACTTGCTCAGTTTTGTTGTGGATGTCAAGGTTACTGCTTTCATTGCCTTCCAATCGGCTTGAATCTGGCGCCCTCACGTTTCCACATGCTTTACTCGGGTCGTGGTGACCCGCTTGCTTCTTTTGGGTGTTTGGTTTCTGGCCTACCTCGACGACTGGCTGGTTTGGGTTCCCTGCCAGTCTGTATATCAGCTTGCCAGGGATTTGGTTCTTTCCCGGCTTGCTGGGTTCGGGTTCTTGGTGAAATGACAGAAGTCCCACCTGGTTCCCTCTCGGATTCGGTCTTGACTGGGTCTTATGGGCCGGTCGGCCGATCGGACAGCACGCTGGACTTGTGATCCTGTGGTCCTGGGTTCGATCCCAGGCGCTGGCGAGAAACAATGGGCAGAGTTTCTTTCACCCTATGCCCCTGCTACCTAGCAGTAAAATAGGTACCTGGGTGTTAGTCAGCTGTCACGGGCTGCTTCCTGGGGGTGGAGGCCTGGTCGAGGATCGGGCCGCGGGGACACTAAAGCCCCGAAATCATCTCAAGATAATCTCAAGATATGTTGGATGTCAGACAGCTTCTGAACCTAGCCCCCTCAGAACCTGAAGGGGCCAGATTCTGGCTTGTGGTCCCCGGTAGACCTAGAACTCCACCCACATCGACTGATGCAAATAGGTAGGGATATCCTTATCAGCCTGGATAGCTCTGGTAGCCTCCGGGACTCGCCCCAAAAATGGCGTTTCATTACATTCAACGCTGGTTTTCTTGTGCATGGGCAAACATGCATGAATATCGTGAGCTTTAAGATTTAACAAAGTACCAAATATAAATATTTGACACAAAAAAAAAAAATAAAAAAATTAATGTATACAAATTAATATTAAAAAATTAAAAGATCTGGGTAAATTTTGGTTTGGAAACAGGGTTCTTGATTTAAAAAGAAAATTATTTGGCAACATAACATTTGTGGGATTGCACAATAGTTTCAGATGTTGTTTAAACATACTGAATATGTACGAGGGAGTTTGTTTTTTATGTAAATAGGACCTGCCCTCCATAGAACAATGGACCTGTAGTTTCCTCTATTCTTATATACAGTATAATGGTTTTGTTAATGCTAACTGACTCATGACTTTTTTCAAAACGTTTCATACTGTATTTCATTCTATTCGTTATAGACTTTTCTATGTCCATGAATGTGTCACACCTTTATTTTGTTTCCCTTTTTGTTAACCCTTACACTGCTCAGGGGTCATATGGACATTTACACCCCTGTGCGCAAGAAAAAAAAAAATTCAAAATTTTTTTTTCGTCTTCTAAACATGTTAATTTGTGTCCCCTGAGCACGGAAAAAATAACAAAAAAATCGTAGGTGACATATTTTGGGCGCAATTGACCGAGGAAGTCTGGCAAAAAGTGGGCGTTGACAGAGCGGTCGTCAGACCCGGTCAGCGTCACCCGCGTTGACAGATGGGAGTTGCCACAAAGATATTATTACCTAATTGTTTCAATGTCTCCGATTGATTTTTTCTTAGTTTTTTTGCAGTACTATTATTCAATAGTGTGTATTGTAATATATTTATATAATAAAGGTGGTTAATAATCGCTATACTCAAAAGTGTGATGTGCATATTAGTGATTCAATTATTATGTTAATAAAACAATAAACAAATAGTTTTGCTGCTATTACACTCTATACACAGGTTATATGTAAGTATTGGCATGTTTTGGTCACCATAACGAACCACTAAGTTGGTATTGAGAGTCGAAAAGCAACGAGGAGTTACCGCCACACACCAGCCAGCCACTCGCTGCCACTCCCTCAACACACGCACTAAACTTTCTCCCCCAACAATACCATTTGTTGTGTTATTACACTATGTACAGACGTTATATATAAGTATGTGTATATTTTGTTCACCACAACTGTACAGCTAAGCTGATATAGTTAGTTCAGGCACTAAGAGTCGTCGCTATACACAGATGGCGGCTGGCGGCTCCCTCACTCATTCAACGTCACACGCACTAAACTTTCTCCCCCAACAATACCATTTGTGGTGTTATTACACTATATACAGACGTTATATATAAGTATGTATATATTTTGTTCACCACAACTGTACAGCTAAGCTGATATAGTTAGTTCAGGCACTAAGAGTCGTCGCTATACACAAATGGCGGCTGGCGGCTCCCTCACTCTTTCAAGGTCACACGCACTAAACTTTCTCCCCCAACAATACCTTTTGCAGTGTTATTACCCTATATACACATATTATATATAAATATCTACATGTTTTATGCACCGTAACTGTACACCTAAGCTTGTAGTGCGCCCAAAGAGCATAGTGGCCACCCTCTAAACAGCTAGACAAATCGTGCAGACGACGTCACCTCTGTCACCCATATGGCTCCTCCCAGCATAATCCTTTTGCTGTTATTACACTAATACACACATTATATATAAGTATCTACATTTGTGTTCACCATAGAGAACCACTGACCTGGTATAGTGAATGCAAACAATAACAGGTGGCCACACAGTCAGTAAACGATGCTGTCTCCCTCCGTCTCTCAGCATCACTCCTCTCACAGCGCTAATTATTACAACAATCCTGCTATTATCACAACCCTGGTTATTTATATCACAGTCATTGGTCATCTGTAATATTGTCATCGCTAAATAATAACAATTATATATTTATTTTGACATTTTTCGGCGATGCTGTGGTCACAAGCTGAACATCAATGCTGTTCGCTCATGCTGCGTGCGCCGGCCTTGGTTGCTCCAACAGTACTGTGCCTCTCACACCTGAGAATATTGCCCACGATTTTTTTTTAAAATGGCATCTGTTTACAAGAGCCCTGAGGAAGCTACTGTGAACCCCGTGTAGCCGCGGGCCATTTGAATCAGACTTGGCACCCTATGGCGTATATATACGCCATGCGCACCATGGGACATGTTACTCAGGGCGTATATATACGCCATGCGCAGTTTAAGGGTTAACAGCAAAGGTCTTTTATACTGATTTCATTTGGAATTCTTCTACTTTCATCACTGCTTTATATATATATATATATTATTAAATATGACCGAAAAAGTAAGATTACAGTAATAATTCTAACACAAATTTTCTCTTATGTTTCTTATTCGTGTTATTTTCGCTAACACGAAAATTTGTGTTAGCTAATAATAATTTTTCTCTATTAATAATATTACTTCCTGAAATAATATATTTTCTCTAATTTTTTCTTATGAAATGATAAAGCTACCCATTTCATTATGTATGAGGTCAATTTTTTTTTATTGGAGTTAAAATTAACGTAGATATATGACCGAACCTAACCAACCCTACCTAACCTAACCTATCTTTATAGGTTAGGTTAGGTAGCCGAAAAAGTTAGGTTAGGTAGGTTAATTAGTCGAGAATCAATTCATGAAAACTTGGCTTATTAGGCAAATTGGGCCTTGCATAGTAGGCTGAGAAGTGCGTTCTGGCTACTAGGTATGACATATATTATATATATATATACCTGTAATATATATATATATATATATATATATATATATATATTATATATATATATATATATATATATATATATATATATATATAATATATATAATATATATATATATATATATATATATATATATATATATATATATATATATATATATATATATATATATATATATATATATATATGACAGCCTATTGTCATATATATATATGACAGCCTATTGTCATATATATATATATATATATATATATATATATATATATATATATATATATATATATATATATATATATATATATATATATATATATGTCGTACCTAATAGCCAGAACGCACTTCTCAGCCTACTATTCAAGGCCCGATTTGCCTAATAAGCCAAGTTTTCATTAATTAATGTTTTTTCGTCTACGTAACCTACCTAACCTAACCTAACCTAGCTTTTTTTGGCTACCTAACCTAACCTTACCTATAAATATAGGTTAGGTTAGGTTAGGTAGGGTTGGTTAGGTTCGGTCATATATCTACGTTAATTTTAACTCCAATGAAAAAAAATTGACCTCATACATAGAGAAAAGGGTTGCTTTATTATTTCATAAGAAAAAAATTATAGTAAATATATTAATTCAGGAAAACTTGGCTTATTAGGCAAATCGGGCCTTGAATAGTAGGCTGAGAAGTGAGTTCTGGCTACTAGGTACGACATATATATATATATATATATATATATATGTCTATGTCGTACCTAGTAGCCAGAATGCACTTCTCAGCCTACTATGCAATGCCCAATTTGCCTAATAAGCCAAGTTTTCATGAATTAATTGCTTTTCGACTACCTAACCTACCTAACCTAACCTAACCTAACTTTTTCGGCTACCTAACCTAACCTAACCTAACCTATAGAGATAGGTTAGGTTAGGTAGGGTTGGTTAGGTTCGGTCATATATCTACGCTAATTTTAACTCCAATAAAAAAAAATTGATCTCATACATAATGAAATGGGTAGCTTTATCATTTCATAAGGAAAAAATTAGAGAAAATATATTAATTCAGGAAAACTTGGCTTATTAGGCAAATCGGGCCTTGCAAAATAGGCAGAGAAGTGCATTCTGGCTACTAGGTACGACATATATATATATATATATAATATATATATATATATATATATATATATATATATATATATATATTATATATATATATATATATATATATATATATATATTATATATATATATATATATATATATATATATATATATATATATATATATATATATATATATATATATATATATATATATATAATACACACACACACACACACACATATACATATATACATACATACTGTATGTGAATGAGTTTTTGTAGGTACGATTGACCTCAAATGACTTCTGCACAGGTTGATGGAGCAAATGACGAACCACTCTGCACACCTCATCCCAACACATGTTCCTCTGCTAGATTCACCCATCCGAGAGCATCTACCAGCAGTTTGAAGAACCAGCCTATTGTCACTGCAGATAAGAACATAATGGATGCGATACTGCTTAAGAGATTAAAGGCTACTCAGGTTAGTATTCACTTGGGAATTCTCAGTTTTAAGTATCATTGGGGATTTCTGGGGGAGCCCCTTGTGGCTCCCTGAAGCCTACTATGCTGATATCGTGCCAAACTACTAGGTTCATCAGTTTTTTTGTTTTTTTTTTTGCCTACTGGGGACCATGAGCCAGAACCTCGCTTTCCCCTTAGAGAGGTGCAGGAAGTGGTGGCACTTACGATAAAAGTTCTATGAAATTATTTGTCTGATATTACCAAGGAAGGCACCCAGAAAGTGCCAAAATAAAACAAACCACTGCTGATTATTAATGAGACTGCAGTCCTCAAGGACTGCCAAAAGAACTGTTTGAACAATGTAAGCAAACTATTGAAAATTCACAAAAATAACTCGAGCTCATTTGCCCCACCTTCTTCCCCCTTGTTTGAGGAGAGAAAGGAGGCAGCCCAGGCCAGCTGGCTGCTCCATCCTCGGTTCTGTTGCCAGTAGTAGCACTACTTAGTTGCTTTCTGTCACTCTGGTTCCGGTGTCCTGTGTTTAGCTAAGTAGTGGCTCTGCCTTTGTGGCTGTTCCTGTGCACTTTTGTGCAGCATGAGCCAGGAGTAGACAGCATTTGGAGCTGCTTGTGCTCAGAGCTATGATTCCTTTGTGCTCCTTTAGTGCTGCCAGGGTTATCTTCCCTGGGGTGTTCAGGGTGTTACCCCTCTGGAGATCATCACCCTAGACGAATCGGTTGTCTTTGACTGTTTTTTTCTCGGGTTGAGTACAAATTTGACTGGCAGGGCACACTGAGGTTCACACAGCCTTGACCGGCGCATTGAGGTCGGCCTTTGCAGCCATGTGATAAGGCCTATGTTGGCCTACTATTCTCTCCTTTATACAGATGCTATCTATGTATAATTTCAAATTATTGGAGAGCCTATGATATTACATTGTTTTTTACTGGTATCTGTATAGCATTCCCAGTGCCTGGGCATACCTGTAGGCTTTGGAATGCCTCATTTGATTTAGTAGTAGTCCCACCATATCCACTCTAGTTTCAGGTGAGTTTGAGGGTTGTATGCTGCCCATGTCACGTGTTGGCATACAGTCTGTCTGTCTCCGCTTGCTGCCTGTTGGTGGGTGGCACCTGCGGCCCTGAGTCATGGTGGGTGGGCTTGCTCCTTTCATGTTGCTCTCCTTCTGACCCTTCCAGTGAGGTCTTCAGGCAGCAACCATTTGCTCATTGGACTCTTAGGTTGCAGCAATCTGGGCTGTTTGCCTGGTTGGTGTTTAGGTTCCCAGATTTAATTCTGGAGGTATTGGTTAATTCACCAACTGGAGACTTGAAGTTGTTGGTTAATTCACCTGTAGTTCCAGCCGCATCTCCTCTTCCTTAACTGTTGGGCTTGGTTCACTTTCTTCTTGCGTCTGGTCCCATAGTTTAAATTTCTTGGGGCCAGAGTTGGATTTAGCTTGGGATAGGGCTTAGTCAGCTCCATGGGCAGCCACATCTAATTCAGGTGTGGAAGCAGGTAGGCCTACTGTTCCCACCAAGACTTCTGGGTACTCCTTACATGGCCAGCCCTCTTTCCTTTGAGGCCTCTTCCTTGAACTCTGCTTTTCTATCCTGAGCAGTAGGTGTGGATGTCGGGTCTGCCCCAGAGCCCTCTGTTGTGATTTCCAGGGCTTGGGGGAGTTGGTTGTGGGTTCTTGGCCATTTTGAACCCTCTATTGCCTGTCATGCCTTTTGCAGTGTGTGTTTTGGCCCGGGGAGGAGGGGGGCTATTTGTTTCGGTACGTTGCAGCTCTTGTCTGGATTCAAGCTCATGGGTCAAAGTTGCCATTTTGCATGTGCTTGCCTCAACCTGATCAACCAGGCAGCGAGTACAACAGCCTGGTTGTGCTCGCAGCCCGGTCGTCGACCAGGCCTCCTGGTTGACCTAGTCCAGCAACCAGGACCTGGTCAACAACCGGGCCGCAGGGTTGCTAAGCCCCGAAATCACCTCCAGCTAACCTCTTTGGGCTCCTTTTTTTCGGCAGCTCATGAAGCTTTTTTCTGGGGGCGGAGCTTGTACGGCTCCCCTTCCCTCCAGAAAACCCCTGGAATTTTATTTTTGTTTTTGTTTTCCCTGCCTGGTGGGGGGGGGGGGGATCTGCCTTTGCTTAGTTGCCCCCTATATCTTATAAGATTTTCTGTGTTTCTGGTGGTATCCCCCTGCTAAGACCCCCGTGAGTGAACATGACCCGGGCGGTTCAGTTTTTAGAAACTTTGTTGATAGACTTGGGAGACAGCAGTACTCTGCCTGGGCTTCCCCGAGCACAAGTTCCATCTCAGGACCCTGTGAATCCCCACGGGGGCATGTGGGTCCAATGGATGTGACCCCTGAGTACTCCCTGCTTTGTGCGAGTTTGAGGGTTGCTCTGTTCTCTTGTCTTAAGGTGATTCATTATTTTTTCCTCATCATGCTGCCTGCTGGGTCGGTGACACCTTCAATACAGAGTCCTGCGAGTTTCGTTGCTTGCTTGTGACTCAATTTACCCAATCACCGATGACACTATTCGGGTACAGATAGCGCAGGTGTTGCACGTTAGGTTTAGGTTCTTGCAACACGCTAGGTTGATTGCTAACCTGGAAGCTCCAAGGCTGCTCCATTTTGGTTATAGAGACCAGGACTTGGGGGGGGGGGGGGTTATTGGTTGCTTCAGCCTTGGTTCAGTCCTCACCCCTCGTCCTTCCCCTGCTGTTGTTAGATCTGCTCCCCTTCCTCCTGCATCCGGCTCCAAAACGTCTGAGGGTTTCGGAGTCGGGGCAGGGTTTAGATGGTCTTGAGACTCGGGCAGTCTCAGAGGATGCCCCTTACGGGGTGGCGACAAAAGCATTCGAGTCGGGTTTCTCTGCCGAAGCGTTTTGGTCTAAGCAGTGGGTCCCTCTTCCTTCCGGCTGGCTGGCTTTTTTTTTTTTTTTTTTTTTTTTTAGATGTATACAAGAGTTGTTACATTCTTGTACAGCCACTAGTACGTGTAGCGTTTCGGGCAGGTCCCTGGAATACGATCCCCGCCGCGAAGAATCGTTTTTTTCATCCAAGTACACATTTTACTGTTGCGTTAAACAGAGGCTACAGTTAAGGAATTGCGCCCAGTAAATCCTCCCCAAATCCTCCCCGGCCAGGATACGAACCCATGACATAGCGCTCGCAGAACGCCAGGCGAGTGTCTTACCACTACACCACAGAGACTTTTCTTTTGAGGCCGGGGATTTGAGAAATGCCTCAGCATTTTGGGGCCTGATGTGGTGGTTCCCGGGGCTGGGGAGGGGTTGACTTGCGGCCCTTGGGCCCTGTTGGACCCTGCATGGGTTTTTCTGTCCTCTGAGTGGGGTTTTCTTTCCCCCCGCTTCGTATGAGTTGGATTTGGTGTCTGCCCCAACCTGGGTTCGGTTCAGTGTCCCTTCGGGTGTTCAGTCCCATCTTTCCGGAGGTTTTTGGCTCCTGCATCCTTCCTCATGTGGTGCAGGACGCCTTTGCGGCTTACCTCCTAGGCGACCCGGATTACGCTTCTATCATACATCCGTCTTCTTTCAGGTTGGGTCTTCCTTTCCCTACTTGATTCGTTACGAGGATTCGTCCTGGCTGGCAGACTATCCTGTGTTTTCTGTGGAGGCTTGGCATACGTTCTGTCGTTCTCGCATGCTTAAGTGGAGTGAGGCGCTGACGGTGGTCCAGGTTTTCCTGGGGCGGGCGAGTTTGAGCACCTCGATGCGTGCTTGTTCGCCCTGGTACTTTCTCAGCATGTCGGCATTGTGCAGCTTCACGTGCAGGTTCCTTCCTTTTCGGCTGCACTGGTTGCCGAGGACCTGTGCACTCGTGGCCTGCTGACTTCGCTCTTGCAGTAATTTTCCCTCCTGGAGCTGTCCACAGATTGGCTTGAGGAGGATGCGGAGGTGCTTTGGGCCGTTCCTGGGTCTAGTGCCCAAGGCACTAGACCCAGGAACGTGTGAGTGTCGTGTGAGTCGTCAGCCCAGTTAACATGAAAGATTTGTCAAACATACAGTTCAGAGATTTATTGAACAACCACAGAAGGTGATCGTAGTGCTTTTAAAATGTTAGGCTAAGCTACATACGTAAATACATAGATACACAGATTTATGAAGGCATTAATGTGAATTTGTAATTCTGATCAGTTTTATACTTTATACACATACATACACACACAATGGTGAAATGTAATTCTGATCAGTTTTATACTTTATACACATACATACACACATGGAAGAAGAAAATACTCTTAAAAATAGCTTTGGAAGAAGTTAAAGTAAAATTAAACATAAATGACTACAATAGGTTAGGTAAGGAAATTCAACAGGAGAAACAGCTTTTGTCAGCACAGATGGAGGAAGTTACACAGGGAATAGAACAGTGCAGGAAAGATATGCAACTCACCTATGCACAAGTGGCCAAGGAGAAGGAAAAAATTGAAGAAGCAGTAAAGGAAGTCAAACACTGCAACAACCAAGATAAAACAAACATTAGGCTGGAAGTGAGAAAAGAATTGGCATCTAACCCGAAGTTGGTGGAAAACACAGTTGATCGGAGTAAGTTCCTGATAATTTTTGGCTGCAAAGAAAAGGAGTGAACATCTAAAAAAATTACAAAGTGAAAGAAAATTGTAGAAAATTACAAAGTGAAAGTGTGGTCGTTAAGACGAGATCTTTCAAAAGAAGATAGAGAGAAGCTGAAACTGAACCTCGCCGAGGCAAAACGTTTAAACGAGAGCAGGAATGAAGAAGAAATCAATTCTTTTTTCTACAAAGTGATAGGGGTAGGCAGACCAGTAAAGTGGTACATAAAGGCAAACCAACAAAATCATTAGAGAGAGGGGGAGTGAAAAATAAGAATAGGAGGGAACAAGTTCCTGAAGATTGCATACACCAACATAGATGGAGTAAGATTGAAGATACTGGAGTTAGGTTATATAATACAGCTGCAGACATCAAACATTGTTGCACTCAGGGAGACAAAAGTTGAAGATGTTATTTTAAATGAGGTCATATTCCCAAGGGGCTACTCAATTTGGAGACGAGACAGAAAAATTAGGAAAGGTGGTGGCGTTGGTATACTGGTGAAAGAACACCTAAAGGTGAAGGAAATAATGACTGCCAATCCACAAGAAGTTGACATAATAGCACTAGAGATCTGCCATGAGGATGATAAACTAATGATCATAAATGCATATAGTCCACCGCCAAGCAGCACATGGTCAGAGGAGGAGCTAGATAGTAAACAAGAAGGTCTTATAACAATAATGAGAGAGATCATAGCGAGAGCGGATAACGATAGTTCACGACTGTTGATAGTCGGCGACTTCAACTTGAAATCCATAGATTGGGAAGCATCTAAAGCTAAAACAGAAGATTTTTGGACCTGTAAATTTGTAGACCTCATCCTGGAAACATTCTTGTATCAACATGTTAAACAAGCTACGAGGATGAGGGAAGGGGACGTTCCCTCCATGCTGGATTTGATATTTACCAGGAAGGAGGAAGAAATATTTGACATTCAGTACCTTCCTCCCTTGGGTAAAAGTGACGATGTCACTTGTGACATGACAAGTGAAATGTCTTTTTGGGAATAAAGTATGCAATGCATTATAATCTGGAAGAAAATATGAAGGTTGATGCAATTGAAAAACCTGACTGTAGGAGAGGACATTATGGCAACCTTAGAAAATTTTTTATTGAGTATAATTGGACAGACTTGTTGCTAGGCAAGGAAGTGAATGAGATATATGTCAAGTTTTGTGAAGTATATGATAAAGGCACAACAAAAATTATAAAGAGATGCAGAAACAGGATTGGTTCAACAGAAATTGCAAGAGGGCCAGAGACCAAAAGACACAAAAATGGAATCAATACAGGAAGAGGCCAAACCCCCAAACATGCCAATGATACAAATATGCGAGAAACAACTACACGGCAGTGAGGAGAGAGGCAGAAAGAAATTTTGAAAAAGGGATTGCAGACAAATGTAAAACAGAACCAGGTCTATTCTATAAATTCATAAACAACAAATTGCAGGTAAAGGATAATATTCAAAGGTTGAAAATGGGGAAATAGATTCACGGAAAGTTAAAAGGAAATGTGTGAAACATTAAACGAAAAGTTCCAAAGTGTGTTTGTACAAAATGAAATCTTCAGGGAACCAGATACAATAAGAATTCCAGAGAACAGCATAGAGCACATAGAGGTGTCTAGAGACGAAGTGGAAAAAATGCTCAAGGAGCTAAATAAGAACAAAGCAGTTGGTCCAGATGGAGTTACACCATGGGTTCTGAGAGAATGTGCACCTGAGCTCAGCATTCCGCTTCAACTGATTTTTCAGGGATCCCTGTTTACAGAGGAGTTGTAGCTGATATGTGGAAAAGGGTTAACATAGTTCCAATCTACAAAAGTGGAAGCAAAGAAGACCCCCTTAATTATAGACCGGTATCATTGACAAGTGCAATAGTCAAAATATTGTGAAAAATAATTAAAACTAAATGGGTAGAACACCTGGAGAGAAATGATATAATATCAGACAGACAGTATGGTTTTCGATCTGGAAGATCCTGTGTATCGAATTTACTCAGTTTCTATGATCGAGCAACAGAGATATTACAGGAAAGAGATGGTTGGGTTGACTGCATCTATCTGGACCTAGAAAAGGCTTTCGACAGAGTTTCACATAAGAGGTTGTTCTGGAAACTGGAAAATATTGGAGGGGTGACAGGTAAGCTTCTAACATGGATGAAAAATTTTCTGACTGATAGAAAAATGAGGCAGTGATCAGAGGCAATGTATCGGACTGGAGAAATGTCACAAGTGGAGTACCACAGGGTTCAGTTCTTGCACCAGTGATGTTTATTGTCTACATAAATGATCTACCAGTTGGTATACAGAATTATATGAACATGTTTGCTGATGATGCTAAGACAATAGGAAGGATAAGAAACTTAGATGATTGTCATGCCCTTCAAGGTGACCTGGACAAAATAAGTATATGGAGCACCACTTGGCTAATGGAATTTAATGTTAATAAATGCCATGTTATGGAATGTGGAATAGGAGAACATAGACCCCACACAACCTATATATTATGTGAGAAATCTTTAAAGAATTCTGATAAAGAGAGATCTAGGGGTGGTTCTAGATAGAAAACTATCACCTGAGGACCACATAAAGAATATTGTGTGAGGAGCCTATGCCACGCTTTCTAACTTTAAAAGAAAAGGAAGGAAATTATCAGGGGAAAGCGCCAAGCCATTACGACTATATAGCACTGGGAAGGGGGTCAGGATAAGGATTTGGGATTGGACAGGGGGGAAGGAATGGTACCCAATTACTTGGACGGTCGAGGATTGAACGCCGACCTGCATGCAGCGAGACCGTCGCTCTACCTTAGAGCCCAAGTGGTTGTTTACCATTCCTAGCAATACCAGCAATTCTAACTTTAGAATTGCTTTTAAATACATGGATGGCGATATACTAAAGAAATTGTTCACGACTTTTGCTAGGCCAAAGCTAGAATATGCATCGGTTGTGTGGTGCCCATATCTTAAGAAGCACATCAACAAACTGGAAAAGGTGCAAAGACATGCTATTAAGTGGCTACCAGAACTGAAGGGCAAGAGCTACGAGGAGAGGTTAGAGGCATTAAATATGCCAAAACTAGAAGACAAGAAAAATAAGGTGATATGATCATTACATACAAAATAGTAACAGGAATTGATAAAATTGATAGGGAAGATTACCTGAGACCTGGAACTTTGGGAACAAGAGGTCTGTTATATAGGAGGAGTGTCTGTACTATGGGGCCTAGTATTATCTGGATGTAGGGGCAATAGTAAGCATTAAGAGTTATCAAAATGAGAGATCTAAAAGGCCCGGCCCCCAAATAAAACACTAAGCAGTGCTGAATTACTTGGCTACACACAAGGTCAGTCTAGAGGTTGATTTAAGATCTCCTACACAGGAAGAACTGATACTCTCTTACTTCACTTACTTATTTATTAACCCCTTAACAACCCTCCATATACATTCACACCAATAACAAAAATAATAATTACTTTACCACACTATCTTACGTTAATAGCCCCCTTAGAATACCTAGTAATATAAACTAATAACACCTACTCCCATGGGTTCCTTGCCCCGTCCTTCCTGAGGTTTTCTGCCTCTCGTAGCATCCCTCGGGAGGCTCGTGAGGCTCTTGCTGCATACTTCCTTCGAGTCACGGATCCCACCTCCATGATGGATCCGTCCTTATTTGAGTTCGGTTCTTCCTCGTGTTGGGTACGTTTGGAGGTTCTGGAGTCTTCCTGGCTGGCAGACTGCACATTCTTTTTGTTAGAGGCGTGGCATGGGTTCTGTCGGTCCCACACGCTTGAGTGGTGAGAAACGTCTACCGTTCTGCAGGTTTACCTGGTGGGCAAGTTGGAGTGCCTTAATGCTTGCTTGTTTGCCCGTGCTGTCTCGGGATGTTGGCTTTGTGCAGCTGTACATGTAGGTTCCTACCCTTTTGGCATCCTTGGTTGCTGAGGATTTGCACGCCCCTGGGCATTTGGCTTTGTGCTTGCGCCTTTTTTCCCTTCTCGAGCTGTCTTTGACCTGGCTTGAGGAGGATGTGGAGGTGTTGACTGTCGGGCCTTCGTCTGGTGTGCTGTCCTCGGTGGCTCGGGCATCGGCCGCACTGTTGAAGCTGTTTATGCCTATCCTGAAGGCGGCGGTGTCTCTGTTCTTTGCTTCTTGCCTCGCATGCTGACAGGATGTGCTCGCTCTTTCTTTGGAATGCGCTTGGGCCTTGGTTCTTAGGTTTTCATCACTATTTTCTCCGTTGCTATTTGTGGAGTCTGCTGTCATGCATTTTCTGCAGGCGACTTCATCTAGTTGTCCTATGTCGGGCTTTTTGGTTCTCCGGGGTGGCCGTTCTCGGTCTTCTCGGAAGGGTTGTGTTAGGGCTCGGGGGTTCCGCTGGTCAAGGTGGTCCATTGGTGTTCAGTTTCTGAGCCAACTTTGCCTTTGGAGCTGTTGTTGTTTGGTCGGCACAATGATTGCTCTGTTTGTCAGCCAGTTTCTTGTAAGGGCCGTTGGCCCTCACTCTGTTTGCTCGTGCTTGGTCCCATGATTTGTGGGCATTTTCAGTTGTCATCCGAATTGTGGTGGCATTGGGCGGCTCCTCCTTCGTGGGGTTCAGGGCTGGTGGGGCAGGCTTCTTTCCCTGTGCGTCGTCAGGTCAACTAGGAGTGGGTGCGCTTAGGGCGTGGTTAAAACGACCCTGTCCCTCAGGTGGGTTTCTCGCTTATTCCCAGTGCCGAAACAGAACTGTGTGGATCTGCAGTTCATTCTGGACTTTTCCCGTCTGAACCCCAGAATTCCTTGCCCTTCCTTTCGGATAAACACACTGTTTCAGGTCCGGCTTCTTTTGGAGCCAGGTGCTTGGATAGTGTCCCTGGACTTCAAGGACGTGTATTGGCACATCCATAATTCATCTGGGGTTTAGGGACTGGCTAGGTTTTGTGGTGGAGCATCAGGCTTACCGCTTTCGTTGCCTTCCTTTTGGAATGAATCTGGCACCCCCCGTATTCACGCGTCTTACCCGGATCGTGGTGACCCGACTGCATCTGCTAGGAGTTAGAGTCCTGGCCTACCTCGACGACTGGCTGGTGTGGACTCCCAGTCGATGTTGGTACACCAGCTGGTTTTGCTGGTGTTTGATACTTTGCAACTAACTCAGTTTTTCCCTTGCCCTTTATGACTGTCTGTATTTGCCAGGATTGGTTTCCTTCATGGGATTGTCTCTTGGCTGTTTCCCTAGACCCCTATGATGCTTCTTGGCTAGTCCCGTTCTCCATCAGGATTTGGGGTTTGTTTCCTTCTTGGGTGGGGTTTCTGTCCTGTTTGATCAGGTATTTTCCCGTTTGGCTTCATTCTGGCTGCCAGTATGTTCTTCCTGTCTTCCGCTTGGTATACTGTGACCCCTTTAGTCCAGGATTGTTTTCTCAAGGCTCTTTTTTCCCGGTTTCTTTGGCTTTCAGTTGCTGAGTTTGTGAGCTTCATGCTCTCCTTCAGCGCTGGGGTTTTTGTTCCTTTGGTCCATGGGGTCAGTTTGTTCATCTCCAGCAGACTACTACTCCTTTTCTTGTGAAGAATGAGTCCATTCATTGCCAGAAGGGTTCGTTGTTGGTTGATGCTTGGTTGGTTTGGCAGGGGGGCATCATGTTCAGTGTCCTGTGGTGGCACTCCATTGCTGCCTTTGTGTCACCACTTCTACATCAGCAGGCGCCTTGGGGTGATCAAGTTTCTTTGGTCCCCTGTTCCAGGGCTTGTCTTTCACTGGTTGCCTGCAGTGTCATTAGTCTAGTTAGGATACAAACTGTAGTATTATATCATCCTTTGCAGATGATACTAGGATTTAAATGAGAGTAGACAATATAGAGAACACAAACTTTTAATCCGATAATAATCAAACATCTTAATGGGCCATGAAAAATTACATGATTTTTTATGAAGATAAGTTCCTTATAATTGAAGATAATTACTACGCTATGGGAAAAACTAAACACTATTAAAAAAAATGCACACTATTAGAAAAAAAGCTATGTAAAAGATTAAGACGTATTCATGTAGCAAGACTTAAAAACACAACAGAGTTGCTGTCCCAACTACAAGAAAAATGTCAGGTTGGATAACAAGATATGCCACATCATTGATTCATTTTACAGTGTTACCCGTGAACGCACGAACAATAAAATGTGTATACAGTACTCTTTTCAATTTGGTCACCCCAATTCTCATCCTAGATCATTTTGGTATCAATGTGTTCGCAATAGAATTCCCTACAGGAGTATATGCATATAATGTCCAAAACCGCAACGCGCCCCACCCATAGCCAAGCCGAAATTTTTTAATTTTTGACGCGCAGAAACATTATTCCCAGACGTTCGTCAAATAATTTTGATGCCATACTGCGTCATCCCCGAGCAAAAGTGTTAAGATATTAGGGCTATTTAACACTTTCTGCGGATCAGGACTCCTCCCGGCGTCCTGTTTCGCCTACCCGCTCCCGCTAAGTGGACATAAACTTATGTCCTCTTTTAAAATATTTGTATAAAATTCAATTTTTATCCGATTTACTTTGGGTTTGTTTCAAACTGTGCGCCATGAGGCTCTCTTTCTCACCAATAGGCCAATAGGCTGCATGGTACAATAAGTTCATGAAAGGTTCACAAACATAACAAAAGTAAAAACATTTCGTGTGTGTTTGACTCTCACTGATATGTTCCAGCGTTGTTTTATATTTGGCGCTATTCTATCTTATGCTTTGTTGATCTTTTTTACCTACGGGCTCATAGAACATTCTATTGTGAACACATTGACACAAAAATGAATGACGTACTATAGAATAATAATGTCATGAGAGTGAAATAAGTATAAACTTTCAAAGCGCCGTGCGTTGTCCCGTCACCGATACCGGGTAACAATTTCACCACTTCCACAATCATTATTCTACGCTTATATTCATATCACCGTGTTGGGAATTTCATTGCGAGTCCATTGATACCAAAATTAACGCTGTAGGACAAGTGTGGAGGTGATAACAATCCTAAGAGTAAAAACATTTTGTTGCTGTTGGGCGCTCACGGCGAGTCATCTTCGTAGTTATTTATTTGGTGCTGGTTTCCCTATACGTTTCGTTACTTTTTTTACTGATGTTCTTCTAGAGAATTTTATTGCGAATCACGTTGGTACCAAAATGAAATACGTAGCTCGAGAACTAAGGTCAGGAGAGTAAAAAGAGTATACACATTTTTGTTTTTACGCTTACGCAGCAAAACGCCGGGAGCACATACGGTTGTTTTTTTTACATTCGCCGGGAGGCTGAAAGTGTTAAAATGGAATATTGTTGCACACTAACAGCCCCATTCAATGCTGGAGAAATTGCTGACCTGGAGAACATGCAAAGATCTTTCACTTCTAGAATCCTCTCGATAAAACATCCAAATTATTGGGACTGCCTAAAAATTTTAAATCTGTATTCCCTAGAGTGCAAGTAGGAGATACACAATAATTTAGACCTGGAAAATCTGGAAAATATTAAAATGACTGGTTCTAAATCTGATACAGAAATAACACCACAAAATAGCCCCACTAAAAAAGAGGTGCAATAGGCACACTGAGATCAATATCAATAATCCAAGACTTTTCTGAAAGAACAACAGGTAGGTGGACCATAGAGTTGTCATATGTAAAAGGCATGCAGTGCAGGGGTTAATTATTTTTAGTAAAGATGGATGATTTTTTTTTTTTTTTTAAATATATCTCCCAACAGGTTGATGGTTCCTATGGTACTGGCGATAGCTCATCAGAGATATCAGACGACGACGACGACGACGATGATGACAAAGATGAGGAAGATGATAAAAAGTCATTGGATGAGGGTGAAGATGATGATGATGGGGATGGACCAGAGGAGGTAAAATGGCTGTAAATTAAGAAATAATATCTGCCAGACTTATTCTTATCACTGTTAAACTGCTTTTACCCTTCTGCTTGTGGTGGTTGGGTGAGCAGGGTTTGGGTTAGTGTGGTTATACTGCTTGTAGTTGTTGATTGCGTGGGGTCGTGCATGTAGTTTGTGGGCAAATTGGATCATGCGTTTGGTTGTCTAGGGAGTGAACATGTGTGTGTAGTTTCTAGGCGAGTGGTGCTCTGTATGTGGTTATTGGACGAGTGGAGTTGTGCTTGGTCGTGTGTGATTATTGGGCAAATTGGCAAGTGTTGTTGTTGAGTGGGGTCTTGCTTATGGGAGCTGGGTTGTGCTTGTTGGTTGAGGTGGGTCATACTTGTGGTTGTTGGGTGAGTGGGGTTGTGCTTGTGGTGCTTGGTTTAGTTCTTACTTGTCTGAATATGAAGACGTTAGATCTAGCTCTTTGTCGAATCTAGTATCTTGCATGAAATGCACGGTAATGACTGGTCTATAGTTTAGTGCTTCATGTCTGTCCCCTTTCTAGCATGTGATTGTTAGGTGAGTAGGGTCATGCTTGTGGTTAGTGGTGCAGTGTACAATGGAATACAAAATAACTAAGATCCTTATGTAATCCCAATTGTGAATATTATTTTATTCACAGCAGCAAGATGCAAAGGTCTACCCAAGCATTTGTTTTCCATCTAAAAATGTTATTTCCTGAAAATGTATGTGACTAAATCTTCCCTACTGGAAGACAAACAGAACGCTGATGTAATTTACACAGATTTCGCAAAAGCCTTCGAAAGTGTGACCGTGAGGAGCCGGTTGGCCGAGCGGACAGCACACTGGACTTGTGATCCTGTGGTCCTGGGTTCGATCCCAGGCGCCGGCGAGAAACAATGGGCAGAGTTTCTTTCATCCTATGCCCCTGTTACCTAGCAGTAAAATAGGTACCTGGGTGTTAGTCAGCTGTCACGGGCTGCTTCCTGGGGGTGGAGGCCTGGTCGAGGATCAGGCCGCGGGGACACTAAAAAAGCCCCAAAATCATCTCAAGATAACCTGAAGAAGATGATGGTGTTATTGCACACAAAATGTGTTCAAAGGAATTGCAGGAAAATAAGCAGATGGATCTACAATTTCCTGACTAAAAGAACCCAGGGTGTAATAGTCAACAAAATAAAATTCGATCCATCAACCGTGAAGAACTCGGTCCCTCAGGGTACTGTGTTTGCTCTAGTACTTTTTCTCATCCTCATATCAGACATAGACAAGGACACAATGTATAGTACTGTGTCTTCCTTTGCAGATGACACTAGGATTTTTGAGAGTAGACAACATAGAGGACACGGCAAACTTCCAGTCAGGTGTTGATCAAGTCTTTTTATGGGGCTGCAGAAAATAATATGGTGTTTATTGAAGATAAGTTCCAGGTCATGCGCTACGAAAAAATGAAAATATAAAAACGTTAACCACAAACAAAACGCAGTCAAATCATAACATAGAACGAAAAGGCAATGTAACTGATTTGGGTGTACTCATGTTGGAAGACATGAGTACACAAATTGTGTTCTTTATTGTGAACAAATTGTCTTCTTTAGTAGCGAACACAAATTGTGTTCGTTACTTTGTTCTTTAAAGAACACAATAAAGTAGCCATCACAACTGCAAGAAAAAATGGCAGGTTGGATAAAAAGAACCTTTCACACAAGATATGCTAAACCGATGATAATACTTTTCAAGTGCTCTCTAGAGTGGAGTACTGCTGCACAATGACAGCCCCTTTCAAAGCTGGAGAACTTGCAGAGATCCTTTTGCTGCTAGAATCCATTCGGTAAAACAACTAAACTACTGGGACCGACTAAAATGCCTAAATCTGTATTCTCATAAGTGCAGGCAGGAGAGAGACATAATAATTTACACGGGGAAATTGGTCCCAAACCTGCACACAAAAATAACATCACATAAAACCAGAAGGCATGGCAGGATGTGCAGAATACCCCCCATTGAAGAACATGTGCAATAGGTACTCTGAGAGAGAACTCTTATCAGAGTCAGAGGCCCGAGAATGTTCAACATACTTCCACTACCCATAAGGGGCATAACTGACCAACCCCTCACAGTGTTCAAGAGAGAGAGAGAGAACTTGATAAGCACCTCCAAACGATACCTGATCAACCAGGATGTGACTCATACGTCAGGCTGCGAGCAGCTGCATCCAACAGCCTGGTTGACCAGTCCAGCAACAAGGAGGCATGGTCGAGGATTGGGCCACGAGGACATTGAGCCCTGAAACCATCTCAAGGTAACCTCAAGGTAAGGTACTGCTTGAGGTGTAAATCAAACATTACCTCTCTCCACCCATTTTCGTGAATGATGGTTAAAAATGTGTGTGTTTGGTCATTTGATGCAGCTTTACATATTCTTATAATCATGACCCAAGTTATCCAGCTTTTGCTTTAATGAAGCTAATAATCTTAGGAAGTATTTTAGTAAATATAACTTGCATTTCAATGTACTGTACAGTGGTACCTTTGTTTACAATCCTATTCAGTTCCCAGAGATGCATCATACTGTAAAACAAAAATTCATAAATCAAAACAAATTTTCCCATAAGAAATAATGTAAATTGAATTAATCCGTTCCACACCCCAAAAAATTTTAACTTGAAAATACATCTTGTACAGAATACTACTTATATTTTTCATATACAAAAAACCAGGTATAAATATAAACCATAAATAAAATAAGTGAACATTTAACTGCACTTTACCTTAACTGGGGACTCTTGTTGGCGTATGGGAGACAGACAGGGAGGGAGGGAGGGAAGAGCGATGTTGGTGTATGGGGAGGATGAGGAGGAGGGAGGAGGTGGTGGTGAGACCGTCCCCTGCATGCCTTATTTTCCTTTCAAACATTTCACTGCCTCTGTTATGTGGCAGACAGAACCAGTCACTTAGTCACAAGTCAGTCAAACATTCACAGGCAGTCATAACCAAAGGCAGTCAAGCAGTCAGTTGTGGTAGCAACCGGTTAGGCATTTACAGTCATTCAGCCATTTACACACAATCAGGCTTTCACAGTCAGTAAACAACAAGAGTTTAATGTCAGGCGGTCTGCCTCCTGATCCACCAGCTGGTAGCAAGGAAGCCTTCTGTATTAATACAATCCAGATGGTGCTGAGAGGGTACAGCTTGTGGGGAGTCTGGTGAGGGGGATGGAGGTAGTGGGGAGGGTCCGGTGGTGGGATGGGGGTAGTGAGGAGGGTGCAGTGTGGGGGATGAAGGTAGTGGGGGAGGGTCCAGTGGCAGGATTGGGGTGTGGGGAGGTTGTGATGTGGGGGATGGAGGTTCACCCTCACCATCCATCCATCCATCCATCCAGTCCCCTCACCATCCATCCATCCAATCCCCCTCTACCATCCATCCACCCAGTCCCCTCACCATCCATCCATTCATCCAGTCCCCTCACCATCCATCCATTCATCCAGTCCCCTCACCATCCATCCATTCATCCAGTCCCCTCACCATCCATCCATTCATCCAGTCCCCTCACCATCCATCCATTCATCCAGTCCCCTCACCATCCATCCATTCATCCAGTCCCCTCACCATCCATCCATTCTTCCAGTCCCCTCACCATCCATCCATTCATCCAGTCCCCTCACCATCCATCCATTCATCCAGTCCCCTCACCATCCATCCATTCATCCAGTCCCCTCACCATCCATCCATTCATCCAGTCCCCTCACCATCCATCCATTCATCCAGTCCCCTCACCATCCATCCATTCATCCAGTCCCCTCACCATCCATCCATTCATCCAGTCCCCTCACCATCCATCCATTCATCCAGTCCCCTCACCATCCATCCATTCATCCAGTCCCCTCACCATCCATCCATTCATCCAGTCCCCTCACCATCCATCCATTCATCCAGTCCCCTCACCATCCATCCATTCATCCAGTCCCCTCACCATCCATCCATTCATCCAGTCCCCTCACCATCCATCCATTCATCCAGTCCCCTCACCATCCATCCATTCATCCAGTCCCCTCACCATCCATCCATTCATCCAGTCCCCTCACCATCCATCCATTCATCCAGTCCCCTCACCATCCATCCATTCATCCAGTCCCCTCACCATCCATCCATTCATCCAGTCCCCTCACCATCCATCCATTCATCCAGTCCCCTCACCATCCATCCATTCATCCAGTCCCCTCACCATCCATCCATTCATCCAGTCCCCTCACCATCCATCCATTCATCCAGTCCCCTCACCATCCATCCATCCATTCATCCAGTCCCCTCACCATCCATCCATCCATTCATCCAGTCCCCTCACCATCCATTCATCCAGTCCCCTCACCATCCATCCATCCATTCATCCAGTCCCCTCACCATCCATTCATCCAGTCCCCTCACCATCCATCCATCCAGTCCCCTCACCATCCATCCATCCAGTCCCCTCACCATCCATCCATCCAGTCCCCCTTTACCATCCATCCATTCATCCAGTCCCCTCACCATCCATCCATTCATCCAGTCCCCTCACCATCCATCCATTCATCCAGTCCCCTCACCATCCATCCATCCAGTCCCCTCACCATCCATCCATCCAGTTCCCCTTTACCATCCATCCATTAATCCATCCACCCAGTCCCCCCATCATCCATCCATCCAGTTCCCATCCAGGGGCGCCTGACAGCTGGGTGGACAGTGCTTTTGGATTCGTAGTCCTGAGGTTCTGGGTTCGATCCCCGGTGGAGTCGGAGACAAATGGGCAAAATGTTTCTTTCACCCTGTTGCCCCTGTTACCTAGCAGTAACTAGGTACCTGGCTGTTACACAACTGCTACGGGCTGCTTCCCGAGGGTAGAGGTCCGGTCCTCGGGCCACGGGGACACTAATGCCCCGAAATCATCTCCAGATAACCTCCTTCACCATCCATCCATCCAGTTCCCCTCTACCATCCATCCATTAATCCATCCAGTCCCCCCTCTACCATCCATCCATCAATCCATCCAGTCCCTCTCTACCATCCATCCAGTCCCCCTCTACCATCCATTCACCCAGTCCCCTCACCATCTATCCATCCAGTCCCCTCACCATCTATCCATCCAGTTCCCTCACCATCCATCCATCCTGTCCCCTCACCCCTCCATCCATCCAGTCGCCTCACCCCTCCATCCATCCAGTCGCCTCACCCCTCCATCCATCCAGTTGCCTCACCCCTCCATCCATCTAGTCGCCTCACCCCTCCATCCATCCAGTCGCCTCACCCCTCCATCCATCCAGTCGCCTCACCCCTCCATCCATCCAGTCGCCTCACCCCTCCATCCATCCAGTCCCCTCACCCCTTCATCCATCCAGTCCCCTCACCCCTCCATCCATCCTGTCCCTTCACCATCCATCCATCCTGTCTCCTCACCATCCATCCATCCATCCAGTCCCCCTCTTCCTGCCATCCATTCACCTAAGTCCCCTCACCATCCATCCATCCAGTCCCTTCACCATCCATCCATCCTGTTCCCTCACCATCCATCCATCCAGTTCCCTCACCATCCATCCATCCAGTTCCCTCACCATCCATCCATCCAGTTCCCTCACCATCCATCCATCCAGTTCCCTCACCATCCATCCATCCAGTTCCCTCACCATCCATCCATCCAGTTCCCTCACCATCCGTCCATCCCAGTCCCCTCACCATTCAGTCCATCCTAGTCCCCTCACCATTCATCCATCTAGTCCCCTCACCATCCATCCATCCATCCAGTCCCTCCATCTATCTACCCAGTCCATCCATTAAGTCACCCCACCAGCCATCCATCCATCCAATTCCCCCCTCCATCCATCCAATTCCCCCCTCCATCCATCCAATTCCCCCCTCCATCCATCCAATTCCCCCCTCCATCCATCCAATTCCCCCCTCCATCCATCCAATTCCCCCCTCCATCCATCCAGTTCCCCCCTCCATCCATCCAAGTTCCCCCCTCCATCCATCCAATTCCCTCCTTCCATCCAATTCCCCCCTCCATCCATCCATCCAATTTCCCCCTCCAGGTCGGAGCCGGTCGACCGAGCGGACAGCACACTGGGCTTGTGATCCTGTGTTCCCGGGTTCGATCCCGGGCGCCGGCGAGAAACAATGGGCAGAGTTTCTTTCATCCTATGCCCCTGTTACCTAGCAGTAAAATAGGTACCTGGGTGCTAGTCAGCTGTCACAGGCTGCTTCCTGGGGGTGGAAGCCTAGTCGAGGACTGGGCCGCGGGGACACTGAAGCCCCGAAATCATCTCAAGATAACCTCCATCCATCCAGTTTCCCCCTTCCATCCATCCAGTTCCCTCACCATCCATCTTGGTACCCATAGCATGATATATAATAAGTTTACTGTTCAGAAAACAAAACAGCAGAAAAACGATGAAATTCTTTGCAAAGAATTCAAGTGTGGTCGTCACTTGGCAGGAGACACTGGTAAACAACTGAGTGTGCCTCGGCCAGCACCACACACTCGCTCGACCCATACACGTATCAACAGACGTCGTATTGCAAGTAAAACGTCTGTGATGGTAAAAGTGACTAATAGAGCAGTGGCTATTAGAGCAGATGGAAGTGCCACACACATTAAACAAAAAAAGAAAAACAAAGTAAATAAAACTGCTAAATAGATCTCTTCACAGTGTGGTAGCTGTAGGATAAAGTACAAAGAATAAAAATGTAAATACTTTACTATGACAAAAAACCAGCGTTGAATGTAATGAAACGCCATTTTCTAGGTGAGAGCCGGTGGCTCCCCGGAGCTTTACCAGGCTGATATGCTAATGTCAGACTTTGGCATCAGTCATGTGTATGGAGTTCTAGGGCCTATCGGGGACCACGGCCAGAACCTGGCCCCCTCAGAGAGGCAAGGGGAGCAATGGCCTATAGAAACCCCCGTGTGGTTGGAAGTCTGCCATCGATTGGCCCCGACCCCCGTGTGGTCTATGTCTGCCATCGATTGGGTCAAGCATCCAGAAAGGTAAGCATTCCAAAACAAACCCCTATTCTGGTTAAAATTGCTACCAAAAGCCGAACTAGTGGATAGAACTCCCCAACAGAAAACAAGCAAACTAGTATGATGTTACATGTCACAGTGCTGCTGTCTGCACAGTTCCCCCCTCCCCGGGACGGGAAAGGGGGAGCCCCCAGACCTCTCATGCCAGCTATCCACCCATCAGTTCTGAGGCTGGATGTCAAAACATGGGAAAAACCGCTGACCGGAGGGAGGGAATGTTGCCAGGGAGGCTCTGGGTCTCGCCCAGAAAATGGGGTTTCATTACATTCAACGCTGGTTTTCTGGGGGGAGCCCCATTGGCTCCCCGGAGCTAACTACCCACAGAGGAAGGTCAAAGGGACGGAACTGGGAGGCGGACACCATGCACCCTTCAACGGAAGCGAGACAACCGGCAGCAAACGCCAATCCAAGGTGACACAGCCCCGAAAGGGCCTGGGAACAACACGAGATAACGAGCAGCAAGGCCCCTGTACGAACACCAAAAGATCCGTGCCCGAATGACAGCAAGGACACGCCGCCCAGATGGCAGCAAGCGCAAGCGAAGCCACAAACGTCACGGGTATGGGGAAAGAACACAGGCAGGCTAGCCCCAATAACACAGTGGACAAACTGGGACACCATCACCCGCGAACAGGGATGAACTGAACCGGATCAACTCAGAGCGCGGCACGCAAATAACAGCGGAGGGCTGCCACTGAACACACAACATGACACGCTCCCAGCCCAACCAACCAAGCACCAACAAACCAAGGACCCCTCCGGAACGCAGCAGCCCCATCTCGTGCCAGAAAAGATGGAGACGGTTGCCACCGAACAACCAAAATGCCAAGACCGAAGGAGCAGAAAACCCCTGTGGAGGAGAGCAAGGAAGCCCAGCGACCCGACCCCCAGAGGCAAATGCCAACAGGAAAAAGAGCCGACGAAAAACAAACTGGAACCGAAGGGGCACCACCAACCGAGAAGACGGAACACAGCTGACCAGAGACCAGGACGGTGCAAGCGGCGCACAAACAGGCCGGAAGGTGAAACAACTCACGAGACAGCTTACTAACGGTGCAGAAGCAACACCAAGACCGAAAGCAAGCCGAAGCAGCTCCGCCAGCGCCGCACGAAACAAGGCAACAGTATGTGGCAAGACAACGGCCCCCAACCCCCACCAGAAAAACCAAGCTGACGCTAACAACCGCAGCCACCTAAGAAGGGACAGGAGGAAAAGGAAGGACTTCTAAAAAACCCCATACTGCCACCAAGAAGAAGTGCGCAGGTGGGACACCAACAACGAAGCCACCAGACCACCAACCGGAGGCGAGACACGCGAGGCAGAACGTAATCAGCCCTGACAAGGCTCATCCAAGCCCAGGAAAAGGCGGAGCCGCGGGAAGATCTCGGGCGCGACCACCAAAGCCCAAGCCGGCACAAAGGAGATGGAACGTCTGCCAAACAGAAAGCTCCCCAATGCGAGAATGCCCGCCAGGAGATCAGAAACGACGCGTCCGACGCGAGGACATCGCAAGACCCTGAAAAACCAACAGGCAGGGCAAGCCAGGAAAACCGAAGAAGGCGCAAGGGTTGCCACCAGAACAGTACCTGAACCAAGGGGTACAAGCAACGAAAACAGACCAAGACTCATAAGCGCACCATATGACACAGGCTGAAGGAACACCCAAGAAGCCAAGGAATGCATGAAGAAAACCCCTACGGCAGAGGAGGGAACAAAGGGAACACACAAGGAAGGGAAGCGGCAGAAACCGATCCCCCCCCCATACAGCAGCAAGTGCAGGCAAAACCGAGCAACGGAGAGGCCAGGGGAGAGGCAGGACGAAAGAGCCAAAGGTCAAACCCCAGGAAACTCAACCAGGGGTGGACAATCAGGCGTGGACAGAACCCCACGCACATGGAAGGGCCAAGCCATGGACCCGAAGACCACGAAAATAACTGAAGCAAACCCCCATACACAAACCCCAGGCACAAAACAGCAGCAAAGTGCCACACCACAACCTGACAGGGTCAGTGGAGACATGACAGAACCCAGCAGGCCCAGGAACCTGCACACCAGGCGACCGACGGCGGAGATACCTGCTCGATACCTGCTTGATGGGGTTCTGGGAGTTCATTTACTCCTCAAGCCCGGTCCGAGGCTAGGCTTGACTTAAGAGGTTGGTCCACCAGGCTGTTGCTTGGAGCGGCCCACAGGCCCACATACCCACCACAGCCAGGATGGGCCGGAACCTTCATTAGAAAACAGACTAGTGGTCTCTTGAAGAGGTCCACGGATATACCGGCAATATGGCGTATGCTAGCAGGCAGGACGTTTAACAACCGCAGACCTCTGATGTTTATACAGTGTTCCCTGAATGTGCCTATGGCACCACTGCTCTCCACTGGTACTATACTGTATGTTCTTCCATATAGGCGGGACCAAAGAGCCATAGCTCAATCCCCGCAAGCACAACCAGGTGAACCCAACCAGGTGAAGACATAACCAGCACCACAACCCACACACCTCATAACACAAAAGAGGTGGGTCCCCTGAATGACTCTAGCATGGGTTGGACATGCCTATGAGTGGAATCTCTTGAGAATCGCAATGTCGCTTTTACTGGTGAACTTGGGAGGAGGTGGGAGATGTTATACAAGGTATGGCTATCATTTAGTGAACTTATTGGGGATGACTTAGGCAGTGAATTGATTAATAATGGATCACCCTAGACTGAAAGTGTTGTCATGGAATGTTAATGGTTTAAGAAACAGGGTTACAGATGTTCATTGTTATGTGATGGGAAATGATATTGATGTTGTAGCTCTCCAGGAGACAGGGGATAGGAATGAAGGCTTATTGAAATTAAATGGTTATAAAGGGTTTCATCTCTTCGCCGCAAATAACATCAGAGGCACGTCGATTTATGTAAAGAACTCCATACCAGCAGAGTTAGTAGAACTGCCATCAAAAACGCAAGGTATAGAGAGTGTCTGTGTTAAATTATCATTAAGGGAAGGGGAATTTATTGTAGTTAATTTGTATGTATCCAGGAACTGCTTCGACGCTAACTATCTACCTGACTGCATTTATACTAATCCTTCACTGGTCATTGGGGACCTTAATGCTCGGCACACAAACCTTGGGACAGTGGGTAGGATTAATACTAATGGGGTCAAGTGGTTACAGTTTCTACAAGATCATCCAGATACCTGTCTCTTGGGAAACAATGAACCAACTCACATCAGGGGAGGACGGCTTGACTATGCCTGCATTCTAAACTCTCAGGGGATTATGGGGGAGGCTCGGGTTGTTCGGGAACTACTTAGTGACCACTTTGCCTTGAACGTTGAATTACCACTGGGGAAAAAACAAGTCCACTTTCAAAGGAAAAGGCTAAATATTAATAAAGATATGAAAAATTATTTTATTCAAAATATGGGAGATTGGTATCAACAATACACGCCGCTCTGCGTTGATAGTTTTTACGAGGACATGGTTGAGAACATAGAGAAATTAGTACAGAGGGAAAATAATGGGGGCAGGGGAAGCAAGACGCATGGACCTAAGAAATTTAAATATTCCAATGATCAGCAAGTCAAGGGGTGGGAGAGAATGCTACGGAGTGCACATAAAGAATGGTTAAAAAATGGAATGAGGGATGAAGAGAAAAATACAATGTTGGAAGTGGCTAGGGAATGCAGTCAGGTGAGGAAGGAGGCGCAGGACAGATACTGGCAAGACTTTGCTCAGTCCATTGGTAATACTAAGAACCTTAGACATATGGAGAGCAGTAAATAAAGTCAGGGGTTGTAAGACCAAATTCATTGCTCACTCAGATCCAGGGAAGGTTGCTAATGAGTTAGTAGATAAATGGGCTAGTGCTGCTGGTATGGAGTCCTTACCTGCAGACACGAGAGTCACCATTGAGTCATGGGAAAATATTAGCAATGGAATAACTTTGTGCCTTAAATACAAGATCTATAGCGTGCACTGAGATAACTCACGATGAGCTACTGGATGCTATAAAAAGTGGCAGCTCTACTGCTCCCGGGAAAGATGGAGTAACGTATGACATTCTTAATTAATTATTTAGCCGGTATGAAACCTAGTCCCTTACTTGATTTGTTTAATATGAGTTATAGAGAGGGAAAGTTACCAAGAAAATGGAAAGAGGCTGTCATCATTCCTATCCCTAAGTCAAACGGAGGCTTCAGACCTGTCTCCTTAATATCCTGCTTTTGTAAAATGATGGAAAGGATTTTGTTAAATAGGCTACTCTACCTTGTAGGTGATAACATGTCCAGTAGTCTCTTTGGTTTTATCAAAGGCAAAAGTACTGCGGATTGTCTCTTAAAGTGTTTGTCTAATATGGATGACAATTGTAGAGTTTTTGTTGATCTACAAGGAGCATTTGATGAAGCCAATGGGGAAGTAATCTTATACGAATTAGCCAATCTGGGAATAACAGGGAGATTGCTACACTGGATAAGGGATTATCTACAAGGCAGAAAAGGTCAGGTGTATTACCAGGGATACATGTCTGAGGAACGGAGGTTTCAGTTAGGTACCCCACAAGGGGAGTATTAAGTCCCACCTTATTCAATGTATTAATGAACAGATTAGCATCAGAGATGTATCCTCCAGGGGTCACGACGATCATATATGCTGATGACATTCTTATACAAGGCACTTCCAGGAACAAAATTCAAACTGCTCTTAACACTTTCTGCGGATGAGGACTCCTCCCGGCGTCCTGTTTCGCCTACCCGCTCCCGCATGGTGGACATAAATTTATGTCCTCTTTTAAAATATTTGTATAAAATTCAATTTTTATCCGATTTACTTTGGGTTTGTTTCAAACTGCGCGCCATGAGGCTCTCTTTCTCACCAATAGGCTGCATGGTACAATAAGTTCATGAAAGGTTCACAAACATAACAAAAGTAAAAACATTTTGTGTGTGTTTGACTCTCACTGATATGTTCCAGCGTTGTTTTATATTTGGCGCTATTCTATCTTACGCTTTGTTGATCTTTTTTACCTACGGGCTCATAGAACATTCTATTGCGAACACATTGACACAAAAATGAATGACATACATAGAATAATAATGTCATGAGAGTGAAATAAGTATAAACTTTCAAAGTGCCGTGCGTCGTCCCGTCACCGATACCGGGTAACAATTTCACCACTTCCCACACTCTTGCGGGCGGGCCGCAATCATTATTCTACGCTTATATTCATATCACCGTGTTGGGAATTTCATTGCGAGTCCATTGATACCAAAATTAACGCTGTAGGACAAGTGTGGAGGTGATAACAATCCTAAGAGTAAAAACATTTTGTTGCTGTTGGGCGCTCACGGCGAGTCATCTTCGTAGTTATTTATTTGGTGCTGGTATCCCTATACGTTTCGTGACTTTTTTTACTGATGTTCTTCTAGAGAATTTTATTGCGAACACGTTGGTACCAAAATGAAATACGTAGCTCGAGAACTAAGGTCAGGAGAGTAAAAAGAGTATACACATTTTTGTTTTTACGCTTACGCGGCAAAACGCCGTGAGCACATACCGCTTTTTTTTTTACCTTCGCCGGGAGGCTGAAAGTGTTAATTAACATACTTGGTACAACCTGTCACAAGTTAGGCTTAGTTATAAATGCAGATAAAACCAAATATGAGTATAGGAAACGAAGAAATATAACACTTACTCTAAATGGTATGGAACTGAGCCGTGTTCAGTTCCATAGTACAAGTATCTGGGCATGTATGTTGGATACACATGTGAGAGTAAAAATGCTGAAATAAATCATATTAGCACCTTATGTAAAGCCCGTCTGCATCCTCTAAAAGCACTGGCTTTTTCTGGTAAAGGTGTTGGGGTACCTATCTTGCGGATGTTATACATAAGCACTGTTCGGTCCCTGATAGACTACGCAGCACCCGTTTTGTCTTACACAGGCCAAGGCAGAATTCAAAAAATAGAGCTGATGCAGAACGAGGCTATGAGGATTATTCTTGGATGTCAAAGAAATGCAATGATTGAAATAATGAGAATGGAATTAAATTTACAGAGTGTGTGATAGAGTCCGTGACATTAACACTAGAGCATCTATTCGTTTCATGCGGAGAAAAGGTGGGGATAAGCTGTTTGAGAGCGTTCAGACCTGCTTGAGTGACGTACACACTTCCAGGAAATTGAGGGAGACACGCTACACGAGGGGATTAGCTCATAACCTCAGGGAATACGACGTACTTGACTGCTGTAAACCCTCTCGACAGTGTAATATGTCTGCTCCCTGGAAAGTACAGAAAATAGACGTCGAAATTGTACCCCTCAAGGTGAAAAAGATTCATCATGAACCGGGACAATTACGGTGTTTGTATGGAAGCATGATATCTCGGTTACCAAGAGGCAACAGTTTACATGTATATTGCGCCGGGTCGGTGGCGGAGGATGGCAGGGCAGGGTGTGGTGTCCTAATAAGGGAATATACGGAGTTTGGGACTGTGGACAGGATAATTGAACTCCGGCTTAGTAATTATATATCATCCACACAAGCTGAACTGCAGGCCATTCTGGCGTGTTTGGAGGAAGTACGTCATGACGACAAAAATGTTTTTGTATTTGTCGATAGCCGAGGAGCACTGGAGTCCTTAAACAGTCGAAACCCAGTCTTCATGTCTATAGTTGAGGATTGTAAGAGAAGAATAACTGAGATACAGCTGAAAGGTCATAGTGTGAAATTCATGTGGATTCCATCTCTTGTTGGAATAGTGCTCAACGAGGTGGCGGATGACTTGGCCAAACGTGCCACATCAAAACCACAAGTTGACATTGAATGTGAATTCACAATGAGACAAATAAGAAGCAAAATCAGAAATATTCAGGCACAGGCAGGAGTGGAGAGGAGAGAGATAATGTATGAGAGAAGTCAAACCATGCAACACTACATGTATGCGAGTCAAAACACCCATTTCACTTATGGTAAAAGGAGAAATGCTTGGAGTGACTCTGTGTACATGCGGCTCAGGCTTGGGTACAAATATTACTGGGAATATGGGATAGGTGTTCATGATGATGACACGAAGTGTAAACTATGTGGTATGTTAAGGTCTGACACCCTTGCCCATTATGTTCTTGATTGTCCGTTGATTAATGTATATAGAAACACTGAGATAAGGACTGTTCCTGAGCAAATAGCCTGGATATGTCACAAAGGAAAGGTTGATGATATTCTTGAGAGAGATAAGAATTTTGCATCAAGACTGTAATATTTTGTTGAATTATCTGCATGTCTCTATGTATGTACTAACACGTTGTACTGAACGGGGTGAGAATAGCTTGAGCTACCTCATCCCTTTGTGTGTATTTTACCTCAATAAACTTATTTCAATTTCAATGAGTGGGACTGGAAGGGTTGAAAAGGGACAGTCACCGGTGTGCCAATGGTCTCATTCGTACATAAATATACCTAAATAAAGACAGGTATGTAAACATTTCCGCATCCAGCGCCCTGGCCTGAAAGACGCCAGACCGCAGAAACTCGCCTGTCGAATGGAGGCACGAACGTGACACAAGCCAACAGTGCCAAGAAGATCCTGGGAGCACCGCCAGGTGAAGAAACCAGAGCCGGACAAGCAGGAGAGCAGGGTAGAGGGGAAGGAGGAGGCCCACACCCATGACACAGAGAAAACCTCAGCGTCCTCCCCACAGCTGTAATCCAGGACACCCCCGGAGTGATGGGGCACATACCGGAGAAGGGAGAAGAGTGAGAGGCGAAGCACCCGAGAAAAAAGGGAACAAAACACCAGCACTGAAACACACCAGCCCAGCTAAAAACAAACTCCCACGGCGCATGCGCAGGACACGCTGGCCGAACCACACAACCCGCTCTGCGGGAAGGCGCCAACCAGGACTACTCCACAAGAAAAGTAGCTAAACAGAACACAACCCTAGGGAACCGCTAATTAGAAAAAAACAACCCATCACACGGGACAGGAGCCAAAAGAGAAAGCAGCGACAAAATAACCGGCCAACAAAGCGAAAATGGAGCCCAATGGGAACTCAACTGGGCCACGAGTAGCCCAACGGGGCTACAAGTAGCCCAATACGGCGACCCGGACTAGGAGCCGACAGACGATCCAGTAATACGGGAAGTAGCGAAAACCTTCCCGAACCCTCGAGAACACAGAAGCAAACACCAGTCCCGAAGGCACACAAAGGCACAGTCACAGCCGAGACCAAAAGTCACATAGAACCCCAAGAACGGGGAAACATGACGAAGATACCCTGTCCCAAAAAAGGGTGGAGCAACGGAGAAGAGTTCCCACCTACAGGACGGAACCAGCCAACTCAAAGGACAAAGAACCGAACTCAGGAAGGGGCCAATGCCCAACAACGCATACGGCGAGGGGGGAAGGGAAAACCCCACTCCGCATAACCGCAAGCCCCGCCTAGAGGGGAGAAAAAAAACCTGCGGGGTCCTACGGGGCCTAGGCCCCCCCAAGCCCCCCAAAGCCCCGGCCGTACCATAAAACCGGGGCAGCCTCGAAAATACTAAGCAAGGGAGCCCACTGGCAGACTCTTAAAAGACGGCTGGAGGAACAGGCTCGAATGCCCCTGTCACTACCCCGGAAGGGGAATTCCCCGACACCACCCAAGTCTCAAAACCATCGAACCCTGCCCCGAACCTAGAAACGGTAAGGAACCGGATAGAGGCAGGAAGGAGTGATTCAGGGGAAAGACAAGGGGGTGTGGAAGGAACAGAAGCAACCAACACCCCCAAGTCCCAACACGAACCAAAACAGGGCAGCCTCGGGGCTCCCAGGGAGCAAACAAACGAGAGCGTTGCCACCACCAAGGCTCAACGTGCAATGCCCCTGCTGCCTGCACCCGCTTAGTCAGCACACAACTGGGTAACCGAGCTACAATGAGGAACAAAACTCGCAGGACTCCGGGTCGAAGGTGTCACCGACCCCACAGGCAGCAGGCAGAGGCAAAAGAGTCACCCTGAGACAAGGGGTGAGAGCAACCCTCAAACTCACTGGAAGCGAGGGGGGGGGGGGACTCCGGGGTCACATCCATCAGACCCGCGCACCCCCAGGGGTTTCCCAGGGTCCTGAGCGTTTACTATAATAGGACTCGCGCTCAGGTAATCCCAGGCAGGGTACTGCTAACCGGCGCCCAAAACTACCAAACAAATTTCTAAGAACTGAACCCCTGGGACGTGTACACTCGTAGGACCTAGCAGGGGGAACCACCAGAATAATACTCAGATCACAAAGGACACAGAGGGCAAAAATGAAGGCAGACCCCCCCACCAGGTAGATAAACAAAAATAAAAAGAAAACCCCACAAGAGGACAGCATACCCAAGCGGAGCAGAGCCGGCCGCCATATAGGTGAAAACAGGCTGCGCAGCACCCTGCGCCTCACCAGTGTAAAACTGCCCCTTACCCTAAGGCGAACAAGGGAGACAGAACACCCAAGCACACAAAGATCGGCCGAAAACCAAGCAGTAAACGGCCTAGCAGGGGCAGAACCCAAGGAACTTGTGGAAGGTGGCCCCAAGCCCCAAGGGTAGTACTTACAGGGCATCTAGGGAAGGGAACCCGGAACCCTAGGCGCATGCAGGCTGAGTACTGGAGACTCGCTCCAGGCTCACGCACCACCTAGAAGACAGACACCACTCTCTAGATACAGTGCTGAAACAACTAATGGAGCCGGAGCACACAACCGGTGCCTATAGCATCAGCCGAAGAACTGATGGGTGGATATCAGCCTGGTATCCACCCATCCTGGTATCCACCCGTCTGCTCTGGGGAGCAGACGGGGCTCCCCCCAGAAAATAACTTTAACAATTTACATGAAATAAAAATAGTTCCTCTATGACTTGGCTTAATAATACAGTGCAAAAATGAAAAGCAAACAAAAAAATTAACGTTACGTTAAAGATCAAAATAATTGGTGCTGGAATGCTTTGTACAATACTGCATAAATCTACCACCACATAGGGTAGTGTGAGAGCAGATGTAGGTAGGTTCAGCACTGGAGAGTATTCTGCCGTGAAGTGGCTGGTGGGCTCCTTATATACACGGGTGAGGCCGTGTAGATGGCGCTGGTGTGCCGATAATTGGAAGCCGGCAGGAGCAAACGAGCAATGTGCTTGTTGACCAGCGAGTGGGGTGACTCCCAGACGCCAGGTGTGCTGGTCTGACGGTTACTGGTAGAGGTAGGGTGGTGGAATCTTGTCTAGATGTATAGTTGTTGTTGCTCTTGCTGTTAATTAGTTATTCTTGAACATGCAGACATGTTGTTGTTGAATAGGTGATGAAGGAATAGGCTCAATCTCCTTTCCTAGGGCTATTTTTGTGACACATCATACACCAATTCAAATTCTACAATGAATTTGATGTCGTACTGTATACTAAAAAAATTCGTACTCTAGGGCAGTCGTACACCAAGATACCACTATACTTTAAATAATAAAATTTCATGCAAAAATGTTTGTAATAAAATTAGTCTTCTATATTTAGTATTGATGATTGAAGACAAGTTAAGACAACAATACAGAAATACACCAAGATGAGAGTAAAGTTTATTTATAAATCAATTTTGGCCTATATAGCACATTATTATATAACTCTACTCTCATCTTGATGTTTGTGAACATAAATTTTGGAAGAATTTGGTAAACAAACAATAAAATCCAAGTGTAAAGCATGATCCTTTGTCCCCTGATTGTTTACTTTGTGTCCTTGAATCTGAACTTTTCCCTTAATGTTTGTACAAAGAAATTACATTGTCACTTCATAATGTTATGTACAAGGCACGTGCTTTGGAGTACCCAGTGTGCAGGTTCAAACCCTTCTTGTGGCTTCTACTGATGTTCTCCGAATGCTTAATTTTGTCCCATTTTCTTTAACTTTGTTCCCCTGATCCTTTAATTTGTCCATTATGCCTTAATTTTGTCCCATTGATTCTTAACTTTGTTCTCTGATCCTTATATTTGTCCTACTGATACAGTGGAACCTCGGTGTACGATTGGCCTTGAGTACCAGTACAATATTTTTCGGTGTACAACGTCAATTCCCTCGTAAAATCTGCCCCGGTGTACGGCGTTTGCTCCGGAGTAAGAAGTGCTTGTTCAATATCCACTCGATTTAATTAATG
The DNA here is from genome assembly GCF_040958095.1 of Procambarus clarkii. NCBI lineage: Eukaryota > Metazoa > Arthropoda > Malacostraca > Decapoda > Cambaridae > Procambarus > Procambarus clarkii. The sequence continues at coordinate 31,747,885 of NC_091171.1, forward strand.
ACCCAAATGAGGCTCTACCCAAGTCATTAAATTCTGGGCTCTGCTATTATCCAGTGGGTTTAAAAATGTCACTTAACTTTTCGGTCATATTTGGGAGGGCAACAGGATGGATAGTGAGGGGACTGGAGGTATGGATAGTAGGGGGGGGGAGGACTGGATGGATGTATGGTGGGAGGAACTGGGTGGATGGATGGATGGTGTGGGGATTGGATGGATGGTGGGGAAGAACTGGATTGATGGATGGGGGAGAACTGGATGGATGGATGATGGGGGGGGAACTGGATGGATGGATGATGGGGGGAAACTGGATGGATGGATGGGGGGGGATCTGGAGGGATGGATGGTGGGGGGGACTGAATGGATGGATGAATGGTGGGAGAACTGAATGGATGGATAGGGGGGAACTAGAAGGATGGAGGGTGGGGGGAACTAGAAGGATGGAGGGTGGGATGGATGGTGAGATTCGTCAGGGGTTCAGGGACTGGCTAGGTTTTGTTGTGGGGCATCAGGCTTTTGACCATGTTGTAGCTCAGTCGATTAAGCCAGCATTTGGGATGCTCTCAGATGCATGTTCGAGTCCTCGTCACGGCCCTTGTGGATTTGTTCACCAGGCCTACTGCTTTCGTTGCCTTCCATTCAGTTTGAATCTGGCACCTCGCGTGTTCACACACCTTACCTGGGTCGTGGTGGCCTGTTTGCGTCTGTGGTTCGGGTGTTGGCCTACCTCAACGACTGGCTGGTGTGATCTCCCAGCCAGTGTCTGCTCGCTAGGGATTTGGTTCTTTCCCAGCTCACCGGATTTGGGTTCCTGGTGAACTGGAGGAAGTTCCATCTGGGTCCCTCTCAGGTTCGGTCTTGGCTGGGTATAGTGTGGGACTCTCGGACCACTTCTGTGTGTCTCCCTCTGGCAGCTCTGCTGTGGCTGCAGTCCCGCCTTTGCTTGTTTCTGGGGGGGAGGGGCTCCAAGGTCACAAGGTGGTTGCTTGAGGATTTGTTCTGGAGTGAATTTTGCCGTGATGGTCTACCTGCCGAGTCGGGTTTGGCTTCGCCGGCTGTTCTGCTTCCTTTGGGGATGTCCCTTCTACCTCTTTCGCAATCGTTGGGTTTGGCCACTGGGTGCCTTATGTTGGCTGCTGCGTTGCCAGCTTCCTCTTCAGGTTTTTCGGGGTTCAGTGCCTTGGCGCCTACCCGATCCCTTGCTCGATGTGTTCAGGGATGCATCGTCTCTTGTCTGGGGTTTTGTGACCAGTGCTCACCAGGCTGGCCGGGTCTGTCCATCCATCGGGCACACAGCACGGTGCAGAGTTCGCGGCAGTGTGAATGTTGCTTCAGTGGGTTCGGGTCGCTTGCGGATCGACGCTCCAGTTCCATTTGGACTGCTCCCTGGTGGTTCATTGCCTGAACTGCAGGGGTTCGATGAATTCGGGGTGGTTCCGCAAGTTGTCTTTTGCATTGTTTCACCTTCGGCCTGCTCATGCGCTGCGTGAGCCGTCCTGGTCGTTGGACCGGGTGCTCTCTTTTCTATCTTCTCCTCGATTTGTTATGGCTCCTTCAGTTCAAGATTGTTTTGCAAAGGCTCTTTTTTTTTTTTTTTTCCTGTTGGCATTGGCCTCTGGGGGTCGGGTTGGAGAGCTTCGTGCTCTTCTCCGGCACGGGTTTCTTCTCTTTTGGTCCTGGTGATAGGTTTGTTTGTTTGCAGCCGTCTCTTTTCTGACAAAGAATGAGACTGCTTCTTTCCAGATGGGGTCCTTGGGTTTTTAATGCTTGGTTGGTTCGGCTGGGGGTGCATTATGTGTTGTGTCCATTTGTGGCGCTTCTCCGTTACCTGCGCACCACGGCTTCGGTAGCCAGGGACGCACTTTGGGTTAATCCGGTTTCCCTTCTACCCTGTTCCAGTGGTTCTAGTCTCCCAGGTCGTCCACAGGACTGTGTCATCCAGCCAGTCTGTGGTCTATCTTGTGCTAGTGGCCTGACAGCTGAGTGGACAGCACTCGGGATTAGTAGTCCTGAGGTTCCAGGTTCGATCCCCGATTGAGGCCGAAGCAAATGGGCAGAGTTTCTTTCATGCTGATGCCCTTGTTCACCTAACAGTAAATAGGTACCTGGGAGTTAGACAGCTGCTACGGGCTTCTTCCTGGGGGTGTGTAACAAAAATGAGGCCTGGTCAAGGACTGGGCCACGGGGACGCTAAGCCTAGAAATCATCTCACAATAATTATGACATTCGTAAGTTTGCTGCGTTGGCTGCTGTAACACAGCCCACGATTTACAAAATAAGAAGCCAACCTGTCTATAATTCTACCAGACAATTAACACTCCTTAAACCAAGCCTGTCTAAAAAAAACTAATTTAAACAACTATTCTCCTAACATATGTTCACACAACATTCATAGTTTATCACAATAAAATAATGTACATGCATAATTAATGGGTCCCGACATCATCTATATAAACAAATGCCATATGATCCTTGGTCCCTTCTGCCACAATGCAACAATGGGGCCAGGGTTGTAACAAGGTCAGTCAATCAGGACACAGTAAGGTCTAATCACTCTCTTGATTGGAAGCAGCATGGGGTGCCTCCTTCAACTTGTGATTACAGTGCACAGGAGGTAAGGCTTACCTCCTGTGTTTCACAGATGGAATTGTGGCATCAGTGAAAAATACTTTGTTTGAACATCTCTACCAGATTCTGAATGAAGGTTTCATAGAATATTGTCTTTCAGGAGCCCCTCAACAGTGATGATGATGTTAGCGAGGACGACACTTCGGACATGTTTGATACTGACAATGTAGTTGTGTGCCAGTATGACAAGGTAAGCTATGTTGGATTTTACCGTGAAGTGTTTCCGTGGCTTAGCGTCCCCTGTGGCCCGGTCGTCGACCAGGCTTCCTCGTTGCTGGACTGGTCAACCAGGCTGTTTGACGCAGCTGCTCACAGCCTGACGTATGAATCACAGCCTAGTTGATGAGGTATCCTTTGGAGGTGCTTATCCAGTTCTCTCTTGAACACTATTCATGTTGCATGATTAGATTATGTAAATTAGGTATTAGGTCTACCATTCTTGTTAATTTTAGGCCAAAAAATCAGACTGGTTGACATACCCATAGACAGTATGCCTATGCACTCTGCACCAAGCCCAGACTCCTGGAATTCTATATTCAATGAGAATTGCAAAAAAATCAGTCACAAGCCCTAAACATCTTTTGGACAGGAACCTATATACTGGTGTTATTCCTGACACCCTTAAAAAAAGGGAAGATAGTGCCACTTCACAGAGATAGTAAATCTGATGCAAAAAATTATAGACCAATAGCTCTAACATCACACATCATAAAAATCTCTGAAAGAGTGTTAAGAAGTAAGATGAAAAAACGCGTGGAATTGGAGTGTCTACATAGCCCTGGACAACATGGGTTCAGAACAGGGTGCTCCTGCCTCTCATAATTGCTAGACCATTATTGCATAATCGTAGTACCACTCTCTTTGCCTCTTTTCGGCAATACAAAGGTGTACCCCAAGGTTGTGTTCTGAGTACTGCTCTTTTCCTTGTTGCCCACAATGATGATCTTTCCTCCCTTCCCTCTAGCATTTCCTCATCGATCTATGTTGACGATCTTACCCTCTGCTGTCAAGGTGATGACTCGCCTTTCCTCCAATGGTGGCTTCAACTTGCAATTGATGTTGTGTTGTCATGGGCCACCAATCATGGCTTCAGTTTCTCAAAATTTAAGACTAATGCTATGACCTTTACTCGGAAGCAGGTCATTCTTAGATCCCCCTGTCACTTTATGGTAATCTTCTTTTGTATAAGGATGCTGCTAAACTTCTGGGGCTAATTTTTGACACTCACTTATCCTGGTCACCCTATATCTCCTACCTCAGAGTTGAAGGCTCTAAGGCCTTTAACTTAAGGTCTTGTCCCATAGTTCCAGATGAGCTGATAAGCACACACTCTTCTCTTTACATTCCTCTCTCATGCTGTCTAAACTCGATTATGGCTGTCCTGCTTACTTATCTGCCTCTCCTTCAACTCATCATCTTGATGCTCTTCACAATACTGGGCTATGCCTCGGCTCTGGTGCTTTTCGTTCGACTCCTACCCAGAGCCTGTATGTTGAAACCCGCATCCTGTCTCTACAGGATCACCGTGATCACTACTGTCTTCACTACTTTGCGAGGTCCCTTCAACACCCTCACTCTCACTTATGCCGTACTTTGACCATTATCCCTCCTGTGGGCCCTGTTTCCTTTCACCACCTTCCTCTTTCTGTGTGATTGTCTCGTTTGCAAGGTTCTCTGTGTTACCAAGGTTTCTCCTCGTGACGTTACATCCTTGCCCCCATGGAGGGTCCCTCTTCCAAAGTTTTGTAGAACCTTGACCCACAAGACTAAAGCTTTTACCCCTCCTAAACACCTTTTTCTTGCTCACTTTTCTTCACATTCCTGCTCCATCTACGTCTTCACAGATGGGTCTTAGTCTGCCAACGGTGTAGGCTACTCCGTTGTACTGTATTTCATTACTCTTCCTATATGTGTCACGTACCTCCGGAGGCTCATATCAAATATAGACAAAAACACAAGTCACAGCTTCGTGTCATCCTTTGCAGATGATACAAAAGTCAGCATGAAAATTACCTCTGCTGAAGACATTGATAAACTACATACAGATATTAACAAAGTTTTCGATTGGGCAGCAGAAAATAACATGATGTTTTACGGTGATAAATTCCAGGTACTGTACTCAGATACGGCAAAAATGAGGATCTTAAACATAATACAGGGTACAAAACACAATCGAATCTGCCCATAGTAGGAAAACAGCATGTCAAGGATTTGGGAATGATGATATCCGACGACCTAACATTTAGGGAGCATAACCAAACAAGTATTGTGTCAGTCAGAAAAATGATAGGATGGATTACGAGAACCTTCAAGTCCAGAGATCCCATCACAATGGTTGTACTCTTCAAATCACTTGTGTTGTCCCGTCTTGAGTACTGCTCAGTACTCACTTCCTCCTTCAGAGCAGGAGAGATTACTGAAATAGAGGGAATACAGAGAACATATACGGCACGCATAGACGAGATAAAGCACTTAAATTATTGGGATCGTCCCAAAGCTCTCCAAATGTACTCAATAGAAAGGAGATGAGAGAGATACCAAATAATATACACATGGAAAATACTGGAGGGACAGGTCCCAAATCTGCACAGTAAAATAACCACATACTGGAGTGAACAACATGGAAGAAAATGCAGAATAGAACCAGTGAAGAGCAGAGGTGCCATAGGCACAATCAGAGAACACTGTATGAACATCAGAGGTTCAATGCGGGCCGCTCCAAGCAACAGCCTGGTGGACCGAAACTCTCACAAGTCAAGTCTGGCCTCGGGCCGGGCTTGGGGAGTAGAAGAACTCCCAGAACCCCATCAACCAGGTATCAACCAGACTAGCATCTTCATGGCAGAACTTTATTCAATTTTGTTTGGTCTTCATCAACTGCAGTTCTTACGGTCATTCTTCCTCTGTTGTTGTAGTTGACACTTAGTGTCCTCATGGCATCTGGAGTCCTTTAATCCTGTCCATCCTGTGGTTGTCAGAATTCAATATTGACTGTTTCTTATCTCCAGCAGATTTAAGACAGTCAAGTTTAATGGTTTTCCAGCCATATTTGTGTTTCCTGCAATGAGCATGTGGATGCTGCAGTGAAAAGAGGCTATTCGCACTTGTCCCATTTCCCACGAAGGTGTTCCTTATTTCGGCATCTACCCAGTTACTCATTCCTCAAACCGTGCTCGTTGGTCGTTTGTTAGTGGTAACAAGCTGCGTCCTCTTAAAGGTAGCGTGTTCCTAATGGCCTTCCTCCTACCACCTTAAGTGGAGGTAGAAAATGACTCTGGCGAGGTTGTGTTGCCCATTCCTATTTAACTCTTATCACCGGCGACACGCGCGCACTGCAGACTTTGACGTCATGGGGTCAATGGTGCGGGCGAGCGTGCGGCGACACCTAAATGTGTATACTCGTTTCAGTTTTTTCACCTTAATTCTTGTGCTATGTCGTTCGTTTTGGTATCATTGTGTTCGCAATGAAATTCCCTGCAGATGTATATGCATGTAATGTTCAAAAGCCTGGCGAGACTCCCCACAGCAAAGCCTAACGTCGGAAGAGTTACCTGTGAGCGCACAAAATCAGTAAAATGTGTGTACTCGTTTCAGTTTTCTCATCTTAATTCTCGTGCTACATCGTTCGTTTTGGTATCAATGTAGTTCGCAATTAACACTTTCGCCCAGGGGTGGCGCCGGACAGCGTCACCAAGTTTTCTCTTGTTTCCGCATGGGTGACACCGGCTGGAGTCTCGAGAAAAAATATTTGTATAAATTCCAATTTCTATCCGATCTACTTGGGGATAGTTTACAAATTTTCGCCATGAAATTTACGTTTTCCCTACTAGCCGAAGAGCTTACTTGATAGAACGGCATGGCAGTGAATCATCGTGGCAAAACAATTGTATTATTGACACGACAAGTATAATCGACGTAGTTTTTATATTTGTTGCCGGTCGAACGCATCCTTATGTGACGTTTTATACATATGTTCTTCTAGAACATTCTATTGCGAACACATTGGTACAAAAATGAAATACGTACATCGAAAAATAATGTCAGGACAGTGAATTGAATATACACTTTTCAATGTGTATATTCCAATCTCCATCTTCCACTCTGAATCTATTATACTATCTGTACTCATTTCAGCACAAAGTTAACATTGCACCCTCTGTGCTGCTCCTACTATTCTGTTCATATCCTAAAATATGTTGGCCAAGGATACCTTTCTAAAATACCCTTGTACTATTAAAACTTACCTAGTTGACATTGTTTTATTTGCAGATCACTCGAGTGAGGAATAAGTGGAAGTTCACCTTAAAAGATGGCATCATGAACCTGAGAGGGAAAGATTATGTCTTTCAAAAGGCGACGGGGGAGGGCGAGTGGTAAAGTTGGAATTCCACAAAGCTTTTGATTTTAGTCCCTTACTGGAAGAATTCAGGTGAAAGTCTGGGCACCAATATAGTGGCTTGAAAGACACAGACATATAAAGCTATGGTGCCTTTTTTCCTGCACCTATGGAAACTTAGTGCTGTTATTACAAAATTATGATTTTATATACTTTGTGTGTGTGTGTGTGTGTGTATATATATATATATATATATATATATATATATATATATATATATATATATATATATATATATATATATATATATATATATATATATATATATATATATATATATATATATATATATATATATATATATGTCGTACCTAGTAGCCAGAACGCACTTCTCAGCCTACTATGCAAGGCCCAGTTTGCCTAATAAGCCAAGTTTTCATGAATTGTTTTTCGACTACCTAACCTAACTTTTTCGGCTACCTAACCTAACCTAACCTATAAAGATAGGTTAGGTTAGGTTAGGTAGGGTTGGTTAGGTTCGGTCATATATCTACATTAATTTTAACTCCAATAAAAAAAAATTGACCTCATACATAATTAAATGGGTAGCTTTATCATTTCATAAGAAAAAAATTAGAGAAAATGTATTAATTCAGGAAAACTTGGCTTATTAGGCAAATCGGGCCTTGCATAGTAGGCTGAGAAGTGCGTTCTGGCTTCTAGGTACGACATATAATATATATATATATATATATATATATATATATATATATATATATATATATATATATGTCGTACCTAGTAGCCAGAACGCATTTCTCAGCCTACTATGCAAGGCCAAATTTGCCTAATAAGCCAAGTTTTCATGAATTAATTGTCTTTCGACTACCTAACCTACCTAACCTAACCTAACCTAACTTTTTCGGCTACCTAACCTAACCTAACCTATAAAGATAGGTTAGGTTAGGTTAGGTAGGGTTGGTTAGGTTCGGTCATATATCTACGTTAATTTTAACTCCAATAACAAAAAATTGACCTCATACATAATGAAATGGGTAGCTTTATCATTTCATAAGAAAAATATTAGAGAAAATATATTAATTCAGGAGAACTTGGCTTATTAGGCAAATCTGGCCTTGCATAGTAGGCTGAGAAGTGCGTTCTGGCTACTAGGTACGACATATATATATATATATATATATATATATATGTCGTACCTAGTAGCCAGAACGCACTTCTCAGCCTACTATGCAAGGCCCGATTTGCCTAATATGCCAAGTTTTCATGAATTAATGTTTTTTCGACTACCTAACCTACCTAACCTAACCTAACCTAACTTTTTCGGCTACCTAACCTAACCTAACCTATAAAGATAGGTTAGGTTAGGTTAGGTAGGGTTGGTTAGGTTCGGTCAAATATCTCCGTTAATTTTAACTCCAATAAAAGAAAATTTACCTCATACATAATGAAATGGGTAGCTTTATCATTTCATAAGAAAAAAATTAGAGAAAATATATTAATTCAGGAAAACTTGGCTTATTAGGCAAATCGGGCCTTGCATAGTAGGCCGAGAAGTGCGTTCTGGCTACTAGGTACGACATATATATATATATATATATATATATATATATATATATATATATATATATATATATATATATATATATATATATATATATATATAATAAATAAAATTGTGTGTGTGTGTGTGTATATGTATAATAATATAAAATCAGTAGATTTACATTTGTAAAATTAAAATTTATACCTGGCCCGCACCAGGTGGAGGCATCCAATGTGTGGTAATTGATGGAACAGTGGTACTTAATACTGCCTTCCAAAACGTTTAGTAGCCATTGGAACTATAAACATTCTTTGAGTCTGGATTGAAGCATTTGGTTTAGTCAAGACAATGGCTTCATTTTGTGACTGGCAGTTACCATGCCGTCTGCATACTTGTGTTGCTCCAGGAAATGTTAGCACTAGATACACTGTGTCTTGTTAAAGTAACTTTGATTTTTACATCTTTAGTATTGGTGATTAAACCTTTTGAATGTAGCCTTCTGTCCTTAAAATTTTATTTAAAAATACATGTGTGTGTTTGTCTAACTACAATGGATTTGTGTCTATGGAAATCTGAGTTTGATGGTAAACAAGAGAGCCATGGCAGTAATGAACACCATTATATTTATTCAGACATTTTAAAGATGCTAATCATTAACACTGTAGATAGAATAAATTCATAAATGATGTGGAGCACAATATTGACATTAAAGGTTATTGTTAGAGTTGGATAACAATAATTTAATAGGGATATGTTGAAACAGAATCTTACAGTAGGAGGTATTATTCATATTTCCATAATTTCAATAATGTTTATCCATATATAGGCAGGAGAGATTGGGTACTTTAGTATGACGAAACAGGTGTGTTAGACACTCGTATATACATGTAAGTATGTGTACATACAGGAGCATAAATCGTATGGAAAAGAGTACTAGAAAAAATTATGAATTTTAATAAATTTTTTCTCACTTTTGCCGATACCATACTGTATTTTGTTTTTTTCAAGACTGTTTTGTGAGGAACAATATTATAAAAGTGATTTGCAAACTCGCTCAAAATTTTCCAAAATTAATTTTCTTAATGGAACATTTATTACTCTTTATTAAAGTTGCATTTGCACCCATGCAAGTGAATATGTCCTGCAGGTGTTGAGGTTTCCATTGTGTTCAATACCTGCATCATTTTCATGAGTAAGAGCTGGACTTCAATTCATTATTTAGCACTGTCAGCGTGCTGTACTTGGTTACAACTATGCTTAGTTTAACATTTTTATTTTATACTGCTCTTAATGGATTGAGATGTATATCAATATTCTTGCATAGCTTGTCTTTCAAGTCCTCTCACTTGAGTGGTATCTATTTAGACATATCCTTAAGGTTTGCTTGCTTTTCTTTTAATTTTTTGTGTCTTTCTGTGATTGTTTATTTAGCCCTAAAATTGACAACAATGAAGACCCACTTCCTTCCTGGCATGTTTCATAATTGTAAAATATCTATTTCAAAATACATTACATTGGTTGGTATGAGCAAACCCATGCATTTGTAAACATGTACTCAAGGAAGCTGTACGATTGGAGAAACTGCAGTAATAGGTATTAGTGCAAGAAATACCAAACTGGGTTAAGGTGGAGTAGAGTGCAGGTGTGCCTGGTGGCAACATCTGCGACTAAAGTGGTGTTAATGCGTATGCCAGATGTAAGAGGTTTGTGCACTGGAGAACATTACTTTAACATATCTAAAACACATACTGTACAGTAGTTAATACTATAAATTCTTTGAATATTACATATGATTTTAATAGTGGTAATAATAAAAAGTTGAAATGGCTTGTATATATTATGTAAATATGCAGTGATATAATGACTTGCATTTTCAATGGTTGATTTTAAAAACTGGTATTTTGTTTTGCATTAGTTATTAATTACTCACAGCAATTGCAACAGCATGCTGTATGTCAGTTTTAATGAAGAATGCAAATCTTAAAAAACCATAGCTATAACATGAGCATGGCATAAAAAAGACGTAGTAAACTGGAAAGAAATTGTGATGGAGGGTATATACAATTGTGTTCCTAGCATGACAAATATTCAGTGAAACTTAAGGGGCCGGGAGACTGATTTCTCAACCTTCCTCAAACACACTCAAAACTTTTTGTGCATAATCTACATGGTTAATGGTTCAATATAAAATGAACAGGAAAAAAAAAAATAAAATTGAAAATTTCACAATTTCATATTAAGCTTATATTTCACCAATTTTTATTTTATTCATTATGGGCTCAGAATAGCATATAGCGTTCATTTTCCTCAATTTAAAATAGTTTGAGAGTATAGTTACTGTAAAAAAGTCACTTTAGCCTTCAAAATGTGTGCATAATGTAGACGCAAAAATTTATAACACCCAAAGTTATATGTTTATGAATAAAGGCAATTGAAGAAACATTAGAACTAAACTTTGTACATAATCTAAAAATGGTGAGAATTGCTCAAACTGAATTTAACAGCTAGTCTCAAAGTTGGAAATACTGTTCATGGAGAAAAATAAAGGTAAACAGTTCGAACTGATATATCTTAAAAGTTTTAATTAACATTGCTTGGCAATTTGTAATCGAATATGTTAGTTTTAGGTCAATATGTGTTAAAATAGTAAAGAAAAACTAAAAAAAATAGGGATAAGGATAATAAGTATACTTTAAATAAATGATAAGGCCCAGAAATGGTCCCCATTCTTCAATGCAGTACAAACTAAAGAGAATAGTTTGAAATCTAAATTTTAAAAAAGTAATTTCCTGCAATTTTTAACTTATTGACCAATTTTGTCTGCCCTTCAAATACATGGTGATGGGTATGCATTCCCCAAGATGTAGAAGCTTCAACAGAATCTGATTATAAACAAAGGAGAGGAGATTTATAAGCAAAGGAGAAAAAATAAAATTGGGACATTGGTGAAACTAATAGATATTGGCATGGGCAATGTATTTATATGATGCATAGTAAAATACAGCATAACATACTCATTATTATTTGTGTTATTATGTATTACTCAGAAATGCTAGAAAAGCACCAGTTTCATATACACTTTGTGGACCCTCCTTCCTACTATCCTTTGTGTGCCGGACAGGTGCTTGCATCTGTCACTGCATTATTCCTCAGTTCCAGTTAATAGGAGCTGTTTTATAATCAGATTTTTTTAAATATTCATATAAAATCCATTTCTTAACATATTGGGATTAAATTTTCCTGATGCTGTTGCCTAATAATTTGAGATTTGTATAACATTTTAAAGTGATTTTCATTAAATTCTAATATTTTTGAACTCTCGGCTCCTTAATACTGTATAACAGATTAGTGTTCTTGCATAGCTGGAAATGTAATGAATATATTAATGGATTTTGAAGATTATCATATGCAATAGGTAATAAAAACTATTTCACAGCATTCTATTAAATGTAGTACAATATAAATTAAAAATGATGAAGTTATTGTGATTAAGTTAACCAGGTTTTTGCCAGTGTGTGTGTGTGCGCTCACCTAGTTGTGCTTGCGGGGGTTGAGCTTCGACTCTTTGGGCCCGCCTCTCAACTGTTAATCAACTGGTGTACAGGTTCATGAGCCTATTGGGCTTTATCATATCTACACTTGAAACTGCATATGGAGTCTGCCTCCACCACATCACTTTCTAATGCATTCCATTTATTTACTACTGACTAAAAAAAAATTGTGCGTAGTGGTAATGTGGCAGAAAAAAGCAGGTGTAGCCTTGACACTGACCTCAAGCTTTAAGACTACTAGTCTGCTGCCAAGTCCCACTGGTGGCACTTCATTTGGCAATAAAGAAATACTCTACCATCTTTATTTTGGCTTGGTTATACCGACGGGGAAAATAATTTGTCGCTATATTGTTTGTCTTACAGTATAGCGACAAATTATTTTTAAAGGGTTCTACTTTACACTAATATTGAAATTGTCATGACATTTTCAATTTATAAAAAAAAACTACGGATTTAAGGCAAAACATGAGGGAGAACGTGTTATGGTGGAAGATTTATTAGGCTGACAGAATAAGTAGTTTCATTATGAATATCTATTTAAATTTTTCTTGTTAAACACTAGATGGTATTGTTCCTTACTAGTATTGATAAAGAATTCGTGCTACCTAGAGAAAGTAAGTAATTATCAAAAAGAAGGCACCAAACCTGGAAGGCTATGTAGCACCATCACATGTTCGGAATAATCAGAGGACGTTAAATATCACCAAGGATGCCAATATGAGAACAAACGCATAAGGCGAACCATATCAAAAGTGCACAGAAATCACAATAACCTGATGTATCAAATGAACAAATCTACAAGGGCCGTGACGAGGATTCAAACCTGCGTCATCCCAGACGCTGCCTTAATCGACTGAGCTACGAAATTGTAAAAGTTGAAACCGAAGTTCTTACGACAATCTCAAAGGAGGATTGACAATGAGAAAGCAGGAGATGGAGAATAGCATAAAGCTCCGCTGTGAAGATGCTAGTTTCCAGGAAGGCGACAAATATAAGTGCGGTCAGGAAAACAACGGAGTAACCCACACCGTCCGCGGACTTAGACCCATCGGTGAAGATGGAAACGGAATGGGAGTGTGAAGAGAAGTGCTCAAGAAAAAAGCGTGACGAATGGAAAGAGATCTGTAAGCGAGATGCCGGACAGAAAGAGGGAGGTAGTAAAGAGGAACATGAACTACAGGGGGGGTATAAGTCAAAGTACGACAGAGGCGAGAGGAAGGATGTTACAAGGACCGCGCCAGATAGCGAAGACAGTAGCGACCACGGCGGTCCTGGAGAGATAGGAAACCAGTGTCAACACAACAAGCTGAGGGCAGGAGTCGAACGAAAGGCACCAGAGCTGAGGCGCAACTCAGCATGGTGCAAAGCATCAAGGCGGCGAAGAGTAGGAGGAGAAGCGGACGAGTAAGCAGGGCAACCATAATCGAGTTTAGACAGGACTAGTGAGAAATGTAGAGACAGGAGTGTACGCCTATCCGCCCCCCCCCCCCTCCAAGAAGTACAGTATGGGACAAAACCTTAAGGAGGGAAAGGGTTTTAGAGCATTCAGCGCGGAGGTAAGAGAGATGGGCTAACCAAGACAAACGAGTGTCAAAGACTAACCCAAGAAGCTTAGCGGAATCCTTGTACTCAAGGGGATGCCCATAAAGAGACAAAGGACGAAGAACGACCCGTTTCCGAGTAAAAGTCATGGCACAAGTCTTAGAAGTAGAGAACTTGAAGCCATGATCGATGGCCCAAGACGACACGGCATCAATCGCAAGTTGAAGCCGCCGTTGAAGGAGAGGCGAATCATCACCCCAACAGGAAAGGGTAAAATCGTCTACATAGAGAACGGAGAAGATGCCAGAAGGAAGGGAGGAAAGAAGACCATTGAGAGCAACAAGAAAGAGTAGTGCTCAGAACACTATCTTGGAGCACACCCTCATATTGCCGAAAAGGGGGAGAGAGAGTGGTACCAAGCCTCACTCGAAAGGAACGACGAGAGAGGAAACTTTGGAGGAAGAGAGGGAGATTCTCACGAAGGCCAAAAGAATGTAGTTGGGACAGAATATGATACCGCCAGGTAGTGTCGTAAGCCTTTTCCAGGTCAAAAAGGACGGCAACAACGAAGGTCTTCGCAGCAAAAGCAGTAGGAATATAGACCAGGACATCTGTTGTGCTGCGGCATTTGCGAAAACCAAATTGAGAAGGGGATAGGAGGTGATAGTGCTCTAAGAACCACATCAGACGAACGTTAACCATACGTTCAAAGAGCTTGCAGACAACTCGTAAGAGCAATAGAGCGGAAGTCATTGGGGAAGACCCGAGAGACCCTGGTTTCCGAACAGGGAGGACAACAGCATCGAGCCAGTCCTCAGGGATTGACGACGACTCCCAAACCCGATTAAACAGACTCGGTAAATACTGAGACGAGCACGGAGGGAGATATCGAAGCATCTCATAATGAATGCCATCGAAGCCTGTCGCTGTAGAACCACAGAGGGCCAGGGCAGACTGGAGCTCAGAGATAGAGAAGGGATCGTTATAGGGAAGGCAGAGATAGGTACAGAAATCCAAAGGACGAGATTCAAGAAGGGGCTTACGAAGGAAGGAAGGAATGGGGAAGATGAGAACCAAAGTCTGACATTAGCATATCAGCCTGTATAGCTCCGGGGAGCCGACGGGGCTCCCCCCCAGAAAGACGTAGAAAACCTAAAAGCCAGGGCCCAAGCAGATTTCAAGGATTAAGTGAGCACCGCCTGACGAGAAGCAAAGAACAGACACACTGCCACCTGTGGGATTGGCGCAAACACCTTCAACAGAGTAGCCGACGCCCACACTGCCGAAACCAGCACACCAGACCCAGGATCGGTTCCAACCGTTTCCACGTCCTCCTGAAGCCAGTCTGAAAACAGCTTGAGAAAAGAAAAGAAATGCAAGACCAAAGCCAAATGGCCATGGGCACGCAAGTCCTCAGCAACCAGAGCAGCCCAAAGGGAGGAAACCTGCAAGTGAAGCTGTACCAGGCCGACATCCCGAGGATGGGCAGGGGCGAACAAACAGGCATTGAGGCATTCAAACTCGCCCCCCAGGTAAACCTAAACAACCATAAGGGCCTCTCACCACTCAAGCGTGCGAGACTGACAGAACGTATGCCATGCCCCCAACGAAAAGACAGGACAGTCTGCCAACTGTCACTCTTTGTCAGGGGAAGTGAAAACCTTAGGGTCCTGGGTGATGAACAGCCAACTCACCTCAGAGGAGGAAGATTAGATTATGCTCTTCTGCTGAATGCACAGGACACGGATGCCAGTACACACATTGTGCACAGTTTATGTAGTGACCATTGGGCACTGATTACCACCGTCGACATGAGCAAGAGAAGGAAAGAGACAAATAAAAGAAAAAGGTTATCACTCGGACCAGATATGAGGCCGCACTTCATAAACAGGATGAGTGACTGGTTCACGGAATACCAAATCCCAGAAGACATTTGTTGATGACCTTAATCACCACATTGAGAGCTGTCTAAGAGTTCCGCGCCGTACGCCTGGGCGAAGTAACCCTCAGAGGAAGAAAATAAAATGGTACGAGAATGATTACATAAAGATGCTTAACGCAAATGTGCGAGACATGAGTAGAGAGTACCGGAGACATCCCACTGAAAGTAACCAAGAGTTGTTTAAAACTGTGTGTCAAGTAGCCAGGGAAGAGAAGATTAAAGAGCGGGAAAGACAATGGCTTGAGTTCACTAGCTCTATTGGACGGGAAACATCTGCAAGACAAGTGTGGGCAAAAATTCAGATAGCTAAGGGGGGCAGAGCCCGGCCTGCGGCTCACAAAGACCCCCAGGGTAAGGCTGAGGAACTAATTCACAAGTGGAGTGATGCAGCATCCTCCTCCTCCCTCCCTGCAGAAATCAGCAGGGAACAGCTCCTGCGACATGATGACAGAAGAATTAGGATAACAAGAGCACTGTCTAGTGATGACGAATATGGGGAACCAATCACAGCCCAAGAAGTAAGGGGCGCTATGAAAAAGGGTAAAAGTACAACACCTGGTGAAGATGGCGTCACCTACGACATACTCAATGCACTGTGTGAAGTGTCTGGGAATCCACTACTCCACCTGTTTAACAAGTCATTCCTAAGTGGAGTGTTGCCCACACAATGGAAACACGCAATAATTATTCCCATACCGAAGCCTAATGACCCTGGTAATTACAGACCTATCAGCCTCGTGTCATGCACTTGCAAGATGCTTGAAAGGATCATCCTAAACCGACTGTTGCACAAAATAGGCAGGTTAGGGGAGGGGGTCAATGGATTTGTTAAAGGACGGAGCACAGCAAATTGTATAGTTAATTACTTGGCTAATGACACGGCTAGGTACTCTGTATTTGTTGACATCAAAGGAGCCTTCGACAAAGCACAGGGGATTGCGATCCTGGACGAGCTTGCATGCATGGGTGTCAAGGGGAGACTCATGAAATGGGTTGAAGACTACCTCACAGGAAGGAAAGCCAAGGTTTGCTTCAATGGAGCAGTCTCCAGAACAATGAATATGGAACTCGGGACCCCCCAAGGCGTCTTAAGCCCTACACTATTCAATGTACTTATGAACGCCATTGCAAATATTGATTTTCCGGAAGGAACACAACAAGTGGGATATGCAGATGATGTCCTAATACAAGCTCCCACCTTGGGAAAAATTGAACAGTCCATTGAACTCCTCGGAAGGAAATGTATTGAGCTCGGTTTCACTCTCTCCACAAACAAGACGAAGGCATACTCCCATCACAAGCGGAGAGCAAATGAAGAACTGCAAATTAATGGTGTAACACTTGAATGGGTTGACCACTATCGGTACCTTGGCGTCACTGTCGGCTCTAACAAGGGAAAGAAAGAGGAGCTCAACCAACTCATAGGAACATGCAAAAGTCGACTCAGGGCACTGAAAGCTATGACCTGGAATGGACATGGAGCCTCTATTGCCGTGCTCAAAATGATGTACACAGCCTATGTGCGCTCCGTCATAGACTATGCCGCACCAGTACTGTGCACCTACTCCCAAAGCGATATGAAAAGGCTTGAAAGCATTCAAAATGAAGCCATGACAATCATTCTTGGAGTCCCAAGAACTGCCAAAACGTCTAATCTACGAGAGTTGTTGTCCCTTCCCAGTATTAAAAGCAGAATTCAGGAGCTGAATGCTAAGCTTGCAATTAGGATAGCCAGAGATCCCCATTACAATGATATTGCCAAGAAAAAAATGAGCTCTGTGCTACTTTCAGGGGGAAACAGGAGAAGCAAAAAATGGCATCACAGAGCAGTCTGCTACCTTGAAGAGCTTCACCTGCTTGAGCAAGCCCGTGAGCTCCTGCCTGTAGAGAGGTTACCTCCCTGGGAGGATGACTCGTGCAAGATCATCATCAATGAAATGGCAATGAAAAAATCCAACATGATACCACAAGAAATGAGGCACAAGTATCTCGAGGACATTTATAAAGAAGCCGGAGATGAATTAGATCAAATCTACACTGACGGGTCATCTAATCCTATCAATGGCAGGGCTGGTGCAGCATACACGGTAATCAAGGATAATACCTTCCAATGCAGAAATGAAGACAAAGCACGTATTGAGAACTATGCCTCTTCAACGCAAGCAGAGCTAACTGCCATTGTTATGGCGTTAAGGTTTCTTGAACGGAACACTAATGGTGCAGTGATTTGCACGGATTCAAAAGCAGCACTGCAAAGCCTAAGTAAAAATCAGGCAGAAAATCTTGCAATAGTCGCTGAAATCAAGAGAGCTGTGAGAGTACTTACCAACCAGGGAAGAGTCATCAAGTTTCTGTGGATCCCCTCCCATGTTGGAATATGTGGGAATGAACGAGCAGATGTGCTGGCTGCTGAAGGCGCTGAAGGAGACCATATTGAATACTTCATACCCAAGACTCAACTACAAATTAGAGGTATTATCAGGCAACATCACCGTGACAAGGTAACTGAGGAAAGGAGGATAGAAGCACAAACCAGTGAATCTGTACGATGGTACAACATGGTTGCAGCTGGCAATCCCAATCAGTATGGCCGAAGAGGAGGACGACGAGGGAGAGAATCTGTAATAGCGAGAATCCGTCTTGGATACAAATATCCATGGAGATTTGGAATGGAAACAACAGTTGATCAGCGAAGTTGCAGCATCTGTGGTGAGAGTGATGGACACCGCCTTGACCACTATCTACGTGAATGTGAACACCTGAGAGACATTAGGAATAACTGTAGAATAATAAACCCCACATTGTTTGAGTTAGGAAAACACTTTTTGTCAAATGTTGATACTGTTCTTAAAAGATTTCCCAATTTTGCACCCGCAAGATAACGTAAGCTTTTAAGGGTTGATAAATGTTAATCTTCTTGTTTGAGGAGCTGTTCACTTGAGACAGTTAAGCAAGTCCCAGCTGTGTCTGGGTACAAGTGACAGGATGAACAACCCAGCGGGTTTTCTTCCTATTGGGGAGTGTTGTACATTCTGCTATGGCGGTATGTTCACTCACAAGATGAGTGGCGCTGCCCAATAAACTCGCCCCTCGGGGCAAAATTAAAAAAATTAGTCTGCCAACCAGGATGATTCCGGAATCTCGTAACACCCAGTAAGGAAAGGAAGAACCGAACTCAAGAGGCAGGATCCATTATCAAGGCATAATTTGGGTCGTACAGGAGGTGAGCCTGCTTGATCGGGTTCTGGGAGTTCTTCTACTCCCCAAGCCCGGCCTGAGGCCAGGCTTGACTTATGAGAGTTTGGTCCACTAGGCTGTTGCTTGCAGCGGCCCGCAGGCCCACTTTATAGGTGGCCGGTTACAGAATGCCCGGTTAGACCGGCACTCCTTGGAGAAAACTATCTAGTTTTCTCTTGAAGATGTCCACGGTTGTTCCGGCAATATTTGTTATGCTCGCTGGGAGGATGTTGAACAACCGTGGACCTCTGATGTTTATTCAGTTCTCTCTGATTGTGCCTATGGCACCCCTGCTCTTCACTGGTTCTATTCTTCATTTTCTTCATATTCAGCATTTTCAGCCACAATGGCTTTCCGTACCTCATGGGGCAGGATGTGAGAGGCCAAAAACCTCCTGAAAGAAGGGATCGAAGTACCCAAAGGAACCCGGAACCGAACCCAGGGAAGGGTTGACACCATATCAAACTCGTTCAGGGTGGGATAAGAAAACCACACCCCCCTGCAACAACAAGCCCCATTCAGAGGATACTAAAACCCATGCGGGGTCAAACGGGGACATGAGCCCTCCCCCAAGTCAGCCCCTCCACAGCCCTGGGAACCTCCACACCAGGACCCGGGGCTGAGCCATCCTCCTAACCCTCTGCCTCAAAAGAAAAGGCAGAGACTGCCAGGAAAGCTGGAACGAAGGGGGCCCACTGGTCAGACCCAGAAGCACTGGCAGGGGAATGGGCTCGAATGCCTGTGTCGCCACACCGGATGAGGCATCCCCCAAAATTGCCCGAGTCTCACCACCAACTAAACCCCTGCTCCGACTCCGAAACCCTCAAACTATTTGGAGCTTAAAGCAGGGGGGAAGGAGGGGAAGGGGGAAGAACAGCAGCAGGGGAAGAACAAGGGAGCGTGGATGAAACCAAAGTCGAGGCAACTAACACCCCCAAGCCTGGGTCCTTATAACCAAAATGGGGCATCCTCGGGGCATCTGGGTGAGCAACCACCCTAGTGCGTTGCAGCAACTTAAAACATACATGCAACATTGAAGCTGCCTGCACCCAAACATCAAGATGAGTGGACTAGGTGAACTGGAGTACAAGTAAGAAATACCACTCACAGGACTCCGGGTTGAAGGTGTCACCGACCCAACAGGCAGCATAACGGGGGTGGAACAGGTGATTGTCACCCTGAGACAAGGAGACAGAGACATCCTTCGGACCACTGAGCCCCAGTGGGGGTTTCCAGGGCCCTTATACGCTCTGCAAAGAGAAGCCCAGACAAGGTACTGCTAACCGGCGTCCCAAACTACTAAGCAAACTACTAATTGCTGAACCCCTGTGACATGTACACACATGGGAACCTAGAGTGCTTTCCCAGTGAATGGCAGTTACGACATGCTTTAAATGTAAAGTGCTCGTAGGCCATTGCAACCTGCGCCACTGTGAGGGAGCCAGGTTCTGGCTCATGGTTCCCGGTAGGCATAGGGACTCCTGGTTGATACGTGACTGATGACCCCAAACTAATACAGTATAGCACATATCAGTTCGGATAGTTTCAGGGAGCCGATGGGGCTCCCCACAGAAATGACTCTTGAGTCCAGGAAGGATGGTTATTAGACGACGATCATAGCAATGAAAACTACACTGTTACTTTCACTTCGACTCGCGAGATGGGCAACTAAGCTCATGAGCTGTCCCTCTCTGGATGATTTGCTACTCCCTGTTGGGCCATGGCTGCTCTACTAACCCTTGACAATAAGACTCTACAGTGTCCTTTGACCATTCTGACAATCAGTTCACATTGTGGTTTAGTGGTTGGGGATAGGAAGCCTGTTGATCTTTATGTCCCTACTAGGTCAATTACTGACCCTCCCCAGGATACAAGCCATAATCGTTATTTAACTCCTGGCTACCTATTTACTGCTAGAAACATGCCAAACAGCCTGTAATAATATTCTTTATAGATAACTGCTAACTTATGAATGGTGAATGGCTGCAGATTCATACTTTTGGGAAATTAATGATACAATTCCTTGTATTCAATATTTAATAAGGCAAAGCAATATTTTGAGATATCTAAATTAGCACTAAAGACCTAAGTAATTCAGTGCCTTATCAAGAGAAAAGTAAAAAGACACATCTATTAAATAAACTATACCGATACACCTTTATTTCTTTGGTATGCTAAACACTTAGTTTAAATACATATATGATCTCAATTTCTCAGAAATCATAAACCCCGAACCATTACTTTACATTCATTGTTGATGCATGTGGTATTTAGTGAACCAATGACTCAAGCTCCTCTTATGATTTCTTCCAAAAATATATTTGGGGAAGTCAGACTATAAACTTAACATTAGTAATACAACAGAACTCGGTTACATCTAAGAACAATAAGCTCTTAATAACCAATCTACTTTACAGTAATTCTAATTAAAAGCTGTGTAATACGTAAGTTGTCCATCCCTCCCACAAAGAAGTATGAAATACTTTCTAAGACCTTGGCTAAACAAACAGTATGTCAGCTGGTAATTTAGGTACCTGTATTGCTAAGTGAAATGAGTTATGATATGGCACTTCAGATCACTATACAGGAAACCTACCTCATAACTCACCAGGTTGATGAAAGTTGCAATGTGGATCATACTCTCGATCCCGTCATACCCTTAGCTAAATTAATGCATGGAGCATTAGGGTTATAGACCATAAAAATTGAAACACCAGTTTATATTTAATCTTCAAAATAAAAGCAGCACTATTTAGGGAAATACATCATAAGAGACTGAGGATAATCAGGCTGCGAGCAGCTGCGTCCAACAGCCTGGTTGACCAGTCCAGCAACGAGGAGGCCTGGTCAAGGACCGGGCCGTGGGGACGCTAAGCCCCGAAACCATCTCAAGGTAACCTCAAGGTGGTTACTAGGGTTAAAGGTGTCTTGAAGTTAATAACTAGTAATCAATAAAGGGACTGAAATAACTCTTTATTTCCATGCAATTTTAATATAATTAAATAAAGGATAACAATAAGCATGAATATTTTTGTTTAAAGACAAAATTTTAATTATATAATAATGACATTCTCAGCAATATAGTACTGGATACTGGAGTATAAAATGCATTCTACTTCAAGAATTTATCTGGCTTTAATAATAATTCCAGTTTAATCACTTTGGGCCAGGGTTCATCAAGCATTTATGTGTCCACTTAAGCCTGTACATCTTTCCTCCATCATGGCAGCTTAGTCTGTATTTATCAGTTTATGAGCTTGGAAATGCTTCAAGGTCACTGTCAACACAAGGGTTATTATTGCTATCAAGAACCTTGTAATGCTTCAGAGCTCATAAACTGTTAAATAAACATAGTACAATTGAAGTCGCCATGATTGAGGAGTGATGAACAGGTCTTGTTAGTGGACATTAAGTGCCTGATGAATCTTGGCCCCAAGCTTTGACATGAAGATGAATGACGTAGTTCTTAACTTATACCACCATTAGAGGTTTCACAAGAAGTTAGGTTTTCTTTCCAAATGTGACTCCAAATGCAAACTTGTTTTTGTTACCTCTCTTTGAATATCCACAGGTTCTAAATGTGTGGGCATTCCACATCTGAATGTCCACACGTGCTAAAGTTGTCCGTTTCATCTATCTGAATGAGTACAATATGGACTAAAGACAATTTCACTGCACAGTCATGCATTCATCTAGCTGATAATTAATGCTGTTCTTGGTTTCATAAATACCACCATCTCATTTAAGAGAAATAACACACAGACCCTTAACTTATTTTAATGGATCATACTCACAATACTATTTCTAATAATTCAACAAATCAGTATGTAATTATAATTTGGAGCAATATGTCTTTTGATGATGCTATTATCGCCTTCTGATACTCTAAGCATACAACTTTGAAATAATCAAAGATCTAAACATAAACATATTAGCAAATGGCCAGCACAGAAATTATTGTTAAAGACAAATTAATAATAACAAATATTAAGCGTGTAAATATACAGAAGGTTCATATATTAGACTGAAGTGAATAATTATCAAAATAAGGCACCAAGCTGAGATTATGTAACACCATCATTGTCGCTGGATAATCAAAAGGTGCTAAGTATCACTGAGAATGTCAATATGAGAACAAAAGCACATAAGGCAAGTGATATCAAAGGTATCTGATATAAAAATCAGCATTGAATGTAATGAATTGACATTTTCTGGATGAGACACGGAGGCTCCCCGGAACTATACCGGGCTGATGTGTATATATTAGACCATGGAAACAGTCAATAGATGGAGTTCTTAGCCTACCAGGGACCATGAGCCAGAACCTGGCCCCCTTAGAGAGTCCCGAGGAACAATGTCCTATAGACACCCCCATGTAGTTGGAAGCAGTCCATGTTTGCCACCAACCAGGTCAGGCACCCAGAAAGGTAGGGATCCCAAGACAAACTACAGCTGGTTAAAAATTGCAAACCGAAAGCTGAACGAGCAAGCAGAACTCCCCAATCAGAAAATAAGCATGACGTTACCACAGCCACCGCGCTGCTTTCTGTGCAACTCCCCCCTCTCCCTGGGAAGGGGAAGGGACAGGTCCCAAACCTCAGTTCAGAGACTGAATATAAAAAACATGAAAAAGTGCCAACTGGAGGGAGGGAGGGTTGCCAGGGAGCTTCCAGGTCTCACCCATAAAATGGTGTTTTATTGCATTCAATGCTGGTTTCTATGGAGAACCCCTTCGGTTCTCTGGAGGTACCTAACCAAAAATGAGGTCCACCTCCTGGTGTTCATACATCCAGCAGGGCTAATTGAACGAGTCGGCATCGACCGTCCATTCCATGGAAAGGGAAATGAACAGGGACAGGCCGTCTGCCAGAACGTTAGATACCCTTTGAACGTGAACCGCCAGGAGAGCCAAAACCCCTGAGAACTCAGCAGACAAGTTACCCAAAGAGACCAGCACCAAAGAGCCAAAGACAACATCGAGCCTCCTTGGTTCAGGCAATGAACTACCGGGAAGCAGTCCAAATGGAGCCGAATCGTTGAACTGCAAACGAACCGAACCCGAATACCACATCGTCGCAAACTCCCGCACCGTGCTCTAAGTTCGACAGAAGGAAGGACCCCACCGCCCCTGGCTGGACTGGTTAGCAGTGGTCACAAAACCACATCCTAGAGACGATGTGTCTGTGAACACATCGAGCAAGGGCTCGGGTAGGTGTCATGGCACTGAACTCCAAAAAATCAGATGAGGAAGCCTGCGATGCAGCAGCCAACGCAAGGCCCCCTGGGGTCCGAACCCAGTGATCGTGATAGTGGCAGAAGGGATGTCCCCGAAGGATCCCGAACAGCCGTTGAAGCTAGATCCAACCTGACAGGTAGACCAGCATGGTGAAGTTCAGACTCCTGCACAGCTGCTCCAACAACCGACAAGTGACCCAGGTGCCCTCCAAAAACAGATGAAGGCGGGACTGCAGCCACTGTAACTGCTGCCAGAGGGAGAGGCAAGGAAGATGTCCAAGAGTCCCACACAATGCCCAGCCAAGTCCGAACCTGAGAGGGAACCAAATGGCACTTCCTCCAGTTCATTAAGAACCCGAACCCAGCGAGCAGTTACGAGGACCAGCTGGAAGCCTAGACCAGCCAGTTGTCGAGGTAAGCCAGTACCCAAACCCCCTAACAGATGCAAATGGGTTACCACAACCCGGGTAAGGCGTGTGAAAACATGAGATGTCAGATTCAAGCCGAATGGAAGGCAACGAAAACTAAGTCTATTGTCCCATGACAAAAACCGAGCCAGTCCCTGAACCCTAAATGAATCGTGACGTGCCAATACACGTCCCGGAGGTCCAGAGACACGATCCAAGTGCCCGGCTCCAAAAGCAGCAGGACCTGGAATAGTAGTCATCCGAAAGGAGAGGCAAAAGACCCAGGGGTTCAGACGGGACAAGTCCAGAATGAACCTCAGGTCCACACAGTCCCGTTTCGGAACTGAAAAGAGGCAGCGAAACCTACCTGACGGACTCATTCTTTTCGACCACACCCATGTGTACCCACTCCAGGATGACCCAACAAAGCACAGGGAAAGAGGTCAGCCTTGCCAGCCCCGAACCCCCTGAAGGAGGCGGAAGCCACCCAATGCCACCGCAGGTTGAAGGAAACCTAAAACGCCCACGAATCATAGTACCAGGCGTAATCCTCCACCCCATCACCCTGACAACGTGGCGAACTGCAAAGGGGCTGACAACCCTTATAGGAACCCAACCGACGCTCTGAGCCAACCAGATATCGATAACATGGCAGGAGGGGTAGGGCCCCGAATCTGGCACCATTGGCTTACAACGACCAAAGGAACCTCAAGCCCTGGCATACCCTTCTGGCCAGGACCACCACGGCGCCCCCGGAAAACCAACAAGACCAACATAGGCCAACAACTAGACGAAGCCGTCTGCAGAAAATGCACCATTGTAGACTCTGCAAACAGCAACAGACAAAAAAGGGACAGAAATCTAAGAGCCAGGGCCCAAGCAGATTCCAAAGAATGGACGACCACTGCCTGTCGGCATGCGAGGCGAGAAGCAAAGAACAGAGACACCGCTTCCTTCAGAATCGACGCAAACACCCAAGCTGCCGAGGTAAGCACACCAGACACTAGCCTGGAACCCAACTCCTCCACATCCTCCTTGAGCCAGTCTGAAGACAACTCCAGCAGGGAAAAGAAGTGCAAGATTGAAGTCAAATGCCCACGGGCGCGCAAATCCTCAGCCACCAGGGACGCAGAAGGGAAGGGAACCTGCACGTGAAGCTGCACCTGGACAACATCACGAGGAAGGACGAGAGTGAACAAGCATGCATTGAGGTATTCCAACTCGCCCCCCCCCCCTGGTAAACCTGAACGATCGTAGTCAACTACCACCCCTTCAGCGTGCGAGGTCTGACAAAACACATGCCATGTCCCCAGCAAAAAGAAAGGGCAGTTTGCTAGGAAGACTGGCTTCCAGCCAGGAAGACTATGGCACCTCATAATGCACCCAGTAAGGAAAAGAGGAGACAAACTCAAAAGAAAAAGGATCCATTATTGAGATGTAATCTGGGTCATCGCAGGAGGTAAGCCGCAAGGGTTTCCCACACCTCCCTCGGCAGGATGCGGGAAAGCCAAAAACCTTCAGGAGGAGGAAACCGAGGAACCCAAGGGAAACCCCTCCCACTGTAACAAGCCCCACGCTGAGGGTGCCAACACCCATGTGGGGTCAAACAGAGACCAAGCCTCCCCCCAGCTCAACTCCTCCCCAGCCCCGGGATCATCCATGGCAGGACCCGGGGCCGAGCGGTCCTCCAAACCACCTGCCTCTGGAGAAAAGGCAGAGTCCACCGGAAAAGCAGGGAAGAAGGGGGCCTGCTGGCATGACCCGAAAGCTTCGGCAGGAGGAACAGACTCGAATGCCTCCACCACCAATCCGGAAGGGGCTGTCCCCGAAGCCGCCAGAGTCTCAGCACCAAGAAAGCCCTGCCCTGACTCCGAAACCCTCATATGCTTGGGAGCCGGGAGCAGGTGGGGAAGTGGAAAGGATGAACCACAGCAGGAAAAGGACAATAGGGCATGGACGAAACCAAAGTCCAGGCGATTAACACCCCCAAGTCCGAGTCCCTATAACCAAATGGGGCATCTGGAAAGGCAACCAACCTTGCACGTTGCAGCAACCTAAACCTCGCATGCAATGCTGAAGCTGCCTGCACCCAAATATCAACATCAGTAGACTGGGTGAATTGGAGTACAAGCAGGGAACACCACTTGCAGGACTCTGGGTTAAAAGTGTCATTGACCCAACAGGCAGCATGGCAGAGGCAAAGATGGTGAGTGTAACCCTGAGACATGGGGGGACAGAGCAACCTTCAAACTCGCACGAAGCAAGATGGGACTCAAAGGACATATCCATTGAACCGATGACCCCCATTGAGGGTTTCCATGGGGACCTTAGGCTGACTGCTAAGGGAAGCCCAGGTATCGGTACTGCTATTATGGAACCAGTTATCCCAGAACTACCAAACAAAATGCTGAACCTGTGATGTGTGCAATCACAGGGACCTAGCGGAGGGAGACCAAAATAATACAAGTGGTCCAACAGCCAGACCAGGCAGACCCCCACCAGGCAAAACAAAAGAAAATAAACACCCTGCAAAGCACAATGTCTCCAGGAGGAACAGAACCGACCACTATGCATATTATAAGACAGCTGCACAGTACCTTGCGCCCCTGCCAGTGACGAATCTATCTCCTACCCAAGGCCAAACGGGTAGGAAAATATCCCAACTGACCCCAGAGGCGGGCAATCATCAAGCAGCAATAGAACCCTGCGGAGGTAGCCCCCAGTAGCTCCCGAACAGTTTGTGGAAGGAAACCCCAAACTGCAAGGGCAGTACTTATAGAGCACCTAGAGAAGGGAACTGTAGGCACATGCAGCCCCAGTACTTCTGGGGTTGCATACCCCAGAAGTACGCAGCACACCACCACCACAGGCACAGCAGTGCTCAAGGATTAGAGCCAGCATCGATCGACAGCCACCCAACACAAGAGCCTCAGAATTGAGGTTAGGTAGCCAGCGTGTGAGGTCTGGGACCCCCCCTCCAGGTGTGGGGGGGGGGGGAGTTGCACAGACAGCGGCACGGCGGCTGTGGTAACATCATACTTGTTTGCTAGTTTTCTGATTGTGGAGTTCTGCTTGCTCGTTCTGCTTTCGGTTTGCAATTTTTAACCAGCTGTAGTTTATTTTGGGAGTCCTACCTTTCTGAATGCCTGACCTGGTAGATGGCAGACATAGACTGCTTCCAACTACATAGGGGCCATTGCCATACAAGTCATTGCTCCTCATGCCTCTCTGAGGGGGGCCAGGTTCTGGCTTGTGGTTCCCGGTAGGCTTAGAGCTCCATCGATTGACTGTAGCCACGGTCTAATATATACAGATCAGCCCATATAGGTCATGGGGAGCCGAAAAGGCTCTCAACAAAATGGGTATCAGTGTGGGGAAAAATTACCACGAGAAACATTTGGAAAGCAAGACACACAAACATCCATATTAGATCAAAATATAATAATATTGTATAAAAAATAAACATACGAGAGAAATATAGCTAGCTGATTTGTTCCTGACAAAAGCAGATTGATCATATTACCTCAAGAGCTTGGCTAACTGGCCACTCAGGAGTTTGGCAAACTGGCCGCTCAAGAGCTTGGCTAACTGGCCACTCAAGAGCTTGGCTACCTGGCCGCTCAAGAGCTTGACTAACTGGCCACTCAAGAGCTTGGCTAACTGGCCGCTCAAGAGCTTGGCTAACTGGCCGCTCAAGAGCTTGGCTAACTGGCCACTCAAGAGCTTGGCTAACTGGCCGCTCAAGAGCTTGGCTAACTGGCCGCTCAAGAGCTTGGCTAACTGGCCACTCAAGAGCTTGGCTAACTGGCCACTCAAGAGCTTGGCTAACTGGCCGCTCAAGAGCTTGGCTAACTGGCCGCTGAAGAGCTTGGCTAACTGGCCGCTGAAGAGCTTGGCTAACTGGCCACTCAAGAGCTTGGCTAACTGGCCGCTCAAGAGCTTGGCTAACTGGCCGCTCAAGAGCTTGGCTAACTGGCCGCTCAAGAGCTTGGCTAACTGGCCGCTCAAGAGCTTGGCTAACTGGCCGCTCAAGAGCTTGGCTAACTGGCCGCTCAAGAGCTTGGCTAACTGGCCACTCAAGAGCTTGGCTAACTGGCCGCTCAAGAGCTTGACTAACTGGCCACTCAAGAGCTTGGCTAACTTGCCGCTCAAGAGCTTGAGAAACTGGCCACTCAAGAGCTTGGCTAACTGGCCACTCAAGAGCTTGGCTAACTGGCCGCTTAAGAGCTTGAGAAACTGGCCACTCAAGAGCTTGGCTAACTGGCCACTCAAGAGCTTGGCTAACTGGCCGCTCAAGAGCTTGAGAAACTGGCCACTCAAGAGCTTGGCTAACTGGCCGCTCAAGAGCTTGGGAAACTGGCCACTCAAGAGCTCGGCAAACTGGCCGCTCAAGAGCTTGGCTAACTGGCCGCTCAAGAGCTTGGCAAACTGACCACTCAAGAGCTTGGCTAACTGGCCGCTCAAGAGCTTGGGAAACTGGCCACTCAAGAGCTTGGGAAACTGGCCGCTCAAGAGCTTGGCAAACTGGCCACTCAAGAGCTTGGCAAACTGGCCACTCAAGAGCTTGGCTAACTGGCCGCTCAAGAGCTTGGGAAACTGGCCACTCAAGAGCTTGGCAAGCTGGCCACTCAAGAGCTTGGGAAACTGGCCACTCAAGAGCTTGGCAAGCTGGCCACTCAAGAGCTTGGCTAACTGACCGCTCAAGAGCTTGGGAAACTGGCCACTCAAGAGCTTGGCAAACTGGCTGCTCAAGAGCTTGGCTAACTGACCGCTCAAGAGCTTGGGAAACTGGCCACTCAAGAGCTTGGCAAACTGGCTGCTCAAGAGCTTGGGAAACTGGCCACTCAAGAGCTTGGGAAACTGGCCACTCAAGAGCTTGGGAAACTGGCCGCTCAAGAGCTTGGGAAACTGGCCGCTCAAGAGCTTGGGAAATTGGCCGCTCAAGAGCTTGGCAAACTGGCCACTCAAGTGCATCTCCAAGTCAACCCACATGTCAGTCACAAAACAAGACTTAAGAGGTTAATTCCTCTATCTTCCTAACCCTTTATACTTTGATTTATTTTGACTATAGTATCGTAAATTCCTGTAGTTACATAATTTTTACTGGTCAAAATGGTAAAATTAACTTTACCATTGAATTATAAAAACACTGCAACTACTCCCTATACAGCTAAATTAAGTTATACAAATTCTTATGGGATATTCACAACAAAATATGATGAACAGTTAAAAAACAACACATTGAGAGCAATTTAAAAAGGCAAGATTTTTTTTTACATTAATAGGGGTCACATTACTACATGGGAGTATTTTAACACAGGCTTCCAGACTGACAACATCTTAGGCAACATACAAGGATGGTAATGTTAGTGTGACAATAATGGCAACAGGTTAAAATAAAAATTAAATCATAATATTTTTTTAAACATCATGTTCCAACAGCATAAAGTTCTCAGCCTGATGGTCGTCAGTTTTCACTATGAAATATAATGATGAGCTTTCCTCAGTCCAAGACATGATGACTGGAACCTTCCTCAGCCCAAGACAATGACCAATGACTGGGGTCTTCACCAGAGCCCAAGATAATGACTGGAGTCTTCACCAGAGCCCAAGATAATGACTGGGTCTTCACCAGAGCCCAAGACAATGACTGGAGCCTTCACCAGAGCCCAAGATAATGACTGGAGTCTTCATCAGAGCCCAAGAGAATGACTTGAGTCTTCATCAGAGCCCAAGACAATGACTGGAGTCTTCATCGGAGCCCAAGATAATGGCTGGAGTCTTCATCAGAGCCCAAGACAATGACTGGAGTCTTCATCGGAGCCCAAGATAATGACTGGAGTCTTCATCAGAGCCCAAGACAATGACTGGAGTCTTCATCAGAGCCCAAGATAATGACTGGAGTCTTCATCAGAGCCCAAGACAATGACTGGAGTCTTCATCGGAGCCCAAGATAATGGCTGGAGTCTTCATCGGAGCCCAAGACAATGACTGGAGTCTTCATCGGAGCCCAAGATAATGACTGGAGTCTTCATCAGAGCCCAAGACAATGACTGGAGTCTTCATCAGAGCCCAAGATAATGACTGGAGTCTTCATCAGAGCCCAAGACAATGACTGGAGTCTTCATCAGAGCCCAAGATAATGACTGGAGTCTTCATCAGAGCCCAAGACAATGACTGGAGTCTTCATCAGAGCCCAAGACAATGACTGGAGTCTTCATCAGAGCCCAAGACAATGACTGGAGTCTTCATCAGAGCCCAAGACAATGACTGGAGCCTTCACCAAAGCCCAAGACTCGCAGACAAAACAGCACCACTACAAGTACGCCACTTCTAGCCCTTCTCTTCGGTGAAACATACATTCTAATATACATACTATAATTCATAATGAAATTTTAATTAAAACAAAGTTTCATTCATGCATTTTATGTATTTTAGCAACTTGTAAGAGCAATGTTATGAATGGTAACAGATAAAGGCAAGTACTTATACAACTCTGTGAAACACCCTCGATGTGTCTTGTGATATAATTAACAACTATAATTTCACTAAACCTCCACCTTTAGCAATCTATAAAAATGATATAAAATACACAGAGAAAGCAGCAAAATATACTGACATGGTATTAGTGGCACCATTTACATCATCACAATACTACTCAAGTCAATGCAAAGCTCAGTGAGTAATAAATATAAAATTATAATAGGATAGCAATTCACTTAATTGGTGGTAACCTACACCTTTCTCAACATGGTTATTACTGTACTAAGAAAATAACAAATACTGTTATTACTAAGAGGCAGTGTGCTTTATCTCAGCTAATCTTCTAACACATGTTATCTTAAATTGCTATTACTAATAAATAAGAAAACTACAACTGCATTTTATAATTCATAATACAGTACATACAGTATTGATTTGTTCAGTGTACCTTAAAAATAGCTTTGAGTTGCAAAACCAATTTAGCCCCTTTTAAATGTAGAATGCATAGGATAAATGACTAAACTTGAAGCACAAATTCTACAAACCCCCTTCTTTAAATGTAAGCAAAATAGGTTATCCATTTATTTACACTAAACTTTTCTATATCACAAGTATATTTTCACC
The DNA here is from genome assembly GCF_040958095.1 of Procambarus clarkii. Taxonomy (NCBI): domain Eukaryota; kingdom Metazoa; phylum Arthropoda; class Malacostraca; order Decapoda; family Cambaridae; genus Procambarus; species Procambarus clarkii. The sequence continues at coordinate 31,779,431 of NC_091171.1, forward strand.
TTGTATACCAAGGCTGATGGAAGTGGGGAACAGCAGTTCCATGATGACTGAACTTGCATCTAATCCAGTATGGACATCATCTACTGCAAGAGACGAAGGTGTAGGGCTCTAAGGTGATCCGGCTGGAGAACAACTGGTATGGGCTCATTTGATGCTGACTTGGAAATTGACCCTGGCACTCTGACACATCCAATTTGCACCAATTCCTGCTCAGCCAGTACCTGTTGATTGCCAAATTTTGAAATTAAGAAACCAGCATTGAATGTAATGAAACATCAATTTCCAGGTGAGTCCCAGTGGGTCCCTGAAGCTACTGTCTCTTGATGGTGTGCCATATTACTAGGTCCCATCAGTCATGAGGTTCTATGGCCTACTGCAGATGAAGAGCCAAAACCTAGTCCCCCCCCCCCCCAAGAGGTGCAGGGAGCAGTGGCATTTATTTATTTATTTATGCTACCATCAAGGAAGGTGCCCAGAAAGTTAGCAATAAAAAACAAACCACTGCTGGCTTCAAACAAGACTGAAGCTTCAACAACTGGTAATAGCTTTACTAATGACATTTTCAGGGGAAGCCCGTGCCCCAGAAAACCGACCCTCCGATAGAGGCAGAGCCCTGGAAGAAAGATCAGGTTTGGACACCGAGCAAGCAGCACTTGAAACCAAGGCTGGACTGGCCACCAAGGAGCCAGAAGGATCACTCTTCCCATGTAAGACTCCAACTGCACCAGGATCTGGAGAAACAGCCGGATTAGGGGTAAGAGGTATGCAAACCCCCACCTCGATCAGTCCAGCTAAAAGGCACCTACTGCGCACAGCTTCACGATTGTGGAATGGAGACTTCTCACATAATTTATAGGTTGTGTGCGGTCTATGTTCTCCTATTCCACATTCCATAACATGGCATTTATTCACATTAAATTCCATTTGCTAAGTGGTGCTCCATATATTTATTTTGTCCAGGTCTTCTTGAAGGGCATGACAATCTTCTAGGTGTCTTATTTTCCCTATTATCTTAGCATCATCAGCAAACACGTTCATATAATTCTGTATTCCATCTGGTAGATCGTTTATGTAGACAATGAACATTACCGGTGCAAGAACTGAACCCTGTGGTACCCCACTTGTGACATTTCTCCAATCCGATACATTGACTCTGCTTACGGCCCTCATTTTTCTATCAGTTAGGAAATTTTTCATCCATGCTAGAAGCTTACCTGTCACCCCTCCAATATGTTCCAGTTTCCAGAACAACCTCTTATGTGGAACTCTGTCAAAAGTCTTTTTTAGGTTCAGATAGATGCAGTCAACCCAACCATCTCTTTCCTGTAAAATCTCTGTGGCTCGATCATTGAAACTGAGTAAATTCATTACACAGGATCTTCCAGATCGAAAACCATACTGTCTGTCTGATATTATATCGTTTTTCTCCAGGTGTTCTACCCATTTAGTTTTAATTATTTTTTCCAATATTTTGACTATTACACTTGTCAATGATACAGGTTTACAATTGAGGGGGTCTTCCCTGCTGCCACTTTTGTAGATTGGGACGATGTTTGCCTTTTTCCACACATCAGCTACAACTCCTTTACACAGAGGGTTTAGTGAAAGACTTGCGCAAGGATAAGAATCAATTGGAAACAAATTGCAAAGCCATGGAAGAAGAAAATAAACTCTTAAAAATAGCTTTGGAAGAAGTTAAAGTAAATTTAAAAATAAATGACTACAATAGGTTAGGTAAGGAAATTCAACAGGGGAAACAGCTTTTGTCAGCACAGATGGAGGAAGTTACACAGGGAATAGAACAGTGCAAGAAAGATATGCAACTCACCTATGCACAAGTGGCCAAGGAGAAGGAAAAAATTAAAGAAGCAGTAAAGGAAGCCAAACACTGCAGCAACCAAGATAAAACAAACATTAGACTGGAAGTGAGAAAAGAATTGGCTTCTAACCCGAAGTTGGTGCAAAACACAGTTGATCGGAGTAAGTCCCTGATCATTTTTGGATACAAAGAAAAGGAGATAACATCTAGGTCAGAAAGAGCTGTAGAAGCCAAAGTAGTAGATAAAATTGTTGGCCTCGTGGAAGGTCTTACAACCATAGAGAATGTGTGCGACTACAGGAGAATAGGCAGATATGTAAAAGGGAAAGATCGACCTTTGAGGATCACCCTAAATGGTGCCAAACAGATGGAAGAAGTACTAAGGAATGCTAGAAAATTACAAAGTGATGAGGATGGGAAAGTGTGGTCGTTAAGACGAGATCTTTCAAAAGAAGACAGAGAGAAGCTGAAACTAAACCTCGCCGAGGCAAAACGTTTAAATGAGAGCAGGAATGAAGAAGAAATAAATTCTTTTTTTTCTACAAAGTGATAGGGGTAGGCAGACCAGTAAAGTGGTACATAAAGGCAAACCAACAAAATCATTAGAGAGAGGGGGGAGTGAAAAATAAGAATAGGGGGAACAAGTTCCTGAAGATTGCATACACCAACATAGATGGAGTAAGATCGAAGATACTGGAGTTAAGTGATGTAATACAGCTGCAGACACCAGACATTGTTGCACTCACAGAGACAAAACTTGAAGATGTTATTTTAAATGAGGTCATATTCCCAAGGGGCTACTCAATTTGGAGACGGGACAGAAAAATTAGGAAAGGTGGTGGCGTTGCTGTACTGGTGAAAGAACACCTAAAGGTGAAGGAAATAATGACTGCCAATCCACAAGAAGTTGACATAATAGCACTAGAGATCTGCCATGAGGATGATAAACTAATGATCATAAATGCATATAGTCCACCGCCAAGCAGCACATGGTCAAAGGAGGAGCTAGATAGTAAACGAGAAGGTCTTATAACAATAATGAGAGAGATCATAGCGAGAGCGGATAACGATAGTTCACGACTGTTGATAGTCGGCGACTTCAACTTGAAATCCATAAACTGGGAAGCATATGAAGCTAAAACAGAAGATTTTTGGACCTGTAAATTTGTAGACCTCATCCTGGAAACATTCTTGTATCAACATGTTAAACAAGCTACGAGGATGAGGGAAGGGGACGTTCCCTCCATGCTAGATTTGATATTTACCAGGAAAGAGGAAGAAATATTTGACATTCAGTACCTTCCTCCCTTGGGTAAAAGTGACCATGTCTTTTTGGGAATAAAGTATGCAATGCGTTATAATTTGGAAGAAAATATGATAGTTGATGAAATTGAAAAACCTGACTTTAGGAGAGGACATTATGGCAACCTTAGAAATTTTTTTAGTGTGTATAATTGGACAGACTTGTTGCTAGGCAAGGAAGTGAATGAGATGTATGTCAAGTTTTGTGAAATATATGATGAAGGCACAAAAAAATTTATACCAAAACAGAGATGCAGAACTAGGAAACATGATTGGTTCAACAGAAATTGCGAGAGGGCCAGAGACCAAAAGACACAAAAATGGAATCAATACAGGAAGAGGCCAAACCCCCAAACATACCAGCGATACACAGATGCGAGAAACAACTACACGACAGTGATTAGAGAGGCAGAAAGAAATTTTGAAAAAGGGATTACAGACAAATGTAAAACAGAACCAGGTCTATTCTATAAATTCATAAATAACAAATTGCAGGTAAAGGATAATATTCAGAGATTGAAAATGGGAAAGAGATTCACGGAAAAGGAAATGTGTGAAACATTAAACGAAAAGTTCCAAAGTGTGTTTGTATAAAATGAAATCGTCAGGGAACCAGATACAATAAGAATTCCAGAAAACAACATAGAGCACATAGAGGTGTCTAGAGACGAAGTGGAAAAAATGCTCAAGGAGCTAAATAAGAACAATGCAGTTGGTCCAGATGGAGTTTCACCATGGGTTCTGAGAGAACTGTGCACCCGAGCTCAGCATTCCTCTTCAACTGATCGAAAACCATACTGTCTGTCTGATATTATATCATTTCTCTCCAGGTGTTCTACCCATTTAGTTTTGATTAGTTTTTCCAATACTTTCACTATTACACTTGTCAATGATACAGGTCTATAATTGAGGGGGTCTTCCCTGCTGCCACTTTTGTAGATTGGAACTATGTTAGCCTGTTTCCAAACGTCTGCTACGATTCCTGTACACAGGGATGCCTGAAAGATCAGGTGAAGTGGAATGCTGAGCTCAGGTGCACATTCTCTCAGAACCCATGGTGAAACTCCATCTGGACCAACTGCTTTGTTATTATTTAGCTCCTTTAGCATTTTCTCCACTTCATCTCTAGACACCGCTATGTGCTCTATGCTGTTCCCATCTCCCCAGCACTCTGTCATATAATGCTTTTAAATTACTGATGGTTTTGGCCTCCACCACCTTCTCACCTAACTTGGTTCAACTGTCTACCACTCTGTTTACAAAAGTGAATTTTCTTATATTTCTCCAGTAGCTTTGTTTCGTTAGTTTAAATCTATGACCTCTTGTTCTTGAAGTTCCGGGCCTCAGGAAATCTTCCCTATCAATTTTATCGATTCCTATTACTATTTTGTACGTAGTGATCATACTGCCTCTTTTTCTTCTATCTTCTAGTTTTTGTATATTTAATGCCTCTAACCTTTCCTCGTAACTCTTGTCCTTCAGTTCTGGGAGCCACTTAGTGGCATGTCTTTGCACCTTTTCCAGTTTATTGATGTGCTTCTTAAGATATGGGCGCCATACAACCGCTGTGTGGAGCATTCTATGTCTTCCATCGACTGGGCCGGGCAACCAGAAAGGTAGGCGCCCCAAAACAAACCCCTAATCTGGTTAAAACTACTACAGAAAGCTAACAACTAAACAGAATTCCCCAATTGAAAAACGAGCAAACGAGCATGACGTCACATTTACCGTGCCGTTTGTCTGCAGCAGCTCCCCTCTCCTCGAGAGGGGGAAGGGAGAGCCCCAGACCGATCGCACCGGCTATCCACTTGTCAGTTCGAAGCTGGATGTCAAAACACACGAAAAACCCCGCCGACCAGGGGGAAGGGAGGGTTGCCGAGGAGCCTTCAGATCTCACCCAGTAAATGGCATTTCATTACATTCAACTGCTGGTTTTACGAGGGATGATACATTCAGCTCCCCGGAGCTTCCTACCCAAAGCCAAGGAGAAAAGAGGGACAAACCCGGGAGGCAGAAACCACGCGCCTAAAACCCGAAAGCAAAACAACAGGCAAAACCGAAAGGACCCTGCGGATGACCCGGGAGACCCAAACCCCAGAACAGGGACGAAGGGAACCCCGGGCAACCCAAAGTGCGTCCAGGGGCACATAGGATGCGGGACACAGGTAATGACTGAAAGCCACAACCGGACACAAGAAGATGCAGGCCCCCCCCCCCCTGGGCAAAACCACCCAAGCAACAACCCCAGGGACGCCTCCGGAAAAACAGGCGACCTAACCCTGCCAGAAAAAGAAGAATGGCTGCAACAAACAAACCTAACATCAGAATTTGAAGAAACCTCTGAGAAACAATCTGGAACCAAAGGGGCCACAACCAACCGAGGGAAAGCGATAAGAAAGTATCGTGTCCAAAGACCAGGACGGCTCAGGTGGCGCATGAGCAGGCCGGAGGTGAAACAACGCCCGAGACAGCTTGTGAAACAGTGCAGAAGGAACATCAAAACTAAAAGCAAGCCATAGTGGAATTGCCAGTGCCGTACGGTACGAGGCGACAGAATGCAGCATACAAAGACAGTCCTGAACCAGCCAATAGAGAAAGGACAAGACCATCTCAACAAAACGTGAAGTATACCTACAAAGAGACAAAAAAAGGAAGGACTGCCAGTAAACCGCATGCTGACGCTGAGACGAAGCCCGCAGGTGGGACACCAGCAAGAAGCCACCTTATCACCATACAGATGGTGATAGACACGAGTAAAAAAAAAAAAAAAAAAAGACAAGAAGACTCATGGAGAAGATTGATCCAGTCTCATAACAGACTGGACTGATCAACTGAAAGAGGTGGAGCTGCGGGAAAACCTCCCAATTCGGACACCAAGGAAGCAGCGCCTGAAGCAGCCTACCTCGATCCAACTAAGCTTGAACCCTGGCCCGACTCTTCTGGAAGGGCCGAGAACGACCCCCATGGAGAACCAACAAATCTGAAATAGACCGGCAACTAGTCGAAGCCGCCAACAAAAAACAGAGACACTGTCCTCAGGAAAGAAAAAGAGGACAAACTGACAAAGATGACTGAAGAGCCAGAGCTCAAGCTGAATCCAATAAGTGAGCCAGCACAGCCTGCAGAAATGCGAGACAACATGGAAACTGCCTTCCGGAGGATTGGTGTAAACAAATTCAGTAAGTCAGACGATGCAGCAGCAGCTGAGTCTGTTGTAAGTTTATATACATGTTGGCTCTTCCTCGAAAATGGTGGGCAATTGTGTGTCTGCCAGATGAAAGAGCATTTGCTGTACCTAGCTAATTAGATACAATGTGATGATAATTTGTGTAGTGTATTATAAAGCTAGAATGTTATATTTAGACTTAGAATTGAATGGAGGCAATCTAATATTGTTTTAGAAGTTTAATTTAAGTAAGTGGTTACTATATGATCAGCTGACCATGCCAGGCAACCAGTCGCATGGCCACAGTGATCTCTTTCTTGGCTGAAACTCGAGCGGTGGTGAAACGCAAACCTGAGAAAGCTTGTAGAATGGGTCTGAAGTGATATAAATGCCGAACGGCTCTGCCATCGCTGCATGATAGGAAGCAACAGTATTTGGCATAAGATGCCGATGGAGAAAAATTAACAACACCTAACCCAGGGCCAAGACAGAAAGCCCAAGAGCCCTGACTTACCCCAAGGACGAGGACCATCACAAGCGAGGAAGCCCCCTAATGGGAGTGTTTCCCCAATGCCCCAGGGAAGGGAACCCTGAACACACAAAGGCAGTACTTACAGAGCGCACAGGGAAGTTAACCCTGAGGTCATGCAGTTTCAGAATACTAAATCCCAGGCCAATGCAGGAAGAGCCTAAAAAAGCAAAACACCACCAAAACAGGAAATCACGACCAGAGCGCGCAGATGACCACCAGGTACAAACATTAATCAAGAACTGACTGGTGGCGGCCCAGCTTTCCCGGGATGGCTCCCCTCACCCCCTAATGAGGGGGATGAGGTGGATTTAACTAGCGGGGGTTTAGTTGGATGAAGTTTCGTTTGTTTGTTTTCTTGTTTGGGGAGTTCTTTTGATATTTTGAGGGTGTCGGTCTCATTTTTCAACCATGTTGTAGTCTGGTTTCATTTGCCTACCTTTCTGGATGCTTCCCTGGTTGATGGCAAGATGATAAAAGTTAAATGTAAAGTGTTCATGAGCCACTGCTCCCTGCGCCTCTGTGACGGGGTGTCAGGTTCTGGTTCATGGTCCCCGGTAGGCAAACAAGAACTCTGTGATTGATGAGACTTAAGTAGTATGGAACTTAATCAGTAAGCTAGCTTCTGTGAGCCAATGGGGCTCCAAACAGAAAATATATTAAATGTCCACAGCAACCCTCACTCCCCTCCGCGAGTGACCATGCCCAGATATTGTGTCATAAGCGATTAAGATTTGGTGTCGCCACTGGGAATTCATCACTTCATTACAGCTAAAATAAGTGAAAAAATTTATTTTAATTTTCCCTGTGATCAGGGAACACATTTTAACTAAACAAGACAGCAAAATATTCTTTTGGATTTTTTCTTGAGCAGACAGGAAATGCATCCTGAAAGGCTTGCACAGAAAAGGGGTTAACCCTTAAACTGTGCAATACATACATATATGATTTGACATAACATAATTTAACATCAAGTTTCTGTGGATCCCCTCCCATGTTGGAATATGTGGGAATGAACAAGCAGATGTGCTGGCTGCTGAAGGCGCTGAAGAAGACCATATTGAATACTTCATACCCAAGACTCGACTACAAATTAGAGGTATTGTCAGGCAACATCACCGTGACAAGGTAACTGAGGAAAGGAGGATAGAAGCACAAACCAGTGAATCTATACGATGGTACAACATGGTTGCAGCTGGCAATCCCAATCATTATGGTCGAAGAGGAGGAGGACGAGGGAGAGAATCAGTAATAGCGAGAATCCGTCTTGGATACAAATATCCATGGAGATATGGAATGGAAACAAGTTGATCAGCGAAGTTGCAGAATCTGTGGTGAGAGTGATGGACACCGCCTTGACCACTATCTACGTGAATGTGAACACCTGAGATATCAAAAGTATGTGTAGAATAATAAACCCCACATTGTTTGAGTTAGGAATACACTATTTGTCAAATATTGATACTGTTCTTAAAAGATTTCCCTGTTTTGCACCCGCAAGATAACATAAGCTTTTAAGGGTTGATAGATGTTAATCTTCTTGTTTGAGGAGCTGTTCACTTGAAACAGTTAAGCAAGTCCCAGCTGTGTCTGGGTACAAGTGACAGGATGAACAACCCAGCAGGTTTTCTTCCTATTGGGGAGTGTTGTACATGCTGCTATGGCGGTATGTCCACTCACAAGATGAGTGGCGCTGCCCAATAAACTCGCCCCTCGGGGCAAAATTTAAAAATTTAAATAATTTAACATTAGTTTTTAATACTTGCACAAACACTTTCCAATTTTTTTGTGCATAATCAACTAGGCAAATGCTCCAACTTTGTCTAAATGATCACAACATAACTTGAAAAAGAAGAGAATGAAAATTAATTTTAAAATTGAATATTGAAAACTTCAGATTTTCAATTCAGAATAAAAAATATGAACTATCACCAATTGTTCATTTAATGTTATTATTCTCTCAGAATTGCGTATGATCTTCATTTTCATAAAATTAAAATACAGTATAGGTTTTCAGTATAGATTACTGTAAAAAAAAATTGTCAATAAGGCATTTGAAATATGCGGCAAATTTAGACCAAACAAAATTATAACTCCAAATGTATAAAGTTTATGAAAAATCCATTATAGAACAGACAGCTGAGCACACAAAATGTCAAAATAGTGAGAATAGGTCAAAAACTGGAATTTTAGAAGCCACTCAAAGTTGAAACTCTAGTTTCTAGTTTCAGAGATAACTGAAGTTGAAGTTATCAACAATGAATAAAGGTAGTTTTAATTCGTTAACACCTCTCTCCGATGATTCTTATATGCAGTAGGCTAACAGACAGCAAGGCGGAGGTAGACGGTGAGTGTCACCCTGAAACTAGGAGACAGAGCAACCTTCAAACTCGCACAAGGCGAGGTGGGACTCAGAGGTCTCCTACATCGGACCACTGAGCCCCAAAGGGGGTTTCCAGGGCTCTTAGGTTGACTGCTAAGGGAAGCCCTGGCGAGGTACTGTACTGCTAACCGGTTATCCTAGAGCTACCAAGCAAACAACTAAAAGCTGAACCCATGCAACGTTTGCACGCACAGGACCTAGTGGAGGGCCACCGAAATCACACAAGTGGTCCTACTGCCACACCAGGCAGACCCCTGCCAGGCAAAACAAAACAAAAACAAAAGAAAAACCCCGCAAAAGCACAACGTCTCTAGGTGAACAGATCCAGTCGCTATGTGTATATCAGACAGCTGCACAGTACCTCGCGCCCCAGCCAGCGACGAATCTACCTCCTACCCAAGGGCAAACAGGAGTAAGAACCTCCCCAGTTGAACCCCCAATGGCAGGCAATCACCAAGCAGCAACAGAACCACATGGAGGTAGCTGCTCCTGAATGGCTCATGGAAGGTAACCCTGAGGCAAAAAAGGTGTGGAGGTCTGGGACCTTCCTGTCCCCCCTCCTGGGTAGGGGGGGGGGGGTGTTGCAGACAGATGCGTGGCGGTTGTGGTGACGTCATATTTGTTTCCTTGTTTTTAATTGGGGAGTTCTGTTTGCTAGTTCGGCTTTCGGTTTGCAATTTTTGGCCAGCATTAGTTTGTTCTGAGATTCCTACCTTTCTGGGTGCCTGACCTGGTAGATGGCAGACAAAGACTGCTTCTAATTACACGGGAATGTCTTTAGGCTGAGGCTCCTCGTGCCTCTTTTGAGGGGGGGCCAGGTTCTGGCTCTGGTCCCTGGTAGGCTTAGAACTCCTTCGATTGACTGTTGCCACAGTCTAATATATACACATCAGCCCGGTATAGCTCCGGGAACCTAAGGGGCTCTCCACAGAAAGAGGCGTTGACAGAGCAGGCGCCAGACAAAGTCTGCTTCGCCCCAGCTGTCAGGCGGGGGTTGCCACAAAGATATTATTATCTAATTATTTCAATGTCTCTGATTTTTTCTTTGTTTTTTGCAGTAATATTATTCATTAGTGTGTAGTGTGATATATTTATATAATAAAATGTGTGAACCATTGATGTACTCAAAATTATTGTGTTCATATTAGTGAATCAATTATTATGTTCCTGAAACAATAAACAAATAGTTTTGCTGTTATTACACTATATACACACATGTTATATATACGTATCTGCATGTTTTGTTCACCATAATGAACCACTAAGTTGGTATTGTGCGTCAAAAAGCAACAAAGAGTGGCCTTCACTCACCAAGCAGCCAGCCACCCGCCATCACTCCCCACTCACTTCGTCTCTCGCCAACATACTCCTCCAACGATACTGTTTTTGTTTTTATTCACTATACACAGACATTAAATATGAGTATCTACATGTTTTGTTCACCATAACTGTATATCTAAAGTTGTATGGTGAGTTAAAGCAATAAAAGACGTAGCTACACACACAGTCAGTTGGTGGCTGCGGCCGCCACTGGTTCAAGGCCAGACGCACTAATATTTCTCCTCCAACAATACTGTTTGTAGTGTTATTACACTATATACACACATTATATATAAGTATCTACATGTTTTATTCACCATACCTGTACAAATAAGCTGGTGTGGTGCCAAAAAACCATACTAGCCACCAGTAAACAACATGACAAGTCATGCAGATGACGCACCTTCCTCACCAGAATGGCGGCTCCCAACATACTCCTATTGCTGTTATTACACTCTATACACACGTTGTATATAAGCATCTACATTTGTGTTCATCAGAGTGAAAAACTAAGCTGGTATGGTAAGTCCAATCAATAAAAGGTGGCCACACACAGTCAGAAGACGACGTCACCACCCTCCCTCCCTTCCTCAGCATTACTCCTCCTACCATAGAGCACAGCTCTAAATATCACCACAATCCTGCTATTATCAGAATCCTGGTCAGTTTTATCACAGTCAAGGGTCTTCTGTAATACTATCATCACTAAATAATAGCACATACATGTATATTTTGACATTTTTAGGAGATGCTGTGGTCACAAGCTGAACAGCGGTGCTGTGAGCTCATGCTGCGTGCGTCAGCCTTGGTGGCTCGCTCAGTACTGAGGCTCTCACACCCAGGAATGTTGGCCACGATTTTTTTTCTAGGTGGCGTCTGTTAACTATCGGTCGTGGCTGCACTATAGCTGCCCCTATCCCACGCGGAGCATTTAAATTAAAGCACTAGACACTAAAAGAGCTATTAATGTATTGCGCGGTCTAAGGGTTAGGGTGGACATTATGTTGAACAGTGAAAGCTTTAAAAGATATAAATATAAAGCCAGACCATAATAACTATAGATATACATATAAAATTTATGTTGTGGTTGGTGTTGGTAAAATGTATGACATTGTGTAGTTGGGGTTGTTAGTTTTATAGTTAACACAATTTACCTTAGTGAGCTGCGGAGAGGGAAAAGTCGAGAAGGCTGTGGTGACGCTGCCTCCTGGTTTGCTGACAGCCAACATTCGAGTAATTTCATCCTGCCAAGTAACAAATTAAACAAATTATGGAATGAAGAGAGTAAAACCACCAAGATAAAACTCAAGTGATATTATAAATTAGACCTAGACCCCAGTGCTACTGAGCACATGGTAAAAATGGTATGCCTTTTACTCTGTTGTACAATTTAATTCCATTCTCCTCTGCCCTCTCATTTACCCTCTTGCAACCCCTTCCTCACAAATAATTAATGAAAATTTTTAACTCACACCCTGAATGATAATAGGATTTTTTTTTACAACAATTTCCAATTGAATGGCTTAATTTAACCCTTTCATTGTGCATATCAGTTGGAGCCACACATTGACCGAAACGCTGTGCGTATTAGTGGCTTTAGGTATTGTATGTACTAGCTCTATCTATAAATCCAACATTATGATTGTAACTCATCTTCTATGTATGTACTTTTTCCTGAATAAAAATTTGAATTTGAATTTGAACATGCTAATTATCCAAAAAACCACCATTGAAAGTAAAGAAACACCATTTTGTGGGTGAGACCCGGAGGCTCCCCGAAGCTATCCAGGCTGAAATGCTAATGTCAGACTTTGGCATCAGTCATGTGTATGGAGTTCTGTGGGCCTACCGGGGACCATGAGCCAGAACTTGGCCCCCTCACAGAGGCATGAAGAGCAATGGCCTATAAACCCCATGTGGTTGGAAGCATTCTATGTCTGCCATCGTCCGGGATAGGCACCCAGAAAGGTAGGCGTCCCAAAACAAACCCCTATTCTGGTGAAAATTGCAACCAAAAGCCGAACAAGTGGATAGAACTCCCCTAACAAAAACGAGCAAATTAGTATGACGTCATTCGTCGTCGCGTCGCTGTCTGCGCAACCCCCCCCTCCCCAAAAGGGGGAAGGGGGAGCCACAGACCTACCGCGCCGGCGATCCACACCCCAATTCTGAGGCTGGATGTCAAAAACACGCGAAAAAAAACGCTGACCGGAACGAGGGAGGGATGCCGGGGAGCCTCCGGGACTCACCCAGATAATGGCGTTTCATTACATTCAACGTTGGTTTTCTGGGGAGAGCCCCTACGACTCCTCAGAGCTAACTACCCACAGAGGAAAAGAATAGGGACTGACCCGGGAGGCGGTCGCTGTACACTACTCAACCCGAAGTGGAGACAACAGGCCGCATCCGCCGACCGAAAACGACACAGGCCCGACTGTGCCCAGGAATATGTACATGGGAACGAGCAGCCAAGGATCCTGTTCGACTGCCAAAAACTCCTTGCCCGAACGTCCTCCCAGGAATCAGTACCAAAGACGGCGGCAAGAGCCGCGAACTTGCGGACGTCATGGGCACGGGGATAGTCCGCAGGCAGAAGAGCCTGAAGAACCCCGCGGACGACCTGGAAGGCCCGCACCCTCGAACATGGAAGAAGGGAACCGGAGCTACCCAAATTGTGGCCATAGACCCAGAAGCCGTGGCACGCCAACCATGGCGGAGAGCTGCAACCGGACAAAAACAAATGCACCCCTGGCCCAGCCAACCAAGCATCAACAACCCAGGGACCCCTCCGAAAAGCAGCAGTCTCATCCTTCGCCAGAAAAGAAGGAGAAGGCAGCAGACGACCAAACCGAACACCTCAACCTAAGGAGCAGAAAACCCCTGCGCAGGAGGAGAGCATGAAGCTCACCTACTCATTTTTTTGACCCCCAGAGGCCAATGCCAACCGGAAAAGAGCCAACGAAAAACAAACCGGAACCGAAGGGGCCACAATAAAACGAGAAGAAAGAAAAGAGCACTCTGTCCAATGACCAGGACGGCTCAAGCAGCGCAAGAACAGGCCGGAGGTGAAACAAGCACGAGACAGCTTATGAACGGTGCAGATGAAAGTCCGAAAGCAAGCCGAAGCGGCTCTGCCAGCACTGCAGAAAATGAGGCGACAGTATGCGGCAAGTCGACGGCCCCAACCCCTAGAAGAAAAACGAAGCCGACGCCAACAAACGCAGCCACCGAAGAAGGGACAGAAGGAAAAGAAAGGACTGCCAAAACACCCCATACTGCCGCCAAGAAGCACACAGGTGGGACACCAACAACGAAGCCACCTGACCACCAACGGACGCGAGATCCCCGAGGCAGAACGTAATCGGCACTGCCAAGGGTCATCCGAGCCTAGGAAGAGGCGGAGCCGCAGAAAGATCTCGGGTGCGACCACCAAGGAAACCGAGCCAGAAGCCCAAGCCAGCAAGGAGGAGATGGAACGTTTGCCGAATAGAAAACTCCCCAACACGAGCAAGCTCGCCAGGGGACTGAAAACCACGGGTCCGACGTGAGACACCAGAGAAGGGACATCGCAAGACCCTAAAAAAAAAAAAAAAAATACAACAGGCAGGGCAAGCCAGGAAAACAGGAAATCAAACCTGGCAACAAGAAGGCCAAAAGGCACAAACAAAACACACAACAGTGTGAAGGAGGAAACGATAAAAAGACAAGCAGAAATGCCCCAGCACCAGCGGCGAGGGACACGAGTGAAGCAGTTAGACGAGAGGAATGCATGAGGAAGGGAAGTGGCGGAGGCCAACCCCACACCCAGCGACCAGTGCAGAGAAGAGCCCAATAGGCTCCGGAACTTGAACAGAAAGCGAATAATAGGCGAGGGGCGAGACGAAGAGCCCAAGCTCATCCCCAGCCAGCACAATGAGGCAAGGACAATGAGGTTAGGACAGAGAATCCAAGGAACATGGAAAAAACCAGGCCCAGCACAGCAAGACCAGCAAGGAAGGAGGGCCCCAGAAAAGCAAGGGAACAAAAAACCCAAACAAGGACGGTGCCAGAAGGAGGCGCCTTCCTTGGAAGGGCCGAACAAAACGCCACAACCATACCCCCTACACACAGCAGCAGTATCAAAACCGCAGCAAAGCGTCACCACACTCCCAGAGGAAGTGACAGGGAAGATAAAGATAAACTAACACGAGTGGCACACAACAAGGGGACACAGGTGGAAACTGAGTACCCAACTGAGCCACAGGGACTTTAGAAGAAACGTGTGCAGTGTAACAGACAACTAATGGAACACATTAGGCAGCAACATTAGTGACACGTGTCGCTTTGGGTCGGCGGTTGCAGCCAGTTGTCTCGACTTCGAGTTGAGGAGTGAGCAGCGACCGCCGTCTGGGTAAGTCCCTTTGTTTTCCTTTGTGGGTAGTTAGCTCCGGGGAGTTGAAGGGGCTCCCCCAGAAAACCAGCGTTGAAGGTAATGAAACGCCATTTTCTGGGTGAGACCCGGAGGCTCCCCAGCATCCTTCCCTCCCTCCGGTCGGCATTTTTTTTGTGTGTTTTGACATCCAGCCTAAGAACTAAAGGGTGCATAGCCGGCTTGTGGGGTCTGGGGCTCCTCCTTCCTCCTCCCGGGGAGGGGGAGCTGCGCAGACGGCGGCCCGGCGACATGTGATGTCATGATCGTTTGCTCGTTTCATTTAGGGGAGTTCTATCCATTTGTTTGGCTTTTGGTAACAATATTTTTACCAGAATAAGGGTTTGTTTTGGGATGCTTACCTTTCTGGGTGCCTGACCCGGTCGATGGCAGACATAAAATGCTTCAAACCACACGGGGTTTTTTATAGGCCATTGCTCCCCTTGCCTCTTCTGAGGGGGGCCAGGTTCTGGCTCGTGGTTCCTGGTAGGCCCATTCAACTCCATACACATGACTGATGCCAAAGTCTGACATTAGCATATCAGCCTAGTATGCTCCGGGAAGCCAAAGGGGCTCCCCACAGAAAAGACCTGGGAAAACAACCCTGAACTGAAGGGGGAATGACAAACGAGGGGAAGAGAAGAGACCACCTGGCCCAATGACCAAGATGACACCGGAGGCGCATGAGCAGGCCTGAGGTGAAACAATGCACGATGGCGGATGGGGTAGAAGTGACATAAATACCGAACGCAAGCTGGAGCGGCTCCACCAGCGCCGCATGATACGAGGCGACAGTATCTGGCAGAAGAGGATCCTCCTGAAACAACCACGAAAGGAAGGACCATCAACCCTATCAGAGACCGAAGTACACCTACGCAGTGATAGGAATCGGAAGTACCACCAGGAACTTCATACTGCCGACGAGACGAAGCACACAAGTAGGAGACCAACAACGAAGCCGCCCAAACAAGTAATGAGAAACTCGAGACAAAAACCCAAGATGCGAAGACTCGAGGAGAAGAATGAACCAACCTCGTACCAGGCCGGACCAACCTACAGAAAGAAGCAGAGCTGAGGGAAGACCCTCAGGTTCGGACACCGAGCAAGCAGCACCGGAAGCCAAGGACAGGCCAGCCACCAAAGAGCCAGAAGGACAACACTCCCCTGGTAAGTCTCCAAGCGAGCTAGGACCTTAGACACCCCCAAACGGGAACCACCAGGAGAGCCAAACCCCAAAATCTCAGCAGACGAGTCACCCGAAACGGCCAGTCCCAAAGAGCCAAGGACCACACGGAACCCTCACAGTTCAGGCGAAGAACTACCAGGGAACAGTCTGAATGAAACCAGCTTGATGATCTGCAAGCGACCCGAATCCTCCGGAGCGAAATCCACACAGCCGCGAACACCCGCACCCCACTGAGGGCCCGACGGAAGGACCGACCCTACTGTCCCTGGCTAGCTTGGTGAGCACGGGTCACAAAGCATCAGCCAGGAAATGACATGGCAGCGAAGACAATGAGCAAGGGCTCAGGTAGGTGCCAAGGCACAGAATCCCGAAAGCCCCAAGAGGAAGCCAGCAACGCTGCAAACGACACAAAGTCCCCGGAGGCCGAACCCAGAAAGTTCTCGTAATCCATCCTATCATTTTTCTGGCTGACGCAATATTTGCTTGGTTATGCTCCCTAAAAGTTAGGTTGTCGGCCATCATTATTCCCAAATCCTTGACATGCTGTTTTCCTACTATGGGCAGATTCGATTGTGTTTTATACCCTATATTATGTTTCAAATCCTCATTTTTGCCGTACCCAATTACCTGAAATTTATCACTGATGATATTAATATAAAGGCAAATAGCCTCCAATGGACAAGAACAAGGATGGACCGCACTTAGGTTAAAAGCACTGGGACCCCTGGGAGCCGGTCGGCCGAGCGGACAGCACGCTGGACTTGTGATCCTGTGGTCCTGGGTTCGATCCCAGGCGCCGGCGAGAAACAATGGGCAGTTTCTTTCACCCTATGCCCCTGTTACCTAGCAGTAAAATAGGTACCTGGGTGTTAGTCAGCTGTCATGGACTGCTTCCTGGAGGTGGAGGCCTGGTCGAGGACCGGGCCACGGGGACACTAAAAAGCCCCAAAATCATCTCAAGATAACCTCAAGATAACCCCCCATGCAAGATGGCAACAAAGGAGTACTACTGTGATGCACAAGGTTATATCTTGAGGTTATCTTGAGATGATTTCGAGGCTTTTTAGTGTCCCCGTGGCCCGGTCCTCGACCAGGTCTCCACCCCCAGGAAGCAGCCCGTGAAAGCTGACTAACACCCAGGTACCTATTTTACTGCTAGGTAACAGGGGCATAGGGTGAAAGAAACTCTGTCCAATGTTTCTCGCCGGCGCCTGGGATCGAACCCAGGACCACAGGATCACAAGTCCAGCGTGCTGTCCGCCCGGCCGACCGGCTCCCTACACAAGGTGGCAACAAATCAGCAAGAGAAATGACTGGCAAATTGGCAGAAGATTGAGCTGCAGGCTGCCTGGTGGTGGTGATCAGTACTAATGGATTCGAGCTAGTTTTGGGCGAATTATTTTGTTTAGTTTAAATCTTTGGGCGAGTTGTTTGGCAGTTTCAAGGCTTCAGTTTTTGTGAACCCAGATGCTTTCCTGGTGAAATGGTAGAATGTCATTTACTTCCTGTGTCTCTGTAATGTGGTGGCCAAACAGAACTCTCGCAACTGATGTGATTTTACAGTACAGTGGGGCTTCAACTTACGAATTTAATCCTTTCCCAGAGATAGGGCCGTAAGTAAAAAATTCCTAAGTCGAAACAAACTTTCCCATAATATATCATGTAAATTTAATTAATCCGTTCCACACCCCGAAAAATATTAACTTAAAAATACATTTTATACTGAATAATGCTCATTTTGTACTAGCTACAATACAGTACTGTATGTATATCTTGCCTTAAATGAGGACTCTTGCTGGCATATGGAAGATGGTGAGGAGGAGAGGTGTTAGTATTTGGAAGGGAAGTCCCCTTCCATTATTACATCAGGCAGTAATGACTTCTCTGGGGGTACTTTCTCTCTCTCCTACATTTTGCAGGCATACCACTAGGACCTGGTTGTGGTTCACTGCTTGCTTGTGTCTTGCTAAGAATCTGATTAAAGACACTTGTTTTCCCTACATTTTAACACTTGTCTGTAGTGAAACATCACATTGTCAGATTGCAGTTCCTCCCATACTTCACACATTTTCTTAATGAGGAAGGGACATCCTGTACTACCTCTACTCTCAACTATTTTCTTAGGTTGAACCTTACCACTGACTTTCTTGGGACCCATGACGTGATATATAATAACTACTTTTATGTTCAAAACATAAAAAGCACAAAAATAATGAAATACTTTACAGGCATGATCGTCACTAAGTGGGCGGCTCTGGTAAACTGGGGAAGGGTCGGTCGTGCCACCAGGAACCACGCGATCAGTCGACCCATATGCATATTAACAATGTCACTAGTCGAGGCAAAAGTCATAAGTTGAGTCTCATTTTCTGACAAAATTTATATCGTAACTCGAAAAATTCGTAAGTAGGGGTCATCGTAAGTCGAGGTACCACTGTATTGGGCAATTTCAGCATAATAGCTACAGTCACCAAACGGCTCCCTCAGATAGGTAATTATATATCCAACATTAACATATTGTCAAATTAGTTTAACCCCCAGTATACGGTTATCGTTATTTGCTGATCTCCTGGGCCACTGCAGTCATCTTCATTTGCAAATTATTATTGCCCAGTTTTATACCTTCGATGTATGTATGGTTATAATACATCCACACAGATATAATGAAGGTAATCAAGACCCATAAACAATTCTGATATTGCTTTGTAATTGCTGTAATTGTATCCTCTGGAAATGAGGTTATCATGCACTTGATGCCTTCATCAATAATCAATTTGGTCTATCCCAATAGTGTTTGAAGCCATGCCTGGACAACATCCCCAAACAGAATCACAGCAAAGTTGTGAGTTTCAAGACAGCCAGAGGAATGCAAGGAACAGATTTATGTACAATAGGTGCACATATTATAATGAAAGCCTACAATACAATACTTAGTCATTTTGTCAATTATGTGTGCATAAGTTAGTCAACACAAACACTACATTGTGTAAATTAGCAAGTGAATTACAAGCCATGCTGTACCTGTAGCAAAACAACATAAGCATTGTACTCTGAACTACCTGATTACCACCAATAATCAATAATTGCCAATAATTGAGCACCACCAATAATTGCCCAAAACACTGTGCGTACTAGTGGCTTTAGGCATAGTATATACCAGCTCTATCTAGAAATCTAACATTCTGTTTGTAACTCATTTTGTATGTATGTACTTTTAGCTGAATAAACATCATTATTATTATTATTATTATTATTATTATTATTATTATTATTATAATAATGCTGTACTGCACCTGTAGTGAGGCAATATCTGAGCGAAGATGGTTGAGCTTGTTGTTGTTGTTGATGAGGTGGTATGCAGGTGAAGCAGAGTCATTGGCAGGTTGCGTGGCTGGCCGCCGTTTGCTTAGATCCACTACCTGCACACCTGTCATTATCGAGTTTACCTCCTGCCAACAAAATTATGCACATTAATAAAAATTTCTGTAAACTTTCATTTTTTACTCAGCAATAATGTCAGTCTATAGTTACAAATAAAATTCAGTATAGTTTTGGACTTGACAATGCTGCTGTACATTAATTCAACAACACTAAAAACAAAATACCTAGAAAACCAGCATTGAATGTAATGAAATGCCATTTTCTGGGCGAGTCCTGGAGGCTCCCCGGAGCAATCCAGGCTGATATGATTATCCCTAACTTTGGCACCAGTCAATGTGAGTGGAGTTCTAGGCCTACCAGGGACCACGAGCCAGAACCTGGCCACCCTCAGAAAGGCACGAGGAGCAATGGGGCCGGTGGCTGAACGGACAGCACACTGGTCGCGTGATTCTGTGGTCCCAGGTTCGATTCCGGGCATCGGCGAGAAATGATGGGTAGAGTAAAAAACATAGTAAAAAACAAAACACCAAACAGAGAGGTAGAAACTCCCTACAATCCCAAGGAAACAAGCAAACAAGCAAACATCACACTTTACTGCCGCGCCGATCGTCCGCGCAGCCCTCCCCGCCCCGAGAGGGAGAGGGGGAGCCCCGATCCTCACCACGCTGGCTGCCTAGCATCAGTTCGTAAGCTAAGCTTCCAACGCGAAAAAAAACGGCGACCGGTGGGAGGGAGGGTTGCCAGGGAGCCTCTGGGGCTCACCCAGAAAATGGCGTTTCATTACATTCAACGCTGGTTTTCTGTGAGGAGCCTCTACGGCTCCCTGGAGCTTTATACCCAAAGAGAAGGAAAAGAAAGGGCTGACCCGGGAGGCGGCCGCCAGAAACTCCGCAACGCGAAGCCGAGACAACAGGCTGCAACCTGCGACCCAAGGCAACAAGAAACGCACAGGAGCAGACGCGCACATAAAGAACGGGCGGCCAGGAACCTGTGCGACCCTCAAATCCTCGCGCTCGAAATGAGCCCTAGACGTCACCCACACAGCAGCGAAAGCTGCAAACGTCCGAACAGCACGGATGCAAGGATAGACCACAGGCTGGAAGACCTAAAAATCTGCAGACGACCTGGGAGACCCAAGCCCTGAAAGAGGAAACAAGGGGAACCGGATCAACCCAAAGCACATCCCCAGACACGGTACGCAGGTAATGGCAAAAAAGCGCAACCGGACAACACAGGACGCACCCCCAGCCGAACCAATCAAGCATAAAAAATCCAAGGCCCCCCCCCCCCTCGGTAAGCATCCGTCTCGACCGTCGCCAGAAGGATGGAGAAAGGCTGCAAACGTACAAACCTACCACCAATACCAAAGAGCAGAAACCTGAACTGAAGGGGCTACCACAAACTGAGAAGATAAGAGGGCACCCTGATCAAGGACCAGGACGGCTCAGGCGATGCATGAGCAGGCCAGAGGTGAAACAAAACACGAGAAAGCGTACGGAACGGGGCAGATGTGATGTCCACCCCGAGCGCAAGTCGGAGCGCACAAAACGAGGCGACAGTAAGAAACATCAAATAACTGTAGTCCTGAAAAACTCAAGAAAGGACAAGACAACCCAATGCAAAGGAGAAGACGACATACGAGAAGCAAGAAAAAGGTGCATAGAAACACTAGGAACATCATACTGTCGCCAAGACGAAGCTCGCAGGTGGGACACCATCAACAAAGCCACCTGATCACCACAGAGATGGTGATACCTGCGTCAAAATACCAGATGCGAAGAGCCGAGGAGAAGGCCGAACCAGTCAAATACAGGACCGGTCCGACCTGCTGAAAGAGGCAGAGCCACGGGAAAACGCCCCGGGTTCGGACACCTGTAAAGCATCGTCTGAAAATAAAGCTGGGCCAGCCACCAAGGGACCATGAGGACTACTCTCTTGGGAATGGGCTCCAACCGAGCCAGAACTCGAAGCAACAGCTGGACCGTGAGAAGAGGAACAGGTTGCCCACCTCGACCAGTCCTGCCGAAAGGCATCCACTGTGAACGCCTCGCAGGCGGATAAGGGCGCCACATAGCATGGGCGACGCCTAGACCACGCCGACTCGAAGACGTCCATGGCCAAGAGTCCATACGTCCGGCAGAGTCAACAAAACGAGTCGGCAACGACTGGCCAATTCGCTAACAGAGGAATGAACCTGAGACAGGCTGTCCGCTAGGACGTAGGACACACCCCGGACATGAACCTCACGGTTAGCCACACCCTGAGAATCCAGCAAACGAGCCACTCGAAGGGACCAACCCCAAAGGCAGACACCTAAGAGAAACCCCGTAATTCCGGCAAAGAACCGCCAGAGAACAGTCCGAATGGAGCTGAATGGTAGAGCATCGAGTGACCCGAATCCTCCGAAGCGCAAACTAGACAGCCACGAACTCCCAAACCGTGCTGTGAGCCCGACAGGCGAACAGACCCCACCATCCCCGGCTGACCTAGTGAGCACTGGTCACAAAGCCCCAGCCGAGAGATGACCCGTCCATGAACACATCGAGCGAAGGCTTGGGGAGATGCCAAGGCACGGAACCCCGAAAACCCCAAAGAGGAAGCTGGTGACGCAGCACCAACACAAGATCTCCGGAGGAACGAACCCAACGATTGCAAGAGAGGCAGAAGGGGAGTCTCCGAAGAAACCAAACAGACACCGAAGCCAAACCCGAACCTGAGGGCAGACCAGCACGTCGAAGTTCAGACTCCCGCACAACTGCTCAAGCAACCGCCGAGCAACCTGGGACCCCTTCAAGAACAGGCGAAGGCGGGACCACAGCCGTAGCAACACTTCTGGAGGGAAGGACAAGGAGCCCTAAACAAGACCCAGCCAGGTCTGAACCCGGGACAGAAACAGATGGAACAGCCTCCAGATCACCAGGAAACCAAACCCGGCAATCTGGAAAAAACCACACACCTAGCGAGCAGACAAGCGGACCGACTGGGAACCCACACCAGCCAGTCGTTGAGGTAGGCCAGACACTAAATCCCAAGCAGACTCACGACAGGGCACCAAGATCCAGTAAAGATGCGTAAATACACCAAGTGCCAATTACAAACTAGGGAAGGCAACAAAAGCGGCAAGCCTAAAACCCCACCACCAACTGTGCCAGTCCCGGAAAACTGGAGAAGAACGTGCCAAGAATTGACCTGGAGGTCCAGGGTCACCATCCAGGCACCCGGCCCCAACAGAAGCTGGACCAGAGACAACAGTCCTCCGATGAGGGCATAGAATCCAGGGTGCAGACTGGAGAAGTCCAGAAGAACCGCAGATTCGCCAGGCCCGTGTCTGCATAGAGCAGACGGGAACCCCAGAAGGATGGAATGGATCGACCACGTCCAATGCACCCATTAAGATGACATGACGAAGCGCAGGGGAAGAAGCCCACTCCGCCAGCCCTAAACCCCCCAAAGGGGAAGAAGCCGTCCGCCGCCGCCACCAGAGGCCGGAAGACAACCAAAAGCACCCACTAACTGTGGGGCCATGCAAGAGTCAACAGAGCAAGCTGCTCCCCCAGCGCCCCGTCAACAGTGAAGGGAACAGAGCCCCTTCCGAAAGAAAAATTATACATACATATATACACATATGTACATATATATATATATATATTACGTACATATACATATATATTATGTACATATACATATATAATATGTACATATACACATATACATACACATACACATACAGATAAATACACACAAAGGTGTATTACACACACGTGCGTATGCACATACACATGTGCACACACACAGTGTACACATGTACATGTTCATGTGTACACACACACATACAGGTGAAAAGAAAATTACAAGCCACCGACCAGTGGGCAGAGAGCACCATACCGGCCAGGTGAAGAAGGCACAAAACTGCATCAAAAGGCCCACCTCGACGACAAAACCCCCAAGTCCCAGCACGACCACAACATGTGCCAAGATCCAAAAAGATCAGTCTGCAAGCCAGGAAGACCCTGGAACCCCAGAAGGCAGAACCGGGTCACACACGAGGAAACAAAGCCCCCTGAACCCACAAAGGGGGGCCCCAAGAGGAAGAAACCTCGAAACGAAACCAAAGAACCCAAAGGAACCTGGAATCGAACCAAGGGGAGCCAAAACCACTACATTTGCCGCCGGAGATACACCACAGAAGACAAAGCACAGCCCCCAGACAGAACCCCTAGGGAAACGGTCAAAACAGACTGAAAACCGAGGGACAAGGTCTCGGAGCAAGCATAACAGACATGGACACTGAGCCCAAACCCTAGGGCCCAGACGCAAAACAGACAAAACGGAAAACCTGGTGTAAAATCAACACTCAAACGTTCCCAGAGGAACAGAAGATGGGCAGAAAACACCAGAAAAGCAAAGAAACGACAACAGGAGAATAAAACCTCTGAAAAAGGTGAAAAAATCACCCAAGACGCTCGCTCGCACACCCAGGCGCATGTAAACAAACCGCAACGCCGCCCTGGTGGCCACGCCGGAAAACAGGCAGAAGAAAATGGCCACCAGAACAGAGGGCTGTGACCAACGCAAAAGATACGAAAACACGCCAGAGAAAGTGGGAAGCAAGTAGACTGGATGGGCGAAAAACTCCGCCCAAAAGCAGAAAACCCAGACAGGGGCAAACCGCCCCAGAACTGCTAGCAGGCATCCCCCACAGCCCCGGGAACCCGCAACAGAGGCCCTGGGGCAGAGCCGTCCTCCAAGCCCTCCGCCCTTAAAGAAAAGGAAGCCGAGTCCATGGGAAAGGCAGCAAGAAAGGGTCATTGGTAAGACTCAGAAGCCTTGGCAGGAGGAACAGACTCAAAAACCTCTGTCCCCAACCCGAACGGGGAAGCCCCTGAAACCGCCCGAGTCTCGGCCCCAAACTAAACCCTGCCCCAACCCCCCGCAGACGGTCCGGAGCCAGGAACAGGGAGGGAAAGGGGCGAACAGCACCTAACCAAAACGGGGCGGCCCCGGGGCATCCGAGTGGGAAACCAACCTAGCGTGTTGCAGCAACCTAACCTAGCTTGCAACACGGATGCCACCTGTACTCTGAACAGTAATAACATCAGGAGAGTACTGTAGAACAAGCAGAGAATATCTCTCGCAAGACTCTGGGTCAAGGTGTCAGTGACCCAACAGGCAACATGA
Organism: Procambarus clarkii; assembly: GCF_040958095.1. NCBI lineage: Eukaryota > Metazoa > Arthropoda > Malacostraca > Decapoda > Cambaridae > Procambarus > Procambarus clarkii. Next base: position 31,804,103 of record NC_091171.1, read on the forward strand.
CGAGGTAAAAGTGGTGACTGTCACCCGGAGACAAGGGCACAGCAACCAACGATCCCATACAAGACGGGTTAGAACCAGGAAGACACATTCAATGGTCCATCGAGCCCTGACAGGGGTTTCCAGGGCCCGTAGGGTAACAACTATGGGAAGCCCGGGCAAGGTGTTACTAACCGTTTAAGAACCCCCCCCCCCCCAAAAAAAAGGGGTAGAGGACTACATTGAAAACCCCTGCGACATGTACAATCACAGGGGCCTAGCAGAGGGCCACCAAACACTACCAGTGGAACTATAGCCACACTAGGCAGACCCCCACCAGGCAAATGAAAACAAAAACAGAAGAAAACCCCCGCAAAAGTACACCGTCTCCAGAGGCAACAGGAACCGGTCGCTGCTTAGGTGGCAGGTCACGCAACACCTTGATGCCCTAACCAGCACAATACCAGTCCCTATCCAGGGCCAAACTAAGGGCCCCAAGCCCCAGCTGGCCCCAGGGGCGAGGCAAATGCCGAGCAGCAAGAACCTCTACGGGAATGGCTTCCCAAACGCCCCAGGGAAGATAACCCTGTCACGCAGGGGCAGTACTCAACAGGGCGGTTAGGGAAGGAAGCCCCTAACCGCATGCAGCCCTGGTACTGATGAGGAACACCTGGCCACTGCACAACACATCACACGGCAGTGAACGCCACACAAGGCAAACACCGCCTAGGAAACTGAGGCCAGAGAAGCGTCTATCCCGGTTGACATTAACTTACGAACTGATGCTTGCCCGAAACGCATTGCGTAATAGTGGCTTTAGGCATTGTAATGTACTAGCTCTATCTATATATCAATCCATTAATGTAACATCACTTGTATGTATATACCTTACCTGAATAAACATATTTATATTTATTTATTTATATGCTAGGCAGCCGGCGCGGTGAAGTCCGGGGCTCCCCCTCCCCCTTTCGGGGCGGTGAGGGCTGCGTGGACGATCGGCGCGGCAGTAAAGTGGGATGTTGGCTTGTTTGTTTGTTTCCTTGGGATTGTAGGGAGTTTCTACCTCTCTGTTCGTTTTTTTGTTTTAGTTTTTTACCATGTGGGGTTTGTTTTGTTATGCCTACCTTTCTGAGTGCCTAACCCCAGTCGATGGCAGATAAGAAAAACCCCAACCATAAGGGGGTTTTCCAGGGCCATTGCTCCCTGAAACCTCTCTGAAGGGGCCAGGTTCTAGCGCTGGTCCCTGGTAGGTCTGAACTCCTTAGCTAATGTCCCGGTCTAATATAATATACATTAGCCCGATAAGCTCCAGGGAGCCGTAGGGGCTCCCCACAGAAAAGATAGTGGAACATCTGGAGCGAAGGAACTTTGTGACACAAAACCATCATGGTTTCAGGGATGGCAAGTCATGCCTCACAGAATTAATTGAATTCTACGATCAGGCAACAAGCATCAGACAGGAGAGAGAGAGGTGGGCAGACTGCATATTTTTGGATTGCCAGAAAGCCTTTGATACAGTTCCACACCAGAGACTAGTGCAAAAGCTAGAAATGCAGGCAGAGGTGAAAGGGAAGGTACTCCACGGGATAAGGGAGTACTTAAGTAACAGAAGACAGCGAGTCACTGTGAGGGGTGTAGTCTCAGATTGCCGAGACGTCACCAGTGGAGTCCCTCAGGGTTCAGTCCTTGGACCCAAACTGTTTCTAATATATGTAAATGATCTTCCAGATGGTATAGAATCATTCCTCTCATTGTTTGCTGAAGATGCAAAAATTATGAGGAGGATTAAGACGGAAGAAGATAGTATGAGGCTACAAGATGACCTAGACAGACTGAATGAATGGTCCAACAAATGGCTACTAAGGTTCAACCCGAGTAAATGTAAGGTAATGAAACTAGGCAGTGGAAACAGAAGGCCAGACACTGGATACCGAATGGGGGATGAAGTCCTTCATGAAACGGACAGAAAGAAAGATCTGGGAGTTGATATCACACCAAACCTGTCTCCTGAAGCCCACATCAAAAGAATAACATCTGAAGCATATGCGAGGCTGGCTAACATCAGAACTGACTTTAGGAACCTGTGTAAGGAATCATTCAGAACCTTGTATACCACATATGTAAGACCAATCCTGGAGTATGCGGCCCCAGCATGGAGCCCGTATCTTATCAAGCACAAGGCAAAGCTTGAAAAAATTCAGAGGTATGCCACTAGCCTAGTCCCAGAACTAAGAGGCACGAGTTACGAGGAAAGGCTGCGGGAAATGCACCTCACAACACTGGAAGACAGAAGAGTAAGGGGAGACATGATCACTACCTACAAAATTCTCAGAGGAATTGACAGGGTAGATAAAGATAAACTGTTTAACACAGGTGGTACGCGAACAAGGGGACACAAGTGGAAACTGAGTTCCCAAATGAGCCACAGGGATGTTAGAAAGAACTTTTTCAGTGTCAGAGTAATTAACAGATGGAATGCATTAGGCAGTGATGTGGTGGAGGCTGACTCCATACACAGTTTCAAATGTAGATATGATAGAGCCCAGTAGGCTCAGGAATCTACCAATCGTCAATCAACCAGCCAGTTGATTGACGGTTGAGAGGCGGGACCAAAGAGCTAGAGCTCAACCCCCGCAAGCACAACTAGGTGAGTACAGCCCGGTGGGTATGTAATCCCACTCTGTAAATGACCAGCGTTGAATGTTATGAAACGCCATTTTCTGGGTTAGCCCCAGAGGCTCCCTGGCACCCTCCCTCCCTCCGGTCGGCGATTTCACTTTGCTTTTGATGCTTAGCCTCTGAACTGAGGTTGGGTAGCTGGCGCTGTGGCTATTAGTGACACTAATTGCACTAACACTTATATGTAAAATTAACTTGCTCTATCAGAACTTTGACAGTAAAGAGGCTTAGCTCATTATGAGAGTGAACACAGTTTTGCTGACTGGGGCAGTGTGGGTTACAATATGACACTAGAGGGTCATGTGAACCTTTGATTTATTTATATATCTAGTCAATTGAGACACAAAAACGGGGAACTGGGAGGTTGCTCAGATGAACGAGTATTCATATTATGAGTGTTCCTATATTGGGGACCTCCTTTCAGCTTCTGATTTGTAAAATTCCAGAACTGATGTGTAACAGATGTAGCTCCTACCTTCTGAAGTTGTGATGTACGTCGCTTTAAGCGATTTATGCACTCTAATACTTGCTTCTCCTCTGATTCATCCTCATCCTTGCCCACATCTCTCTTCTCTTCTCCAACACTACCTAATTTCTGCACCTGAAACACATAAATAATAGGTTATATTGTTAAGTTTTAAAAAAGCTGAGGAAGCTTGCGGATGAGCTCCCCAGCCTGGTACATGAAGGAACATTTGTGGATAAAGCCTGCTGCAGCCTACAATACTCTGGACATAGCTTGTGCTAGGATTTATGACAATTTTTTACATCTTTTCTCAAAGACCAGGACAGTGCATAGGTGCCAAGCCATCTGCGACTTTTGCCCCTCCTCCTCCCTCATGGTAAGTTGCTTTCCAAAATATAAATTTTCAAAAGAGTCAGCAGGACAAGAAATGGTTCTGAGCTATACAGTTTCACTGTGGCCAGAGAAATCAGCAGACAGCAGCTTGCCATGATTAGTTTGACTTCTAGAATCCCATAAACTACACAGCTGAGCCTGTTGAGCATCCAGGGTGCTAGGATGAGCCCAAAAGAAGAGCTCCAATCTCCAATATAGTATAAATGATATTTGACCTTAAATCCCAGAAATCCCTGAACCTTCAATGAAAAGTTCAGGGAAACTAGTCAAGACCAACTAGACTCTACACACAAGTAATCATTGAGAATGAAGGGCAGGGAGGAAATAATGGTGCTGAGTCTAGGCAGATTGAGAATTCACTAGGACTTGGAAGTGTATTTTTTGACTATTGGTAATAAACAAAAAGCAATCTGCAATAATATACAGTGGTGCCTCGATTAACGAGTTTAATCCATTCAGGCACTGAGCTCGTCATGTAGAAAACTCGTCTTGCGAAACAACAACAAAACTGTCGTCGAAGGTGTCCGAGAACCAGCGGGAATGCGCGTTAATCGAGCGAAAGCTCGTCAGTCGAGACATATTTTCTGAGAGTGACTTGCTCGTTACTCGAAATGCTCGTAACTGGAGCCGCTTGTCACTCGAGGTTCCTCTGTACAGCAATATTTTGCTAGCCCAGTTACATATTCCAGCACCTGTTTGAAAGCTTTGGAAGAGTGAGGAGATAATCTGTGCTCACACAGTAAAGTGATGGACCAGGACAAGAACCTCGGTCAAAAGATTAAGAATGTGAAGACTGAAGTGATTTTACAGATTCCCGCACCAAGTCCAAAACCGAGTGACCACTTCCTCAGGACACAGGAGAGTTGAAAGAGGCCTGAATAACTTGGGTAATGGACTCTTGCTACCAACAAAGCAGATGTCAAAGCCAGAGAAGAATCTATCCAAAGAAAACAAATCTGAATACATCTATGTAGCAACTCCTGGTAGACCAAATAGCACACTACCTTAGGTGTATGCTAGCCTTCAGGTCCATCTACAATGACCATGTTGAGGACAAAAAAAAACTGGAAATGGGCAACCTCATTTCAGTCCAGGGAAGCTGACTAACAGAAAGACTGCCATTTTCCCTCAAAATTGCAAAGAATTACCTGCTAGCCAGTATAAGGCAGAGATTAAATGGTTTCGTCATCATATCATCAGCCACATTACTGTGTCTCATCATCTGCATAAAGGCTGAAATATTTTAAGAAACAAATTGCTTTGAAATTTTTTATACTAGTCAACTTAGATAGTTTACAGCATCCTAGGAACATCAGAATGAATTTAAACTGAAGGGAAATGACGAGACAGATCAGTGGTCATCACATTCCGACTAGACAGATCAGTGGTCATCACATTCAGACTAGACAGATCAGTGATCATCACATTCAGACTAGACAGATCAATGGTCATCACATTCAGACTAGACAGATCAGTGGTCATCACATTCAGACTAGATAGATCAGTGGTCATCACATTCAGACTAGAAAGATCAGTGGTCATCACATTCAGACTAGACAGATCAGTGGTCATCACATTCAGACTAGACAGATCAGTGGTCATCACATTCAGACTAGACAGATCAGTGGTTATCACAATTTGTTTGCAAATTAATGTCCTGGGTTCAATTCCCACATAGGATACGATATTTGGGCATGTTGATGTTTGGGCACCTTCCATATGATCTAAGAATTCAAATTTTTTTTTATCAAGTGTCATCGAAGTAGCATGAGTTGCTAATCAGTATTAAATCATAATAAGACAAACCTTGATGGGCTTGAGAGAGGCCATTTGATGAAGCATGCGGTGGGCTGTGGCATAGTGACTGGCAGCTGTGGCATGGTTCAAAGCTGTTTTTAAGTCAGAAATTTGTTGCAATAGCAAGGGGGAGTCCCTCACCATACCTCCACCCACCGCTGGAGCTGACCCACTTCCAGATGGGGTTGTGGGAGATGACGGTGATATGTGACCTGAAACCAGGAAATAGTTGACATTAAATAATTCAGCTTTACCAATCAGTGCCGACGGGGAGTGAAATTTAATGCTTTATACCCTGCCTTCTAGCTATTTATACCTGGAATCCTAATTCTCTCTCTTAACATTAAAATTTTCAGCACTTTTTTCTTAAAATTATGGATGGAATTAGCCTAGTGTACTGCATACTGGTACCAAGGTAGCAGACAGCAGTATAAGTACTTAACAGGGCTACTACACACGAAACCAAACATTTTTACATTTTATTTCCAGGGCTTCTGTACTCTTATTCATATCCAGATTATGTGTAAGTATAATCCTATTACTCCTAATGGGAGTAAGCATCTCCCATTAATGAAAACAAAAAACAAAAAAAAATCTTGAGTCTTTCATGCTACTTCTAGAATCTTAGTAGGAAGATGAGAACCATGTCTGGCACATCACCATAAAGCATCTGAACATGCAGGGTGGCCGTACCTGGAGCTATTGAACTTTTAACAATAGCAAATGAGCGATTACCATTGTGAATGTACTCACCTACTTGTGCCTACAGGATCGAGTGTTGGCTCTTGGATCCCGCCCTTCTAGCCGCTGGTTGTTCATAGCAATGACTTTTGTCCTATTTCCCTATTTTATCTAGTTTTAAAAATATGAATAGTTTGCTTCCACAACCTGCTCCTTAAGTTCATTCCATTTTCCCTCTATTCACTAAAAAACACTAAAAACAAAAACTAAAAAAAACTAAACACTAAATAAACTCCCTAACACCTCTGTGACTCATCTGAGTTTCCAGCTTTCACCCATGTCCCCTTGTTCTGTTAGTATTCAGTGAACATTTCATCTATTTCCACTATCTCAATCCCCTTAAGTATTTTATATATTTCTATCATATCCCCCCATCCCTCCTTTTTCTAGTGTCATCAAGTTCAATTCATTCAGTCGCTCTTCATATCCTATCCCTCGTAATTCCAGGACGAGCCTCGTTGCAAACTTCTGAACCTCTTCCAGTTTCCTTATGTGCTTCTTCAAGTGGGAGCTCCATGATGGGGCAGCATACTCTAAGACTGGTCTCACATAGACAGTGTAAAACGCCCTAAATGTCTCCTTACTTTGGTTTTTGAATACTGTTCTAACTTTTGCCAGCGTAGAGTATGCTGCTGTCGTTATCTTATTTTCATGTGTCTCAGGAGTTAGATTATGTGTTATGTCTACTTCCAGGTCTCTTTCGAATCGTCACAGGTGTGTGTGTGTTTCCCTTTATTGTGTACTGTCCCTTTGGTGTCCTGTCACCTAATCCTATTTCCATAACTTTACATTTGCTCATGTTGAACTCCAATAGTCATTTCTCTGACCACTCTGCAACCTGTTCAAGTCCTCATGGAGGATCCTACACTCCTCATACATCACAACTCTTCTCATTAATTTTGGGTCATCCGCAAACATCGACATATAGGACTCTACTCCTGTAGACATGTCCTTTATGAATATTAAAAATAGAACTGATCTCAGCACTGATCCTTGAGGTACTCCACTCGTTACTGTTCACCAAAGTGGAATACGCACAAATTATCATGCTGTCTAGAGTGGAATATTGTTGCACACTAACAGCCCCCATTCAAAACTAGAGAAATTGCTGACCAAGAATGTGTGCAAAGATCCTTTACTGCTAGAATCCACTCAATAAAACATCTAAATTATTGGGACTGTCTAAAAATTTAAACTTGTGCTTCCAGATTTAAATCTGTAGGAAAGATAGAGTAAATATGAATGTATACTGTACTTGGAAAATACTAGAAGGACAGATTCAGCCCTAAGGGAATGCAACAAAAGAGGTAAGCCTGCCCCCCCACCACAAAACCTAACCAGTCCCTGAACCCCGAATGAATGGAGATGTGCCAATACGCATCCTGGAGGTCCAGAGATCCCATCCAAGAACCTGGTTCCAGGAGAAGCCGGACCTGGGACAGAGTGGTCATCCGAAAGGAGGGGCTAGGAATCTAGTGATTCATACGGAACAAGTCCAGAATGAACTGAAGATCTGCACAGTCCTGTTTCAGCACTCGAAACAAGCGAGAAACTCACTCGAGGGACAAAGGCATCGCAACCACGCCCAAGTGCACCCACTCCAGGATGACCTGACGAAGTGAAAGGGAAGAAGCCTGTTCTTCCAGTCCTGATCCCCCGAGAGGGGGTGGAGTTGCCCATCGCCACCATAGGCTGGAAGACACGAACTGAAATGCCCACGAATCATGGGACCAATCGTGGACAAACAGAGCCAGCCTCCCCTCCAATGCGACCCGCGGAATGGCTGGCGCCCCTTCCAAGAAGCCAACTTGCGTGCTGAGTGCCCACCATGCCCACCAGACGAAGACAGCTCCAGAGGAGCGACACAGAAGCTCGCACCAAGGGCCCACCTCATGAGAAACAACCGAGTTTGAGAACATTAACAAACATTAAGGAGATGAAAACTTATTAAAAACCCAAGCCGAATCAATAGATTGCAAGGACAGCCTGCCGACACGTGAGGCGAGAGGCAAAAAACAGAGACACTGCCTCCCGCAGGATGGGAGCATACAGTTCCCGTAATGCCGCCAATGCCCTAGCAGCCGAGGCCAATGCCCGCCTCCCAGATGACGGCCCGGCACTCAGTGCCTCCACAAGCCAGTCTGAGAACAGCTCGAGGCCAGAAAGCAAAATGACAGTGAGAAGATCCTCCGCAACCAAGGCAGCTTTAACAGAAGGTACCTGGGCATGCAACTGGAGCAAGCCAACTTCATGAGGAAGCACAGGGGCATAAAGGCATGCATTGAGGTGCTCAAAAGCACCCCCCCCCCATGTAAACCTGTAATACCGTAGTGAGCTTCTACAAATTCAGCATGCGGGTACGACAGAACCTGTGCCATGCCATGCCATGAGGGGCCTGACAGCTGAGTTGACAGCACTCAGGATTTATAGTCCTGAGGTTCCGGGTTCAATCCCCAATGGAGGTGGAAACAAATGGGGATTCTTCTTTCACCCTGATTCCCCTATTCACCTAGTAGTAAATTGGTACCTGCGAGTTAGACAGCTGCTACAGCTGCTTCCTGGGGGTATAATTACCTAAGTGTAGTTACAGGATGAGAGCTACGCTCGTGGTGTCCCGTCTTCCCAGCACTCTTCAGTGCTGGGAAGAAGGGACTCTTCACTCTTCAGGTTCAGTTTCAGCTTCTCTCTATCTTCTTTTGAAAGATCTTGTCTTAACAACCACCCTTTCCCATCCTCATCACTTTGCAATTTTCTAGCATTCCTTAGTACTTCTTCCATCTGTTTGGCACCGTTTAGGGTGATCCTCAAAGGTCGATCTTTCCCTTTTACGTACCTGCCTATTCTCCTGTAGTCGCACACATTCTCTATGGTTGTAATACCTTCCACGAGGCCAACAAACAAAAAAGAGAGTGAGTGAGTGAGTGAGTGAGTGAGTGAGTGAGTGAGTGAGTGAGTGAGTGAGTGAGTGAGTGAGTGAGTGAGTGAGTGAGTGAGTGAGTGAGTGAGTGAGTGTGAGTGAGTGAGTGAGTGTGTGTGTGTGTGTGTGTAATTACCTAAGTGTAATTACCTAAGTGTATTTACAGGATGAGAGCTACGCTCGTGGTGTCCCGTCTTCCCAGCACTCTTTGTCATATAACGCTTTGAAACTACTGACGGTCTTGGCCTCCACCACCTTCTCACTTAACTTGTTCCAACCGTCTACCACTCTATTTGCGAAGGTGAATTTTCTTATATTTCTTCGGCATCTGTGTTTAGCTAGTTTAAATCTATGGCCTCTTGTTCTTGAAGTTCCAGGTCTCAGGAAGTCTTCCCTGTCGATTTTATCAATTCCTGTTACTATTTTGTACGTAGTGATCATATCACCTCTTTTTCTTCTGTCTTCTAGTTTTGGCATATTTAATGCTTCTAACCTCTCCTCGTAGCTCTTGCCCTTCAGTTCTGGGAGCCACTTAGTAGCATGTCTTTGCACCTTTTCCAGTTTGTTGATGTGCTTCTTAAGATATGGGCACCACACAACAGCTGCATATTCTAGCTTTGGCCTAACAAAAGTCATGAACAATTTCTTTAGTATATCGCCATCCATGTATTTAAATGCAATTCTGAAGTTAGAAAGCATTGCATAGGCTCCTTGCACAATATTCTTAATGTGGTCCTCAGGTGATAGTTTTCTATCTAGAACCACTCCTAGATCTCTTTCTTTATCAGAATTCTTTAAAGATTTCTCACATAATATATAGGTTGTGTGGGGTCTATGTTCTCCTATTCCACATTCCATAACATGACATTTATTAACATTAAATTCCATTTGCCAAGTGGTGCTCCATATACTTATTTTGTCCAGGTCTTCTTGAAGGGCATGACAATCATCTAAATTTCTTATCCTTCCTATTATCTTAGCATCATCAGCAAACATGTTCATATAATTCTGTATACCAACTGGTAGATCATTTATGTACACAATAAACATCACTGGTGCAAGAACTGAACCCTGTGGTACTCCACTTGTGACATTTCTCCATTCCGATACATTGCCTCTGATTACTGCCCTCATTTTTCTATCAGTCAGAAAATTTTTCATCCATGATAGAAGCTTACCTGTCACCCCTCCAATATTTTCCAGTTTCCAGAACAACCTCTTATGTGGAACTCTGTCGAAAGCCTTTTTTAGGTCCAGATAGATGCAGTCAACCCAGCCATCTCTTTCCTGTAATATCTCTGTGGCCCGATCATAGAAACTGAGTAAATTCGATACACAGGATCTTCCTGATCGAAAACCATACTGTCTGTCTGATATTATATCATTTCTCTCTAGGTGTTCTACCCATTTAGTTTTGATTAGCTTTTCCAATACTTTCACTATTACACTTGTCAATGATACAGGTCTATAATTGAGGGGGTCTTCCCTGCTGCCACTTTTGTAGATTGGAACTATGTTAGCCTGTTTCCACACGTCTGCTACGATTCCTGTACACAGGGATGCCTGAAAGATCAGGTGAAGTGGAATGCTGAGCTCAGATGCACATTCTCTCAGAACCCATGGTGAAACGCCATCTGGGCCAGCTGCTTTGTTCCTCCCGAGCTCCTTTAGCATATTTTCCACTTCATCTCTAGACACCTCTATCCGCTCTATGTTGTTCTCTGGAATTCTTATTGTGTCTGGTTCTCTGAAGATTTCATTTTGTACAAACACACTTTGGAACTTTTCATTTAATGTTTCACACATTTCCCTTTCATTTTCCGTGAATCTGTTTCCCATTTTCAACCTCTGGATATTATCCTTTACCTGCAATTTGTTGTTTATGAATTTGTAGAATAGGCCCGGTTCTGTTTTACATTTATCTGCTATCCCTTTTTCAAAATTTCTTTCTGCCTCTCTCCTTACTGCTGTATAATTGTTTCTCGCATCTTTGTATCGCTGGTATGTTTGGGGGTTTGGCCTCTTCCTATACTGATTCCATTTTTGTGTCTTTTGGTCTCTTGCCCTCTCACAATTTCTGTTGAACCAATCCTGTTTTCTGGTCCTGCATCTCTGTTTTGGTATGAATGTTTGTGTGCCTTCCTCGTATAGTTTTAAAAATTTGGCATACATTTCATTTACTTCCCTGCCTAGCAACAATTCTGTCCAATTACACTCATTAAAAAAATTTCGAAGTTCCCCATAGTTGCCTCTCTTTAAATCGAGTTTATCAACTGTTTCAATGTCCCCATTTTCTTCTAGATGATATCTTAAAGCATATTTAATGTCTAAGATGACGTGATCACTCTTTCCCAAGGGAAAGTGTGAGTGTGAGTGTGTGAGTGTGTGAGTGTGTGAGTGTGTGAGTGTGTGAGTGTGTGAGAGTGTGAGAGTGTGAGTGTGTGAGAGTGTGAGAGTGTGAGAGTGTGAGAGTGTGTGAGTGAGAGTGTGTGAGTGAGAGTGTGAGAGTGTGAGAGTGTGTGAGTGAGTGAGTGAGTGAGTGAGTGAGTGTGTGTGTGTGTGTAATTACCTAAGTGTAATTACCTAAGTGTAGTTACAGGATGAGAGCTACGCTCGTGGTGTCCCGTCTTCCCAGCACTCTTTGTCATATAACGCTTTGAAACTACTGACGGTCTTGGCCTCCACCACCTTCTCACTTAACTTGTTCCAACCGTCTACCACTCTATTTGCGAAGGTGAATTTTCTTATATTTCTTCGGCATCTGTGTTTAGCTAGTTTAAATCTGTGACCTCTTGTTCTTGAAGTTCCAGGTCTCAGGAAGTCTTCCCTGTCGATTTTATCAATTCCTGTTACTATTTTGTACGTAGTGATCATATCACCTCTTTTTCTTCTGTCTTCTAGTTTTGGCATATTTAATGCTTCTAACCTCTCCTCGTAGCTCTTGCCCTTCAGTTCTGGGAGCCACTTAGTAGCATGTCTTTGCACCTTTTCCAGTTTGTTGATGTGCTTCTTAAGATATGGGCACCACACAACAGCTGCATATTCTAGCTTTGGCCTAACAAAAGTCATGAACAATTTCTTTAGTATATCGCCATCCATGTATTTAAATGCAATTCTGAAGTTAGAAAGCATTGCATAGGCTCCTTGCACAATATTCTTAATGTGGTCCTCAGGTGATAGTTTTCTATCTAGAACCACTCCTAGATCTCTTTCTTTATCAGAATTCTTTAAAGATTTCTCACATAATATATAGGTTGTGTGGGGTCTATGTTCTCCTATTCCACATTCCATAACATGACATTTATTAACATTAAATTCCATTTGCCAAGTGGTGCTCCATATACTTATTTTGTCCAGGTCTTCTTGAAGGGCATGACAATCATCTAAATTTCTTATCCTTCCTATTATCTTAGCATCATCAGCAAACATGTTCATATAATTCTGTATACCAACTGGTAGATCATTTATGTACACAATAAACATCACTGGTGCAAGAACTGAACCCTGTGGTACTCCACTTGTGACATTTCTCCATTCCGATACATTGCCTCTGATTACTGCCCTCATTTTTCTATCAGTCAGAAAATTTTTCATCCATGATAGAAGCTTACCTGTCACCCCTCCAATATTTTCCAGTTTCCAGAACAACCTCTTATGTGGAACTCTGTCGAAAGCCTTTTTTAGGTCCAGATAGATGCAGTCAACCCAGCCATCTCTTTCCTGTAATATCTCTGTGGCCCGATCATAGAAACTGAGTAAATTCGATACACAGGATCTTCCTGATCGAAAACCATACTGTCTGTCTGATATTATATCATTTCTCTCCAGGTGTTCTACCCATTTAGTTTTGATTAGCTTTTCCAATACTTTCACTATTACACTTGTCAATGATACAGGTCTATAATTGAGGGGGTCTTCCCTGCTGCCACTTTTGTAGATTGGAACTATGTTAGCCTGTTTCCACACGTCTGCTACGATTCCTGTACACAGGGATGCCTGAAAGATCAGGTGAAGTGGAATGCTGAGCTCAGATGCACATTCTCTCAGAACCCATGGTGAAACGCCATCTGGGCCAGCTGCTTTGTTCCTCCCGAGCTCCTTTAGCATATTTTCCACTTCATCTCTAGACACCTCTATCCGCTCTATGTTGTTCTCTGGAATTCTTATTGTGTCTGGTTCTCTGAAGATTTCATTTTGTACAAACACACTTTGGAACTTTTCATTTAATGTTTCACACATTTCCTTTTCATTTTCCGTGAATCTGTTTCCCATTTCCAACCTCTGGATATTATCCTTTACCTGCAATTTGTTGTTTATGAATTTGTAGAATAGGCCCGGTTCTGTTTTACATTTATCTGCTATCCCTTTTTCAAAATTTCTTTCTGCCTCTCTCCTTACTGCTGTATAATTGTTTCTCGCATCTTTGTATCGCTGGTATGTTTGGGGGTTTGGCCTCTTCCTATACTGATTCCATTTTTGTGTCTTTTGGTCTCTTGCCCTCTCACAATTTCTGTCGAACCAATCCTGTTTTCTGGTCCTGCATCTCTGTTTTGGTATGAATGTTTGTGTGCCTTCCTCGTATAGTTTTAAAAATTTGGCATACATTTCATTTACTTCCCTGCCTAGCAACAATTCTGTCCAATTACACTCATTAAAAAAATTTCGAAGTTCCCCATAGTTGCCTCTCTTTAAATCGAGTTTATCAACTGTTTCAATGTCCCCATTTTCTTCTAGATGATATCTTAAAGCATATTTAATGTCTAACAGGACGTGATCACTCTTTCCCAAGGGAGGAAGGTACTGGATGTCAAAAATCTCTTCTTCTTTCCTGGTGAATACTAGATCCAGTACTGACGGTATATCTCCTTCCCTCATTCTTGTGGCTTGCTTTATGTGTTGATACAAGAATGTCTCCAGAATGAGGTTCACAAATCTGCATGTCCAAAAGTCCTCCGTTCTTGCTTCATAGGCCTCCCAGTCTATTGCTCTAAAGTTGAAGTCCCCCAGTATCAACAGTCGTGATTTATCTTTATCTGCTTGTACAATAATATCTCTCATGACCATTATGAGGCCCTCTCGTTTGTCATCCAGTTCTTCCTTTGTCCATGTGTTGCTTGCTGGTGGGCTGTAGGTATTTACAATTATCAGCTTATCATCCTGATTCCAGACCTGCAATGCCATTATGTCAATATCTCGAGGGTTTTCAAATATTAACTCTTTTACCTTCAGGTGTTTTTTCACCAGTACAGCCACTCCTCCTCCCTTCCTAGTTTTCCTGTCACGTCTCCAAACTGAGTAGCCTCTTGGGAATATGACTTCATTTATTATATTTCCTTCAAGTTTCGTCTCTGATAATGCAACAATATCTGGGACCCTAAGCTGGATTATATCTTGCAACTCCAAAGTTTTTGACCTCACTCCATCTATGTTGGTATATACAATTTTCAGGAACATGTTCCCTTTTCCTTTGCTCTTTACTCCCCCTTCCACTACTGATCTTGTTGCTTTGTTTTTATGTACCATTTCACAAGCTTTCCAGTCCCTGTCACTTTGTAAAAAAAAGAATTTCTGTCTTCTTCATTTCTATCCCCATTTAGCCGTTTTGCCTCAATTAAGTTCATTTTCAGCTTTTCTCTGTCTTCCTTGGAGAGGTCTTGTCTTATTGACCAAATTTGCCAACCTCATCACTCTGCAGTTTCCTGGCATTTCTTAGCACTTCCATCATGTTTTTCACTCCATTAAACGTCACCCTTAAGGGGCGGTTCTTTTCTTTCTCATATTTCTCTATTCTTCTAAAATCACTGACATTTCACTGACACTGTGTCTGTGTGTCTGTGTGTCTGTCTGTACACCAGTTGATTGACAATTGAGAGGTGGGACCAAAGAGCCAGAGCTCAACCCCAACAAACACAACTAGGTGAGTACACAAATGCAGGAACAGCCGTATAAGGCAAAAATTCCAGAAGAGGAAATTGAGGCCCTGAGGTGATGTCTGACCGCTAGTACCATCAGTCAAGAACTGAATGGTGGGTAGCCGGGCTCAACCGAGCTGGCTCCCCCTCCTCCTATGGAGATGGGGGGGGGGGGGGCTAGTTGAACAAAGAGTTGCGTGTTTTGTTTTTTAAGGGGGTGTTTTTTTTTAACCTACATCTTTTGAGGATGTAGGTTGCAATTTTCAACCAGACAGTAGCCTGTTTTGCTTCACCAATCTTTCTGGGTGCCTTCCCTGGTAGATAGCAAGTACCTTCTTGAGGTTATCTTGAGATGATTTTAGGGCTTAGTGTCCCTGCGGCCCGATCCTCGACAAAGCCTCCTTTTTTTTGTTACACATCCCCAGGAAGTAGCCCATAGCAGCTGTCTAACTCCCAGGTACCTATTTACTGCTAGGTAACAGGGGCATCAGGGTGACAAAAATTCTGCCCATTTGTTTCTGCCTCCACCGGGGATCGAACCCGGAATCTCAGGACTACGAATCCGAAGCGCTGTCCACTCAGCTATCAGGCCTTGACCTAACAGCTTTAAAGAATGCTATACTTTAAATGTAAAGTGTTCATAAGCCATAGCTTACTGCGCCTGAGGGGGCCAGGTTTTGGCAATGGTCCCTGGTAGGCAACAAGAACTGTGACTGATGACCCCAAATTAGCACTATACCAGTGGGATAGCTTCAGAAAAGCGACGACGCTCCCCACAGAATTAAACAAAGAAACAGTCCTTTCAGCACATATTCCATGTAGGACCTGCAGTGTCAATTCAGCAATACACCTGTGAAACAACACATACATATATTGTATACCTGTTAAAGGTGAAGACTTTGAGAGAGCTTCATAGAGTGTCTTCTTGTTGAGTGCCTTGAGTTTCTCTCGCAGTTCCCCCTTCTCAGACTCCAAGCTCTCTATATCACTCTGGAGATGGTCCATTGTTTCATCATATTCCTGCAATTTAGAAAGGTAAAGAAAGTTGCTCATTTAATACTTTAAGGACATCCAAAAAAGCAGAATTATCACTAAGATAAATAATGGTCAATAATATTAATTATAAGATATGAGAGAGATGGCATGCAGCCCATATATCTCTTATGTTCACTTTGGTGTGTCTCCACTGTACTGCATGTATGATTGGCCCTGCTGTCTTCAGAGAATCTTGCCTTGATTTCAGGTTGATTTTCAGTCATTCTACTCTCTTTCCTCCTTAAGGCTAGTGTCTACTCTTCACCTGTAGGTGTGGCCTTCGATTACCTTGTTTGCCAGGTGGGATGGTTCTCTGTGACTAGTGCTTCTCTTCTCTATGACTCAACATGGGACCTTTGGCTTGTGAGAGTTTTCCCTTCCTTTTAAATGCATTTTTCTTATGCATCTCCTTCTGACATGGTGAGGTAGTATTGGGACGAACCTAGAAGCCAGCTCAGAAATAAGGTATTGAGTGTAACAAACTACTTTCAGGGCTGATCTCTTGGATGCTACCATTCCCTGCCTTTTTATTATGGCTTCGCAGAGCATGCATGAGTAATGGACTTCAAGTGATTCTTTCTTGCTTCCCCAATCTTGTTATGACTTAAGCTGCCATCTAGTACCAATAGTTAGCAAAATGGTAATTGGTTTTCCTTCTGATTCCAAAGATTGCGTGGGGTGTTAGCTGTATTCATCTGTTCCTTTGAATGATAGTAAGCAGTCTCTCAATGGTAGAATAAGATACATTCACCACAACCACATGACATACCTGGAGAAGGTTTTGGGAGTTCTTCTACTCCCTGAGCCTGGCCTTAGCCCAGGTTCGACTTGTGATAACTCGGTCCAACAGGCTTTTGTTTGGAGCGGCCCGCAGGCCCACATATCCACTACAGCCTGGTTGTTCTGGCACTTCTTGCAAGAACCTGTCTAAGTGCCTCTTGAATACATCCATCTTTGTTCTGTTCATCTTTAGACTCCTGATGTTAAAACGGTGCTCTCTGATTGTGCCTAATGGGACGTACGTGTATTTGCAAACTTCCATGCTACAGTAGGGTGACAAGTTAACTATAGGCTAGGCTAGCCGGTGAGGAGATCACAAATTTCTAGCTTTGGAACAAGTGAAGGACTAGCTCAGAAAGGAACATTTTACCATGCTCAACACCTAATTTTTTCAAAGCGAATGAGAAGATTGATACATGAAGATGATGAGTCACAATAATGTGGCTGAAGATATGATGACTAAACCACACACCAGAAAATTAGGAGACGAGGACATTTTAGTCCGTCCTGGACCATTATCATGTCGATTGTCAACTTGGTAATGGTCCAGGACAGACCGAAACATCGTCGTCTCCTTATTTTCTGATGTGTAGTTTAGTCATCATTGATACATCAATATTATATATTTGCTGAAGGAAAGCTAAAAAGTTCAGATGAAACCAAATCAACAATTCTCTGTTTTAGTCAGAGGTAAAGTTATCTCCAAAAATTCACCAGTACATGAAGCAGGGCAAAGATTGTCACTTGGTTATAAAAACAACTTTAACATGTATTAATTTTCAATAAAATTACCTTTTCTTTACGTCGTAGCATCATTAAGGTATCATCTAGTTTCCTCTGCAGTTTTTCTATGGTTATGTCTGCATCCCTGGTCGCTGTCGAGAGTTTCTTCTCTGCAAGATCTCGCCTGACTGTCATCTCGCTCAGTTCTTCATTCTTCTGTTTGAGTGTGAGTTTGAGGTCTTTAATATCTTGCTCCTTATTTTCTAATTTGTACTTGACATGCTCAGTGTCCTTCATTTCATTCTTACGAGCCTGGGCTCTTAAAGTTACTGGTGGCACCAACTGCAAAAGAAAGGTAAATCCTTTGTCTTAAAAAATATATTAAGCATTATAACAGTTAAAAAGTTCCCAGTACACACTTCATAACATAGTGAAAATGAAACCCCATATTGTACATAGATGTCGAGAAAAAATATCAGTATCATCATCAACAGCAATATTCCTACTTTAATGAGATGGGTTGGAAAAGATGGGAAATCTTTTTATTCAAGCAAAATTCATGGCTGGAGCATTAACTGGTGAAGAAGAACTGAGAGGTGGCTATCAGGGTAGGTGGCTGAAGCATCAACTGAGGAGGAAGAACTGAGGAATGACATGCAGGGTAGGGGGCTGGAGCATCAGCTGAGGAGGAGGAACTGAGGAGTGACATGCAGGGTAGGGGGCTGGAGCATTGGCTGAGGAGGAAGGACTGAGGAGTGACATGCAGGGTAGGGGGCTGGAGCATCAGCTGAGGAGGAAGGACTGAGGAGTGACATGCAGGGTAGGGGGCTGGAGCATCAGCTGAGGAGGAAGGACTGAGGAGTGACATGCATTGTAGGGGGGCTGGAGCATTGGCTGAGGATGAGGAACTGAGGAGTGACATGCAGGGTAGGGGGGCTGGAGCATTGGCTGAGGAGGAACTGAGGAGTGACATGCAGGGTAGGGGGGCTGGAGCATTGGCTGAGGAGGAAGGACTGAGGAGTGACATGCAGGGTAGGGGGCTGGAGCATCAGCTGAGGAGGAGGAACTGAGGAGTGACATGCAGGGTAGGGGGCTGGAGCATCAGCTGAGGAGGAAGGACTGAGGAGTAACATGCAGGGTAAGGGGCTGGAGCATCAGCTGAGACCACCATTTTTTCATATTATTATTCCCACTCCTCCTACTCTCCATATCTCTGCTCCTCTCATTCCTCATCTTCCCCTTCCTATTCACCTCCTCTATCCCATCCTTCCCTTCTTTCTTATTCACCAACCTACCAGTGAAATCAATAAACAGAGTAACAAAGAAGAGTACTAAGATTTAGTAAAGAAAGAAATGCCAATGATCATTCCAGCAATGCATGTGAAGCTGATCCTAATTTTACTGGTATGGTAGAGAGAAAACTTGTTTGTTGATGTTTATTGATGAAGTGTTTCCCAGATGCTACCACATCATCAGGAAACCACAAAAATAGAGAGTGGAGTGAAAGTTTGAGAAAGTATAGTAGTATGTAAATACAAATGAAAATAAGGACTTTGATAAAGCTATGAGGAAAGGTTGAGAGAACTCACCATCACAACCTTGAAAAAAAAACAGATATATGATAACTATGTACAAGATTTTTTGAGGTGAAGAGATAAAGTAAGAGATAAAGTTGATTAAGGAAGCCTAATTAAATTAAAAAAACCTGTGTTGAATGTAATGAAACACCATTTTCTGGGTAAGTCCCGGAGGCTTCAGGCTGAATGGATATGTATAACTTTCTGGCATCAAAGTGCTTGGAGTTCTTGCCTACCAGGGACCACAAGCCAGAACCTGGCCCCCTCAGAGAGGCACGAGGAGCAATGGCCTATAGAAATCCCCCCCTGTGGTTGGGAGCACTCTATGTCTGCCATCGACTGGGATAGGCACCCAGAAAGGTAGGCGCCCCAAAACAAACCCCTATTCTATTGAAAATATTGCTACTGAAAGCTGAACAAGCGGACAGAACTACGCAAACAAAATGATCAAACTAGCATGAAGTCATCATGTAGCCATACTGCCGTTTGCGCAACCCCCCCCTCCCCGGGAGGGGTAAGGGAGAGCCCCAGACCATCCGCGCTGGCGATCCAACTGGCAGTTCTTAGGCTGGATGTCAAAATACGCAAAAAAAGCAACATTAAATGTAATGAAATGCCATTTTCTGGGTGAGACCCGGAGGCTCCCAGGAGCTTACTAGGCTGATATGCTAATGTCAGATTTTGGCATCAGTCATGTGTATGAAGTTCTGTGGGTCTACCGGGGACCATGAGCCAGAACCTGGCCCCCTCAGAGAGGCAAAAGGAGCAATGGCCTATACAAACCCCCATGTGGTTGGAAGCATTCTATGTCTGCCATAGACCGGGTCAGGCACCCAGAAAGGTAAGCATCCCAAAACAAACCCCTATTCTGGTAAAAATATTGCTACCAAAAGCCGAACAAGTGGATAGAACTCCCCCTAAAAGAAACGAGCAAACGAGCATGACATCACACATCGTCGCGCCGCTGTCTGCGCAGCTCCCCCACCTTCCCTGGGAGGGGGAAGGTGGATCCCCAGACCCCCCATGCCGGCTATCCACCCATCAGTTCTGAGGCTGGATGTCAAAACACGTGAAAAAACGCTGACCGGAGAGCGGGAGGGATGCCGGGGAGCCTCCGGGTCTTACCCAGAAAATGGCGTTTCATTACATTCAAAGCTGGTTTTCTGTGGGGGAGCCTCTTTGGCTAACCAGAGCTAACTACCCACAGAGGAACAACATAGGGACTTACCCGGGAGGCGGTCGCTGCTCACACCTCAACTCGAAGTCGAGACAACTGGCTACAGCCGCCGATCCAAAGCGACACAGGCCTGACGAGGCCCAGGAATGTTCACTAGGTAACGAGCAGTCAGGACCCTGTTCGCCTGCCAAAAGCCCCGTGCCCGAATGTCAGCGCAAGACATGTTGCCAAAGACGGCAGCAAGAGCAGAGAACTTATGAACGTCATGGGCACGGGAATAGACTGCAGGCTGGCTAGCCTTAATAACTCTGCAGATGACCTGGGAGACACGCACCCGCGAACAGGGAAGAAGGGAAACCGGATACACCCAAAGCACGTCCCCAGACACAAAAGCCGTGGTGCGCAAAGTAACGGTGAAGAGCCGCAACCGGACACAAAACATGATGCACCCCCTCGGCCTGATCAACCAAACATCAACAACCCAGGCACCCCTAATGAAAGAACAAAACCATCATGAAGACCGAAGGAACAGAAACCCCAGCACTGGAGGAGAGCATGAAGCGTCCCAACCCGACTCCCAGAGGCCAATACCAACAGAAAAAGAGCCTTGGAGAAAATCCTGAACCGAAGGGGCCACAACAAACCGAGGAGAAGAAAAAAAAAAGAGCACTCTGTCCAAAGACCAAGACGGCTCAGGCGACGCATGAGCAGGCCGGAGGTGAAACAATGCACGAGACAGCTTGCAAAACTGCGCAGATGTAACATCAATACCGAAAGCAAGCTGAAGCAGCTCCGCCAGCGCCGCACGATACGAGGCGACAGTGTTAGGCATAAGGTGACGGTCCTGGAACAACTTAAGAGAGAAAGGGCAACACCACCCGAAAAGAAAGCGAATCACAACCATGGAGACGTGAAAAGAACCAGAAGGACCACCAGGAAACTTCATTCTGCTGCCGAGACGAAGCCCGAAGGAGGAACACCAACAATGAAGCCACCTGATCACCATAGAGATGATGATAAACCCGAGTCAAAAAGACCATACCCGAAGACGTGAAGACTCGAGGAGAAGATCGAACCAGTCATGTGAAGCACTGGGCCGATCTGTTAGAAGAGGCGAAGCTGTGGAAAAACTTCCAGGTTCGGACACCGAACAAGCAGAACCTGAAACCACGGCTGGGCCGGCCACCACAGGGCCAAGAGGACTACTCTCCTCTGCTAGGTCTCCAAGCGAGTCAAGACCTGGAGCAACAGCTGAACTGGAGGAAAGAGGTACAGGAACCCCTACCTCGACCAGTCCTGCCGAAAGGCATCGACCCCAACGGCCTTGCAATCGTGGCAGGGCACCACATACTGGGGTAGGCGCCGCGACCATGCCGACACGTAGAGGTCCACCTCGGGGCGCCCGAACATCTGGCAGAGCCAACGGAAGGAGTCGGCGTTGACCGTCCATGCCGTGGAGAGGGGAATGAAACGAGATAGGCTGTCGGCCAAGATGTTGAACACTCCCCGCACATGAATAGCTAGAAGAGCCAAACACTGAGAACTCTAGACGAGTCACCCAAAGCGACCAGCGCCAAAGAGCCAAGGACCGCATCAAACTCCCCCTCGGTTCAGGCAATGAACCACCAAGGAGCAGTCTGAATGTAGCCAGATTGTCGATCCGCAGGCAACCCGAACCCTCCGAAGCGCAAACCACACCATCGCGAACTCCCGCACCGTGCTGTGGGCTCAAAGGAAGGACAGACCCCACCGCCCTTGGCCGGCCTGGTGAGCACTGGTCACAAAGCCCCAGCCAAGAGACGAAGCGTCCGTGAACACATCAAGCGAGGGCTTGGGTTGGGGCCAAGGCACTGAACCCCGAAAACTCGAAGAGGAAGCCAGCGACGCAGTAGCCGATGTAAAGCCCCCTGGGGTCAAACCCAGTGATCGCGAGAAAGGCGAAAGGGACATCCCCGAAGGAACCAGAACAGCCGACGAAACCAAACTCGACCCGGCGGGTAGACCATCATCGCAAAGTTCAGACTCCCGCACAAACCCTCGAGCAACCTCTGAGTGACCCGGGAGCCCCTTAGAAACAGGCACAAGTGGAACTGCAGCCGAAGGAGAGACTCCAAATGAAGAGATAAGGAAGCGGTTCGAGAGTCCCACACAAGACCCAGCCACAACCAAACCTGGGAGGGAACCAGATGGGACTGTCTCAAGTTCAACAAGAACACAAACCCAGCGAGCTGGGAAAGCATTAAATCCCTGGCTAGCAGACAACTGGACTGGCTGGGAGCCCAAATCACCCAGTCGTCGAGGTAGGCCAACACCCAAACACCTAACAGATGCAGACAAGCTATGACGACCCGCGTAAGGCGTGTGAACATGCGACGTGCCAGATTCATCCTGAACGGGAGACAACGAAAGCGGTAACCTTGATGTCCCACAACAAAACTGAGCCAGTCCCTGAAACCTGGATGAATCGAGACGTGCCAATAAACGTCCCGGAGGCCCAGGGACACCATCGAAGAACCCGGCTCCAACATTACCCAAGTGTAATTACCTAAGTGTAGTTACAGGATGAGAGCTACGCTCGTGGTGTCCCGTCTTCCCAGCACTCTGTCATATAACGCTTTGAAACTACTGACGGTCTTGGCCTCCACCACCTTCTCCCCTAACTTGTTCCAACCGTCTACCACTCTGTTTGCGAAAGTGAATTTTCTTATATTTCTTCAGCATCTGTGTTTAGCTAGTTTATATCTATGACCTCTTGTTCTTAAAGTTCCAGGTCTCAGGAAATCTTCCCTATCGATTTTATCAATTCCTGTTACTATTTTGTATGTAGTGATCATATCACCTCTTTTTCTTCTGTCTTCTAGTTTTGGCATATTTAATGCCTCTAACCTTTCCTCGTAGCTCTTGCCCTTCAGTTCTGGGAGCCACTTAGTAGCATGTCTTTGCACCTTTTCCAGTTAGTTGATGTGCTTCTTAAGATATGGGCACCACACAACTGCTGCATATTCAACCTTTTATTCTTTGACAGGAGTCGAACTTGAGACAGCGTCAGTGTCGTTCCCTTTAGTCAGCGAAAGGAGGGACAATGAACCCAGGGGATTCAGACAGGACAAGTCCAGAATGAACCTCAGGACTGCACAGTCCCGTTTCGGCATTGGAAACAGACGGGAAACCCATCTGAGGGATGACATCGTTTCGACGACGCCCAAGCGAACCCACTCCAAGGCGATCAATGGAGCGCAGGAGAGGAGGCCTGCCCCACCAGCCCCGAACCCTCCGAAGGAGGTGGGGGCCACCAAACGCCACCACAGGCCGAAGGAAATGACCCGAAACGCCCACAAATCGTGGGACCAGGTGTGAGCAAACAGTGCAAGCCTCCCCACCATTGCCCCATCAATAGGGCGAACCACAAAAGGACTGGCGCCCCTTACGAGACCCAGAACCTCACACAGAGCGAACACTGCATCGACCAGACGAAGGAGGGTCCAAAGGCAGAGCCGAACCCGAAATTGGCGCCAGTGGCGTACCACAACGAGTGGAACCCTGAGCCCTGGCACGATCTCTCTGGGAAGGGCCGACCAGGGACCGCCAGAGAACCAACAAGTCCGACATAAGACAGCAACTGGCCGAAGCAGCCTGAATATACTGCACCACGGCCGAAGAAGCAAAAAGCAAAGGACAAAAAGGAGAAGACATCCTAAGAGCCAGAGCCCAGGCCGATTCCAAGGAGGAGGCAAACACCGCCTGCTGACACGCGAACTGGGAAGCATAGAACAGGGAAACCGCATCCCGCAGGACTGGCGCAAACAGCTTCAGCAAGGCAGCCGACGAGCGGGCCGCCAAGCCCAAGGCACCGAACCCAGGAATGGATCCGAGCGTCCCTACATCCTCCACAAGCCAATCCGAAGACAGCTCCAGGATGGAAAAGAAACGCAAGGCCGAAGCCAAAAGGCCACGGGCGCGCATGTCCTCAGCAATCTGTGCAGTTGAGAGGGAGGTAACCTGCACATGGAGCTGCACCACGCCCACATCCCGAGGAAGGGCAGGGGCAAACAAGCACTCATTGAGGTGCTCCAGGTTGCTCCCCAAAAAAACCTAAACCACCGTTGCAGCCTCGTGCCACTAAAGCGTGCGGTTATGGTAGAAAGAATGCCAAGCCTCCAAAGCAAAGATAGGACAGTCCGCCAGCCAGGACGACTCCTGGAACCTCGTAACGGACCCAGAAAGGGAACGAAGTCCCAAATCTGAAAGTAGACGGATCCATCACCAAGGCATAATTTGGGTCACGCAGGAGGTAAGCTGCATGGGCTGCCCACACCACAGAAGGTTGGACGCAAGAAGCCGAAAACCTCCGGAAGGACGGAACCGACGCACCCGGGAGGACACGGAACTGAATCCAGGGAGGGGCAGATACCAAATCCAATTCGTACGCAGAGGAGGGAAAAAAAGAGAACCCCACTCCTTGTAACAACAAGCCCCGCTCTGAGGGAGGAAAAACCTAGGCGGGGTCCAGTGGGATCTAAGGCTTCCCAAGTCAGCCCCTCCCCAGGATCCTCCTCCGCAGGACCCAGGGCCGAGTCATCTCCCAAAGCTCTGGCCTCAAAAGACAAGGCCGGAGCGGCTGCGTAAGCCGAACGAAAGGGGGCTCACTGGTCAGACCTGGTGGCTTCGGTAGGGAGACTAGATTCGAATGCCTCCATCGCCACACCAGAAGGGGCATCCACCGAAGGTGCCAGAGTTTCAAGACAATCTAAACCCTGTTCCGGCTCTGAAATCCTCTGACGCTTCGGGGCCGGAAGCAGGAAAGGGGGGCAGAACGTACCAAAGGAGGGGAAGGATGAGGGGGGCGGACTGAACCAAGGTTGAAGTGACCACCACCCCTAAGTCCGGATCCCTATAAGCAAAACGGGGCAGCCTTGGGGCATCCGGGTGAGCAACCAACCGAGCACATTGCAACAATCTAAAACGTGCATACAACACCTATGCCGCCTGTACCCGCATAAGAACATCACTAGACTGTGTAAATGAGTCACTATCAAGCAGCAGAACTCTCAGGACTCAGTTGGGTCGAAAATGTCACTGACCCAACAGGCAGCATGATGGATGCAAAAACAGTGAGGGTCACCCTGAGACAAGGGGACCAAACAACCCTCAAACTCGCACGAAGCGAGGGGGGACTCTGGGGTCACATCCATCGAACTCATGCGTCCCTAAGGGATTTCCCAGGGCCCTGGGCGCTTACCGAGACTAACGTCCAGGTAACCCCAGGCAGGGTACTGCTAACCGGCACCCAAAACTACCAAGCACTCTCACTAAAGCTGAACTCCAGGGACGTGTACACTCACGAGGACCTAGAAGGGGTTACCACCATCGAAGAACCATAATAGGTCTAGCACAAGTGGGCAATAAGCAGAGCAGATCCCCCCACAAAGGCAAGAAGAAAAAGAAAACTCAGCAAGAGGACAGCGTACCCTAGAAAAACAGAACCGGCTGCTATAATCAGGTGAAAACAAGCTGCGCAGCATCCTGCGCCCCATACCAGTGTAAACTGCCTCTTACCCTAAGGTAAACAAGGGAGACAAAACACCCAAGTACCCAAAGGGCGGCCGAAAAACCGAGCAGTAAAACGGTCCAGCAGAGGCAGGACCCAAGGAACTTGTGGAAGGTAACCCCCAAACCCCAAGGGCAGTACTTACAGGGCACCTAGGGAAGGGAACCCTAAGTGCATGCAGCAAGAGTTCTGGAGAATAACTCCTGGCTCTCGCACCTCTAGAAGACAGCCACCACACTCAAAGCACAGTGCTGAAACTATCCCTGGAGCCAGAGCATATCCCGGAGCCTCTAGCATCAACCGAAGAACTGACGGGTGGATAGCCGGCGTGGGGGTCTGGGGCTTCCCCCTTCTACTCTCCCGGGGAGGGGGGAACTGCGCAGACAGAGGTGCGGCGACTGTGTGACATCATGCTCGTTTGCTCATTTCTTTTAGGGTAGTTCTATCCACTTGTTCAGCTTTTGGTAACAATATTTTAACCAGAATAGGGGTTTGTTTTGGGATGCTTACCTTTCTGGGTCCTTGACCTGGTCGATGGCAGACATAGAATGCTTCCAACCACATGAGGGTGTCTATAGGCCATTGCTCCTTGTGCATCTCTGAGGGGGCCAGGTTCTGGCTCGTGGTCCCTGGTAGGCAAGAACTCCAAGCACTTTGACTGATGCCAGAAAGTTATACATATTCAGTCAGCCTGGATAGCTCCGGGAAGCCGACGAGGCTTCCCCCAGAAAAGGAAGAGGACAAGGGGACATTAGTGGAAGATAGACTTGCAACCGAGTCAAAGAGATGTAAGGAAGTTCTCATTCCCTGTATGGGTGGTCGGCAAATAAAATGCATTGAAGAAAGAGGTTGAAGAAGCCAATTCCATCCACAACATTAAAAACATACATAATGAAAATATTAATGCTGAGAAAGGTTATTAACACGCCAGGTATAAATGGTTAGGAGGCGTGGCATAAAGAGCTAGAATTCACTCCCCCATAGTCAATGATAAGTAAGTACAGGAATCAAAGGTCAAAGCAAGTAGTGGTAGTGACTGTGAGAGAAACCTCCAGTGAACAACAGAAGACCCAGACAGGAATATGGAAAGAACAACAGATATATAATAACTATTATTCAAGGAGCAACAACAAGTGCTCACAATGTGATTCGAGTAAAATGTACTTATCATAGCATGTTTAAAACAAGGATAAGAAGACTGGATGGCAAGAAACTTGTACAGATGCCTCAATGAATACAGTATTATGAAAGCAATACTCCACAAAAATGAACTTCCTATTCAAAGATGTCATAAAAAAAGAATGGAACCAAGAAAAGAGAACCCACCAACCACACTAGACCACACCTTCACCCAAGGCAATATTACCCTAAACAAAGTCTTAAGAAAGATAATAATAAAAATAGACGTAGAGGACAAGTGTAAGAAAGATTTTCACATTATTATAGTACAATTTTATTACTTAACATTAGATTACTAGCTTATCGCTTACCCTCTCTTCCATTGTGCCATCAAAGTCGTATTCACCCCTTTCAAGCACATTGGCAATTCGGCAAATTTCGTTCTGAGTGCGTTGCAGTGACAGCCTGATGGATTCAGGACCTAAATCTTCTCCACCATAGATGAGATCTGTGGCCTGGTGTGCCAACTCCTTTAACTTGTCGCCAGTGATGCCATTATCAGAATCTAAAACAAACATAATATTTAATACAGTACAAAATTGGATAAAGTTATATGAAAGGCAAGACAGTTCGTCAAGGGATTTTAAAATCAACTTAAGAACATAAGAACAAAGGTAACTGCAGAAGCCCTACTGGCCCATACGAGGCAGCTCCTATTTAGAACTACCCAATCCCACTCATATACAGTGGGGCCTCGACTTACGATGGTAATCCGTTCCCAGAGATGGATTGTAAGTCGAAGTGATTTTTCTCATAAGAAATAAAGGGAATTGAATTAATCCGTTCCCCCATCCTCCAAAATATTAACTTACAAATACATTTTATACTGAATACAATTTTGTTCTCTAACTTCAATACAGTAAATATGCTTATCTTACCATTATGGAGGACTCTTGATGGCTTATGGCCATGGTGATGGTGATGAGGGGGAAGGAGAGGTGTTACTGTTTGGAAGGGGAGTCCCCTTCTATTATAACATCAGGCAGTGATGACTTTTCTGGGATACACTCTCTGGCCTGTTTTGCCTGCATACCACTAGGACCTGCTTGTGGCTCACTGCTTGCTTGTCTTACTAAGAATCTGTCTAAAAAGACGTGTTTCCCTACATTTTAACACTTGTCTGTGGTAAGACATCATATTGTCATTTAAAAGGTCAATGCAACTGCCTGCTACAGCTTTATCTGGGTGAGTTTTTTCAACAAAACTTTGCAATTCTTCCCATACTTCACACATTTTCTTAATGAGGAAGGGATATCCTCTACTGCCTCAACTCACAACTATTTTCTTAGGTTAAACCTTATCACTGACTTTCTGCGACCCATGGCATGGGTCGCAGAAAGTTCACACAGTTCACACAGTTTTAAGTTCAAAAAGCAAAAAAATCACCACAAAAACTGAATTTCTTATAGGCGTGATTGTCACTAAGCGGGCAGCTCTAGTAAACTGAGGCAGGTTGGCTCGCGTGACTGGGAGCCAAGCGCTCGGTCGACCCAAACGTGTACTAACAAATATCGTTAGTCGACAACACTATCGTAAGTCGAGTCACATTTTTCTATCAAATTTACATCGTAACTCGGGGCAATCGTAAGTCGAGGTGCCACTGTACATGTCCAACCCATGCTTGAAAAAATCGAGGGATCCCACCTCCACCATGGTATGCGGTAATTGGTTCCACAAATCAACAACCCTGTTACCGAACCAGTATTTACCCAAGTCTTTCCTAAATACAGTATAAACTTATCCAATTTATACCCATTGTTTCATGTTCTGTCTTGTGTTGATACTTTTAATACCCTATTAATATCCCCCTTTGTTATGACCCTTTATCCACTTGTAAACCTTTACCATGTCACCCCTAACTCTTTACCTTTCCAGTGAATGCAATTTAAGCTTTTTTAATCTCTCTTCATATGATAGGTTTCTAATTTGGGGAATTAACTTTGTCATCCTACGCTGGACAAGTTCAAGTGAATTTATATCCATTCTATAGTATGGCGACCAAAACTGAACTGCATAATCTAAATGGGGCCTACCCAGAGCAAGATATAGCTGAACAACAACAACAAGTGTCTTGTTACTAATACTTTGATTAATAAATCCCAGTGTCCTATTTGTCTTATTACGAACATTCACGCATTGATCCTTTGGTTTTAAATTCTTACTAATCATAACTCCCAGATGCCTTTCGCAATCTGACTTCGCAATATCAACATTATCCAGCTCATATCTTGTAACTCTAATCATCATTACCTAGCCTCAGAACTTTACATTTATCAGCATTAAACTGGCTCTGCCAATCTTTTGACCATTTCAAAACCCTATTTAGATCGACTTGAAGTGATAGCGAGTCTTCTTCCGTGTTAATTTCCTTACCGATTTTTGTATCATTGGCAAATTTGCAAATGTTGGACTGAATCTAAATCATTTATATATATTATAAACAACAGAGGTCCCAGGACAGAGTCTTAAGGCACTCCACTTACAGCATTATCCCACTCTGACTTAACCCCATTTATACTAACTCTCTGTTTCCTTTGGAATAGCCATGCCCCTAATCCAACTTAATATTGCACCCCCAATACTATGAGCCTCTATCTTTTTAATCAGTCTTTCATGTGGTACGGTATCAAAAGCTTTGCTAAAGTCAAGGTACACAACATCACAATCCTTACCACTATCAACTGCCTCAACTATGCTGGAATAAAAAGATAGCAAATTTGTTAAATATGAACAACCATTTGTAAAACTATGTTTGCGACAAATTTATTAATTTATGTTTCTCAAGATGAAGACAAATTGTATTTGCAATTATCGATTCAAGTAATTTTCCCACAACAGACGTTAGGCTAATTGGCCGATAGTTTGACGAAAGTGATCTATCTCCTTTCTTAAAAATTGGTACCACATTAGCAACCTTCCATGACTTTGGCACTCTGCCTGACTCTCTTGATTTATTAAGTATGGTAGACAGTGGCTCACAAAGCTCCTCTTTGCATTCTTTAAGCACCCTGGCAAACACTTCATCCAGCCCTGGGGATTTGTTTGGTTTTAGTTTACTATTTGTTTAATTACATTCTCCCTAGTAACTGCTAAACTAGTCAACCTGTCCTCGTCCTCCACACACATAGACTTGTTCGGCTGAAGGCATATTGTTAAGTTCCTCTTTATTAAATACAGATATAAAATATTTATTAAAATACTACTCGTCTCCTCGTCATTATCCGTTAATGACATTATCCATTGTCTCAGTTTTTAATGGACCTATACTTTCCCTAGTCTTTGTTCGATATAACTGAAAAAAACCTTTAGGATTTGTCTTTGCTTGCCCTGCTATGCGAACTTCATAGTTTCTTTTTGCTTTCCTTATCTCTTTTTTAACATTTCTAACCAGTTGTAAGAATTCTTATTCTAAACTGACTTCCTCATTCTAAATCCTTTTGTACCACGCTCTCTTTTTACCTGTAAGGTTCTTCAGATCCTTTGTTATTCACTTTGGGTCATTAGTATTTGATCTATTCAATTTGTATGGTATACTACGTTCCAGTGCTTTGCTTAGAATATTTTTAAATAAGTTATATTTTGAATCCACATCGAAATCCCTTTTACGTCACCTATCGCTGGGTTCACGTCTTGCTCCAAGACTGGCTCACCCCTCCATGCCCAAGACTTTCCAATCTATTTGACCACAAATTTTTTTTAAGGCTATTGAAATCATATTTTCGAAAATCTGGCACTTTAACAGAATTTTCTCCTACAGATCTATTCCATTCTATGCTAAATCTGATTTCTTTGTGATCACTAGTTCCCTAGCTCACTCCCTATTTTGATGTCATTAATTTGTGTTTCCCTGTTAGTTAACACTAAATCTAAAATATTATTTTCCTTTTGGTTCCTTAATGTGATGGCTAAGAAAGCAATCGTCAATTAATTCTACAAAATCTTCTGCTTCGTTATTCCCTGTTCTGTTAAACCAATTTATTCCACAAAATTAAAGTCATCCATGACACAAATACTGCTAGACCTAGATGCTCTAGATATTTCATCCCATAGGTGCATTGCTTCCATCCTGTTTAAGTTTGGTGGCCTGTATATAACTCCTATTATAAGATTATTTGCTCTTTCGTTTAATGCTATCCAAAGAGTTTGTGTGTGGCTCAGTTTTGATTCCCTCTTTGAGACTACATTTCAAATTTTCCCTAACACATATGGCTACTCTCCCTCCTCGTCTAATATATCTATCTGTGTAAAATAGTTTAAATCCATTTATTTGATATTCAGCTAATAGTTCTTTATTTTCTACATTCAGAATCCCAAACCCAACCTGACTTAACCCAAACCAACTTACCCTCACCTAACCAAGCCTAATACAGCCTAACCTAAGCCAATACAGTACATCCTAATCTAACAATATGTAATTGAAACAAACAGAAAACAAGTTTCGTCAAATCATCTTGTGTATGATTTGACCATATCCCAAACAGTGTACAATATCACAGTTTCAAAAGAATGGGAAAGTTTCTCAGGATCAATATTCATTATTAATATGTCTCATAAGGTTATATGTAATAAGTGTTATCATGCTATATGCTCACAATATAGAATTACAGCTAAAACTTTTTAAATCAGACTAATAATTTTGTTATAGGCCTGTTCAACACGCTTCCACTACACATGAGGGACATAACTGGCCGACCCCTCACAGTGTTCAAGAGAGAACTTGATAAACACCTCCAAAGGAAACCTAATCAACCAGGCTGTGATTCATACGTCAGGCTGCGAGCAGCTACATCCAAGAGCCTTGTTGACCAGTCCAGCAGCGGCCTGGTCTAGGACCAGGCCGCAAGGACGCTAAGACCTGAAATCATCACAAGGTATGGTTGTTCAGTATAAAATTCTTAAAAAACCAGCATTGAATGTAATGAAACACCATTTTCTGGGTGAGCCCCAAAGGCTTCCTGGAGCTATCGGGCTCATATGCGATATATTAGACCGAGGCATCAGTCAATGGAGTTCAGCATATCGGGGACCATGAGCCAGAACTTGGGCCCCCCTCAGAGAGGCAAAGGAAGCAATGGCTTATAGAAACCCCCATGTGGTTGGGGCATTCCATGTCTGCCATCGACTGGGGTTGGCACCCAGAAAGGTAGGCATAACAAAAACTCCACTTGGTAAGAAAAAACCAGCATTGAATGTAATGAAATGCCATTTTTTGGATGAGTCCCGGAGGCTTCCCGGAGCTATCCATAGCCGATATGGATACCCTAACTATTTTGCATCAGTCCATGTGGGTGGAGTTCTAGGCCTACCGGGGACCACGAGCCAGAACCTGGCCCCCTCACAGGGGCACAAGGAGCAATGGCCCATAGAAATGCTCATGTGATTTGGAGCATTCTATATCTGCCATCGACCGGGACAGGCACCCAGGAAGGTAAAGCACCACAAAATAGACCCCTATTCTGGTTAACAATAAAAAAACATCAAACAAGTGGATAGAACTCCCCAAAGGAAAAACGAGAAAACAAGCATGACATCACACGAGCTGCGCCACATGTCTGCGCAGCTCCCCCACTCCCCGGAAGGAGGAAGTGGGAGACGCAGGCCTTCGCGCCGGCGATCCTCACCCCACTTCCGAGGCTGGATATCAAAAACGCGAAAAACCGCCGACCAGAAGGAGGGCAGGTTGCCGGGGAGCCTCCGGGTTATATAACCTGTTCGTTTGTTTCTGGCGTTGGCCAAAAATGGCGTTTCATTACACTCAACACCTGTTTTTCTGGAGGGTGCCCCTACACCTCCCCGGAGCTACCTCACCAAAGATGAAAACAGGGGAAACATCTGGGAGGCGGTCGGTGCTCACACTACAACACGAAGTCGAGACAGCAGGCTGCAACAGCCGACCCAAAGCGACAGGCCTGAATAGGCCCAGGAATGCACATGAGAGAGCTCGCAGCCAGGACCCAGCACGACCACCAAAGCAACTTGTGTCTGAATGTCAGCCTAAGACATGCCACTCAAGACAGCAGCAAACAACCCTATGAACGTCAAGGGCACGGGGAGAGACCGCAGGTCTTTCCCTGTTCCCGAGCCCGAGAACAGGGAAAGGAAACCGGATCAACCCAAAGCGCATCCCAGCCTCAGAGGCCGAGGCGCACAAAGAACGACAGTGAGCCACAACTGGACACAAGAAGAAGCACCCCGGCCCAATAACCAAGCACCAACAACCCCAGGGACCACTCTGGAACCGAAGGGGCCACAACAAACCGAAGGAAATAGAGAAAAGGGCACCCTGCCCCAGAGCAGGACAGCTCAGGGAAAGCATGAGCAGGCTGGAGGCGAACAACGCCCGAGACAACCCACAAAAGCTGCAGAAGTAACAACAAAACTGGAGCAATCTGAAGTGGCTTTGCCAGTGCCACATGAGACAGGGCGACGGTATGTGGCCAGAAGACGACACTGAACCACCACAAGAGAAGGACAAGACCACGACAACAAAGAGAGCAGTACACCTACGAAAAGACCAAAAAAAAAGAAGAACCGCCAGAAAAACCCCATACCGCCATCAAGACGAACCATGCAGGTGGGACACATTAGAAAAAGCCACCTGACCACCAACCAGATGGTGAGAGACTCGAGTCAAAAGTATCAGACCAGAAGACTCGTGGAGAAGACCGAACCAGCCGCACCACAGACCGGCCCGACCACATAAAAGAGACGGAGCCATGGGAAAAATCCCCGGGTGCGGACACCAAGCAAGCCGCAAAAGAACCAAGGCTGTCAAGGAACCAAAAGGAGTGACCACCAGGGAACCAGGAACCAACCCGGCCAAGCAGACATGACCCGTCTGGGAGGCACAACCCCCCCCCCCCTCCCAAGACCACTGAAGGAACAATAAGGCTGACAACAACAGAAGACAAGAAGCCGCAGCTTGCAGAACTGCCAACCGCAAACTCTGCAAACAGGGCAGCAAAAAGTCTAAGAGCTAAGACCCTGGCAAAGGCCAACAAGGAATCGAGCACCAGGGGCCGTAACCCGAGACGTGAAGCAAAAGACAGTGACATTGTAACCCGCAGGAGAGCACCACCAGCCCCAGCAGGGTAGAACAAAGTACATGTCGCTGAGGAAGGAAGGAGAACAGACATGTACTGTACAAAAACAAAGATGTACAGTCCGAAAAGCAACAAGGAAAAAGCCAGTGCCAAGGCCAGATGCCAAGCGACCCCGGCCCCAACAAAAAGGAACGATAGGGGCAGGACTGGGTGATCGGAAAGCTATATATACACCAGCAGACATCGCAACACAG
The DNA here is from genome assembly GCF_040958095.1 of Procambarus clarkii. Classification (NCBI taxonomy): domain Eukaryota; kingdom Metazoa; phylum Arthropoda; class Malacostraca; order Decapoda; family Cambaridae; genus Procambarus; species Procambarus clarkii. The sequence goes on from NC_091171.1 coordinate 31,838,303, forward strand.
AAGATAGTAGCGACAGACAAAGAGAAGAGGAAGAACTCAAAGTTATACCGGAACACCGGGCCCGTTCTACAACAGGAACAAGAAGACATTACAACCTAGCACAAGCATGAGAATAGCCAAATATGCAAGTACCAAGATAAACAACAAGCTGTAGGGGAGAGGTATGAAGACATAAAAGGCAATGAAAAGACCCGAAAGACAGTCCAAGTACTGAAAGCCAGGAATAAGAGCAGAAACAATTGGCAACAGAAGGACCATGAACCATATACACAGACTAGGAGTGAGGAAAAGACGAGACATTCGCCCAACTCAAGTGCTAATGAGAGAAGCAAACATGACAGGAGCACCAAAACCCAGACCCCGAGAACAGGAAACATGGCATCCAAACCATAGGAGGAAGGGAAGGGTTCAAAAGGTGTATATACACGCCGTACATATATGAGGCATACAGATGTGTATATGGAATGGACATACGGGTGAACTCCAAGTAAAAATCCGACCAGAATGACTATCGGGCCAACCCATGCTCTGCGCCCCCACAATGGCGGCCCAAGGCAAAAGCGGGGAATGCCCCAAGAATATTGTGGAAAACAACGTGTGAACTCAGGAAACCAAAAAGTCAAAGCTAGGAAATTGCATGGCAGGTTAGGTCAGGTCAGGCCAGGCCAGGCTAGGCTAGGTTAGGTGTGGTTAGGCCAGGCTAGGCCAGGCTAGGCTAGACCAGGCCAGGTTAGGCCAGGTTAGGCCAGGCCAGGCCAGGCTAGGGCAGTGTCGTACCACTGAGCCATGTGGATATCAACTCAATGGGGAAATGTCAAACATGAAAATCAGCGCCCGCCGAAGTCAAACCCGGGCGACCACCGCGGAAATGCAACACATGGGCCAATCCAACTGCCACTTAGGTCAGACATCATTATGGTCCGGAACGCACATGAGAGAGCCAGGCACTGAACGAAGGGCAATGAATAAGCATCCAGAGTCCTGACTGACAAGGCACCAGACCATAAAATCTCACCTGGAGAACCAACAACCACCACTGTGTCATGGCACCAATGGGCCATGACACAGCGAGCCCGTGTTGTGGCTCGAGACTGGATCGTGGGGACGCTAAGCCCAGAAATCATTTCAAGGAGAAGATAGCTCCAGGGAGCCGTAGGGGCTCCCTTCAGAAAAAATATAAGAAGATGCACTGTACTTTGAAAGTGAAACTATAGCTTTAACAAACGAAAAGTATGCATGTTTGCTGACTAATAAGTGTACACATGTGATCACATGTACATAAAGACAAAGCAACAAAATCATTAAAGGAAGGGGGTGTAAAGAACTAAGGGAAGGGGAACATATTCCTGAAAGTAGTATATACCAGCATAGATGGAGTGAGATTGAAAAAATTGAAGTTGAAGGATATAATTTAGCTCAAGTCCCAGATATTTTCGCATTAACTGAGACGAAACTTGAAGAAAATATTTTAAATGAGGTCGTATTCCCAAGGGGCTACTCAATTTGGAGACGTGACAGGAAAATTAGGAAGGGGGGAGGAGTGGCTGTGCTGGTGAAAGAACACCTGAAGTTAAGAGAATTAATATTTGAAAACCCTCGAGATATTGACATAATGGCATTGCAGCTCTGGAATCAAGATGATAAGCTGACCATTTTAAATGCCTACAGCCCACCAGCAAGCATAAAGAATGGGCGGCCAAGAACCTGTGCGACCCTCAAATCCCTGCGCCCAAAATGAGCCCTAGACGTCACCAACACAGCAGCAAAAGCTGCAAACGTCTGAACAGCACGGGCCCAAAGACAGACCGCAGGCTGGAAGAATGAAAAACTCTGCGGACGACCTGGGAGACCCAAGCCCTGAAAACAGGGAATGAGGGGAACCGAATCAACCACAGCGCATCCCCAGACACGGTATGCAGGCAACAGCAAAAAGCACAAATAGACAACACAGGACGCACCCCCGGCTAAACCAATCAAGCATCAATAATCCAAGAACTCCACCGGAAAGCAGCAGTCTCAACCGTCGCCAGGACGGAGAAAGGCTGCACACGTATAAATCTACCACCAGTACCAAAGAGCAGAAACCTGAACCGAAGGGGCTACCACAAACTGAGGAGAAGATAAGAAGGCACCCTGATCAAGGACCAGGACGGCTCAGGCGACACAAGAGCAGGCTGGAGGTGAAACAAAACACGAGAAAGCGTACGAAACGTCATACTGTCGCCAAGACGAAGCTCGCAGGTGGGACACCGTCAACAAAGCCACCTGAACACCACAGAGATGGTGATACCCGCGTCAAAATACCAGACACGAAGAGCCAAGGAGAAGGCCAAAAAAGTCACATACAGGACCGATTCGACCTGCCGAAAGAGGTGGAGCTGCGGGACAACGCCCCGGGTTTGGATACCTATCAAGCAGCGTCTGAAAATAAGGCTGGGCCGGCCACCAAGGAACCATAAGGACTGCTCTCGTGGGAATGAGCTGCAACCGAGCCAGAACCCGAAGCAACATCTGGACCGGGAGAAGAGGAACAGGTACCCCCACCTCGACCAGTCCTGCCGAAAAGCATCCACCGTGAATGCCTCGCAGGTGGGTAAGGGCGCCACATAAAATGGGCGACGCCTAGACCACGCAGACTCGAAGATGTCCATGGCCAGGAGTCCATACGTCCGACAGAGCTAACAAAACGAGTCGGCGACGACTGGCCAATCCACGAACAGAGGAATGAACTGAGACCGCTGTCCGCCAGGATGCAGGACACACCCTGGACATGAACCTCACGGTTAGCCAAACCCCGAGAATCCAGCAAATGAGCCACTACGGAACCAACCCCAAAGGTCAACACCTAAGAGAAACCCTGTGGTTCCGGCAAGAACCGCCAGAGAACAGTCCGAACGGAGCTGAATGGTAGAGCACTCAATGACCCAAACCCTCCGAAGCGAAACCAGACAGCCACGAACTCTCAAACTGTGAGCCCGACGGACGGACAGACTCCACAATCTTCGGCCGACATGGTGAGATCTGGATTCCAGGATATAACCTATACAGGTGTGATAGGAAAATTAGGTTACATGGAGGAGTGGGTCTGTATATTAGGGAAAACCTTGTATGCTCGGAGCTCCTAAACGTTACAAATGAGGTGGTAGAGGTACTGGGATTAAAAATAGAGAAAATAAATTTAGTGATTATTCTAATATACAAACCGCCAGATGCAACGGCTGAGGAATTCACAGAACAGATAAGCAAAATAGAGAATAGCCTTGATAATTTGGAGAACCCGATACCTGATATTATCTTCCTAGGTGACTTCAACTTGCCTAGTCTCAGGTGGAAAATAGCAAACAATAATATTATACCAGGAAATCTATTAGGACCTAACCAACCACAGATTAGAGAACTACTTAGATTCTGTGACAAATTTTCACTCAATCAGCAGACATTGGAGCCAACGAGAAATGAAAATATTCTAGATCTGGTCTTTACGAACAATGAAGACATTATCAGATACATTACTATATCAGATACCACATACTCAGATCACAAGCTCATTGAAGTGCAAACGACCATCAATACTCAGAATAGACCTAAAACGTTGATAAAGCGAGAGGGGCTATTCAGTAAGGTCAATTTTAATAATAAAAGGATAGACTGGGAGATAATAAACAGGGAACTTACAAACATTCCATGGGGAACTGTTCTAAGTAATACAAGTCCTACAGAAGGAATAGAAAAACTGACTTCAGAAGCGTATCAAGTCTGTCTGAAACATGTTCCTTTGAGGAAAGCCAGAAAGAGATCTAACGTAGAAAGAGAACGCAGACAACACTATAAACGCAGGAAAAAATAACGGAACTGCTTATGCAGACACGAATTTCCCGTCAAAGAAGGAATAATTTAAATAGGGAGATTGAAGAAATCAAGCGGAAATTGAAACACTCATATGAAACTGTAGAAAGGCAGTTAGAACAGAAAGTAATTCAGGAAATAAAGAGAAATCCAAAATATTTCTTCTCATATGCGAAATCAAAAGCAAAAACCACTGCCAGTATTGGACCTATTCGTACAAGTGAAGGTTCATACACGGAGGATGACAAAGAAATTAGTGAAATCCTAAAAAAGCAGTATGAGGACATGTTTAGCACTCCAATAAACAACATGAAGGTGGAAGATCCAGACAATTTCTTTATGCGGGATATTCAAACCCCTGTAAATATAACTGATATAAACACGAGCGCACTAAATTTTGAAAGAGAAATTAAAAACATGCCCATGCACTCGGCCCCAGGTCCAGACTCATGGAATTCAATATTTATAAAGAAATGCAAAGTGCCGGTAGCACAGGCACTCAGTATAGTGTGGAGGAAGAGCTTGGACACGGGGGAGATACCAGATGCACTTAAAGTAGCAGACATAGCCCCTCTACACAAGGGAGGGAGCAAAGCATTGGCAAAGAATTATAGACCAGTTGCACTAACATCGCACATCATAAAAGTATTTGAGAGAGTGATTAGGAGTCAGGTCACCAAATTCATGGAGACCAATGACCTTCACAACCCAGGCCAACATGGATTTCGAGCGGGAAGATCGTGCCTCTCACAGCTACTTGAGCACTACGACAAAGTCACTTAGGCATTAGAAGAAAAACAGAATGCTGATGTGATATACACTGACTTCGCAAAGGCTTTCGATAAATGTGACCATGGCGTGATAGCACACAAAATGAAGTCAATGGGAATAACCGGTAAAGTAGGACGCTGGATACTCAGTTTTCTGTCAAACAGGACTCAGCGAGTAACGGTCAACCATATAAAATCTAGTCCAAGTGCAGTTAAAAGCTCTGTACCTCAGGGTACAGTCCTTGCACCGCTGCTTTTCCTTATTCTCATATCAGATATAGACAAAAATACAAGTCACAGCTTCGTATCATCCTTTGCAGATGACACAAAAATCAGTATGAAAATTACCTCGGCTGAAGACATTGAAAAACTTCAAGCTGATATTAATAAAGTTTTCGACTGGGCATCAGAAAATAACATGATGTTTAACAGTGATAAATTCCAGGTAATTGGGTACGGTAAAAATGAGGACCTTAAACATTATACAGAGTACAAAACACAATCAAATGTACCCATAGTAGGAAAACAGCATGTAAAGGATTTGGAAATAATAATGTCTGACGACCTAACGTTTAAGGAGCATAACCAAGCAAATATTGCGACAGCCAGAAAAATGATAGGATGGATTACGAGAACTTTCAAATCCAGGGATCCCATCACAATGGTTGTACTCTTCAAGGCACTTGTGTTGTCCCGTCTTGAGTACTGCTCAGTACTCACTTCCCCCTTCAGAGCAGGAGAGATTGCTGAAATAGAGGGAATACAGAGAACATATACGGCACGCATAGACGCAATAAAGCACCTAAATTATTGGGATCGTCTCAAAGCCCTTCAAATGTACTCACTAGAAAGAAGACGAGAGATATCAAATAATATACACCTGGAAGATACTGGAGGGCCAAGTACCAAATCTACACAGAAAAATAACAACGTACTGGAGTGAACGATATGGAAGAAAATGTAGAATAGAACCAGTGAAGAGCAGAGGTGCCATAGGCACAATCAGAGAACACTGTATAAACATCAGAGGTCCGCGGTTGTTCAACGTCCTCCCAGCAAGCATAAGAAATATTGCCGGAACAACCGTGGACATTTTCAAGAGGAAACTAGATTTATTCCTCCAACGAGTGTCGGACCAACCGGGCTGTGGTGGGTATGTGGGCCTGCGGGCCGCTCCAAGCAACAGCCTAGTGGACCAAACTCTCACAAGTCAACCCTGGCCTCGGGCCGGGCTTGGGGAGTAGAAGAACTCCCAGAACCCCATCAACCAGGTATCAACCAGGTATCAACCAGGTGAGAACTGGTCACAAAGCCCCAGCCGAGAGATGACCCGTCCGTGAACACATCGAGTGAAGGCTCGGGGATGTGCCAAGGCACGGAACCCCGAAAACCCCAAAGAGGAAGCTGGTGATGCAGTACCAACACAATATCTCTGGAGGAACGAACCCAACGAATGCAAGAGGCGGAAGGGGAGTCTCTGAAAAAACCAAACAGACGCCGAAACCAAACCCGACCCCGCGGGCAGACCAGCACGTCGAAGTTCAGACTCCCGCACAACTGCTCAGGCAACTGCCGAGCAATCCGGGACCCCCTCATGTACAGCCGAAGGTGGGACCACAGCCGCAGTAACACTTCTGGAGGGAAAGACAATGAGTGGCCCAATAGCCCTAAACAAGGCCCAGGTCCGAACCCGGGACGAAACAGATGGAATGGCCTCCAGATCACCAGGAAACCAAACCCGGCGATCTGGAAAGAACCACACCCCTTGCGAGCAGACAAGTGGACTGACTGGGAACCCACACCAGCCAGTCATCGAGGTAGGCCAGACACCAAATCTCAAGCAGATTCAGACAGGGCACTAAGATCTGGTAAAGATGCAAAAAATACACCAAGTGCCAATTACAAAGTAGGGAAGGCAACAAAACCAGCAAGCCTGAAGCCCCACCACCAACTGTGCCAGTCCCAGAAAACTGGAGAGGAACATGCCAAGAAGTGACCTGGAGGTCCAGGGCCACCATCCAGGCATCCGGCCCCAACAGAAGCCGGACAGGAGACAACAGTCTTCCAAGGAGGGCATAGAATCCAGGGCGCAGACTGAAGAAGTCCAGAAGAACCGCAGTCGCGAAAGCCCCATGACTGCAAAGAGCAGACGGGAACCCCAGAAGGATGGGGCGGATCGACCATGTCCAACACACCCACTAAGATGACATGACGAAGAGCAGGGGAAGAAGCCCACCCCGCCAGCTCTGAACCCCCCCCAAAGGGGAAGAAGCCGTCCACCGACGCCACCAGAGGCCGGACGACAACCAAAGGCGCCCACCAAAAGCCGGACCATGCGAGAGTCAACAGAGCAAGCTGCTCCCCCAGCGCCCCGTCAACAGAGAAGGGAACAGAACCCCTTCCAAACAAACTTCCTTCCAAAACAGAACAGAACCCCTTCCAAACAAATGTGTTTGTTCCTTCAGAACAAACACATATACACATTATGTATATACACATACATATACATATACACATACACACAAGGTATGGTACACACACATGTGTATACACATGTGCACACACACACAAGCAGAAGAGAAGCAGATAAAAGTTTTGAAAATGATATAGCAAACAAAGCCAAGACCGAACCAAAGCTACTCCACAGTCACATCAGAAGGAAAACAACAGCGAAAGAACAGGTATTGAAACTTCGAACAGGCGAGGACGGGTATACTGAGAATGACAGAGAGGTGTGTGAAGAACTCAACAAGAGGTTCCAGGAGGTCTTCACAATAGAACAAGGTGAGGTCACTGTGCTAGGAGAAAGGGAGGTAAACCAGGTGGCCTTGGAAGAGTTCGAAATTACGAGAGAGGAGGTCAAGAGACACCTGCTGGATCTGGATGTTTGAAAGGCTGTTGGTCCAGATGGGATCTCACCATGGATACTGAAAGAGTGTGCAGAGGCACTTTGCTTGCCACTCTCAATAGTGTATAGTAAGTCACTGGAGACGGGAGACCTACCAGAAATATGGAAGACGGCGAATGTGGTCCCAATATACAAAAAGGGCGACAGGCAAGAGGCACTGAACTACAGGTCAGTGTCCTTGACTTGTATACCATGCAAGGTGATGGAGAAGATCGTGAGAAAAAACCTGGTAACATCTGGAGAGAAGGGACTTCGTGACAAAACGCCAACATGGGTTCAGGGAGGGTAAATCTTGCCTTACAGGCTTGATAGAATGCTACGATCAGGTGACAAAGATTAAGCAAGAAAGAGAGGGCTGGGTGGACTGCATTTTCTTGGATTGTTGGAAAGCCTTTGACACAGTACCGCATAAGAGGCTGGTACATAAGCTGGAGAGACAGGCAGGTGTAGCTGGTAAGTTGCTCCAGTGGATAAGGGAGTATCTAAGCAATAGGAAGCAGAGAGTTACGGTGAGGGGTGAGACCTCCGATTGGCGTGAAGTCACCAGTGGAGTCCCACAGGGCTCTGTACTCGGTCCTATTTTGTTTCTGATATATGTAAATGATCTCCCGGAGGGTATCGATTCATTTCTCTCAATGTTTGCGGACGATGCTAAAATTATGAGAAGGATTAAAACAGAAGAGGACTGTTTGAGGCTTCAAGAAGACCTAGACAAGCTGAAGGAATGGTCGAACAAATGGTTGTTAGAGTTTAACCCAACCAAATGTAATGTAATAAAGATAGGTGTAGGGAGCAGGAGGCCAGATACAAGGTATCATCTGGGAGAGGAAATTCTTCAGAAGTCAGAGAAGGAAAAAGACTTGGGGGTTGATATCACGCCAGACCTGTCTCCTGCAGCACATATCAAGCGGATAACATCAGCGGCATATGCCAGGCTGGCCAACATACGAACGGCATTCAGAAACTTGTGTAAAGAATCATTCAGAACTTTGTATATCACATATGTCAGGCTAATCCTGGAGTATGCAGCCCCAGCATGGAGTCCATATCTAGTCAAGGATAAGACTAAACTGGAAAAGGTTCAAAAAGGTTTGCCACCAGACTAGTACCCGAGCTGAGAGGTATGAGCTACGAGGAGAGACTACGGGAATTAAACCTCACTTCGCTGGAAGACAGAAGAGTTAGGGGGGACATGATCACCACATTCAAGATTCTGAAGGAAATTGATAGGGTAGATAAAGACAGTCTATTTAACACAAGGGGAACACGCACAAGGGGACACAGGTGGAAACTGAGTGCCCAAATGAGCCACAGAGATATTAGAAAGAACTTTTTAGTGTCAGAGTGGTTGACAAATGGAATGCATTAGGAAGTGATGTGGTGGAGGCTGACTCCATACACAGTTTCAAGTGTAGATATGATAGAACCCAATAGGCTCAGGAATCTGTACACCTGTTGATTGACGATTGAGAGGCGGGACCAAAGAGCCAGAGCTCAACCCCCGCAAACACATCTAGGTGAGTACACAGCGTACACATGTACACACACACATACATTTTAAAAGAAAATTACTAGTCGCCGACCAGTGGGCAGAGAGCACCTACCTGGTACCTGGTACCTACCTGATGCCTGGCACCATGCCGGCCAGGCAAAGAAGGCACAAAAACTGCATCAAAAGGCCCACCTCGACAACAAAACCTCAAAGTCCCAGCACAACCACAACATGTGCCAAGACCCAAAAAGATCAGTCTGCAAGCCAGGAAGACCCCGGAACTCCAGAAGGCAGAACCGGGTCACACGAGGAAACAAAGCCCCCCTAAACCCACAAAGGGAGTCCAAGAGGAAGAAACCTCCGGAACGAAACCAAAAAACCCAAAGGAACCCAGAATCGAACCAGGTGGAGCCCAAACCACCACATTTGCCGGCGAAGAACACCACAGAAGGCAAAGCACAGCCCCCAGACAGAACCCCCAGGGAAACGGTCATAACAGACCGAAAACCGAGGGACAAGGTGTGGGAGCAAGCATAACAGCCAGGGACACTGAGCCCAAACCCAAGGGCCCCAGACCCAAAACAGACAAAAAGGGAAACCCGGTGTAAAATCAACACCCAAATGTTCCCAGAGGAACAGGAAACAGGCAGAAAACACCAGAAAAGCAAAGAAACGACAATAGGAGAATAAAACCCCTGAAAAAAAGGTGAAAACTCACCCAAGAAGCTCGCTCGCACACCCAGGCGCATGTAAACAAACCGCAATGCCGCCCTGGTAGCCACACCGGGAAACCGGCAGACGAAAATGGCTGCCAGACAGAGGGCTGTGACCGACACTAAGATACGAAAACACGCCAGCAAAAGTGGGAAGCAAGTAGACTGGATGGGCGAAAAACTCCGCCCAAAAGCAGAAAACCCAGGCAGGGGCAAACCGCCCCAGAACTGCTAGTAGGCATCCCCTACAGCCCCGGGAACCAGCAACAGAGGCCCCGGGGCCTCTGATGCTGGTTGATGCTACACGGATGCTGCCTGTACTCTGAACAGTAATAACATCAAGAGAGTACTGGAGAACAAGCAGAGAATCTCTCGCAAGACTCCGGGTCAAGGTGTCAGTGACCCAACAGGCAGCATGACGGAGGTAAAAGTGGTGACTGTCATCCGGAGACAAGGGCACAGCAACTAACGATCCCGTACAAGATGGGTTGGAACCCGGACGACACATTCAATGGTCCACCGAGCCCAGACAGGGGTTTCCAGGGCCCGTAGGCTGACTGCTACAGGAAGCCCGGGCAAGGTGTTGCTAACCGGTTAGAAACCCAAACATAACAAGAGAGTAGAGGATAGCACTGAAAACCCCTGCAACTTGTATAATCGTGGGGGCCTAGCAGAGGGCTGCCAAACACTACCAGTGGAACTATAGCCACACTGGGCAGACCCTCACCAGGCATGAAAATAAAAACAAAAGAAAAACCCCGCAAAAGTACACCGTCTCCAGAGGCAACAGGAACCGGTCGCTGCTTAGGTGGCAGGCTGTGCAACACCTTGACGCCCTGACCAGCACAATACCAATCCCTACCCAGGGCTAAACAAGGGCCCCAAGCCCCAGCTGGCCCCACGGGCGAGGCAAATGCCGAGCAGCAAGAACCTTTACGGGAATGGTTCCCGAATGCCTCAGGGAAGATAACCCTGTTACGCAAGGGCAGTACTCACAGGGCGCTTAGGGAAGTCAGCCACTAAGTTCATGCAGCCCCGGCACTGATGAGGTACTCCTGGCCACCGCACAACACAATCACACAGCACTAAACGCCACACAAGGCAAACACCGCCTAGGAAACTGAGGCCAGAGAAGCATCTATCCCGGTTGACATTAGCTTACGAACTGAAGCTTGGCAGCCGCCGCGGTAGGTCCGGGGCTCCTCCCTTCCCCTCTCGGGGCGGGGAGGGCTGCGCAGACGATCGGCGCGGCAGTAAAGTGTGATGTTTGCTTGTTTGCTTGTTTTCTTGGGATTGTAGGGAGTTTCTACCTCTCTGTTCATTTTTTTGTTTTAGTGTTTTACCATGTGGGGTTTGTTTTGTTATGCTTACCATTCTGGGTGCCTAACCAGGGTCGATGGCAGATAAGGAAAACCCCAACCACAAAGGGGTTTTCCAGGGCCACTGCTCCCTGAAACCTCTCTGAAGGGGCCAGGTTCTGGCGCTGGTCCCTGGTAGGTCTGAACCCTTTAGCTAATGTCCCGGTCTAATATAACATACATTAGCCCGATAAGCTCCAGGGAGTCGTAGGGGCTCCCCACAGAAAATATAAGAAAATTCACTTTCACAAACAGTGGTAGACGGTTGGAACAAGTTAAGTGAGAAGGTGATGGAAGCCAAAACCATCAGTAGTTTCAGAGCATTATATGACAAAGAGAGCTGGGAAGACAGGACACCACAAGAGTAGCTCTCATCCTGTAACTACACTTAGGTAATTACATATAAAAAGGATAAGCAGCTTTTAGTATTTTTTAATGGCAACAATGTTTCATAACTTTTCTCATTTATTTTTATGAAATTACCATCACCATTATGAGACAAAATTAATTTTCCCGTCAACTGAATTTCTCAACATTGCCAGCGACATCACCTATAGGTGACATTTTTATCTTGTGTTGCATAAACTATTGCATGTCACTGGTGTTTTAATCCTTAAAACAAATTCTAGATGTATGATGACTTTTACAGTGCTAACTCAACAAACAGAAATGCAAAATGGCCTGATGAAAACTGAATACAATGAGGTTCATTCGTAGCAATGAATGAATTAAAATAAATACACGAATTAAATAACAATTTACCCGATAGTAAGGAAGCCTGTTGTAAGCATGCCTTCATCACATGTTTCAAGGCTCTTGATGAATTGTTCATTTGCATAACAGCTCCAGTGAGAGCATCCTGGATATCCTGAGGGAAGCTGAGAGGGCCAACAGAGCCATCCTGCGGCATGCGTCGGCGGATCCTACGCACAGCTCCCTGGATTTCTTTACTGGCAGCACTGATATCTTTACATAACATTGCTACCTCACAAGTTTCATGCTGAGGCTGTAGAATATACATTAATGTGTGTTACACAATACAAACTTTAATAATTTAATGGTACAAATTTTTTATTTTTTTTTTTACTAGATTTATTTTATTGTCAAGGAGGCAATCTCAGTCCCCATGGAACTCAAGTACAATATTACAAATATTCGTCAAAACAACATGCCACTAACAGCCTCATGCTGGGATGTGCCATTCTCTAGAACATCACTTGATTAGTCATCACTTACTCCAAGGTGGATATGCATTTAGAACATGTTCACTCAACACATATATATATATATATATATATGCAACAAATCCAGTCAACCGAACATGTGAAGGCTCTGCCACACAATTGGATGACAGACAAACTTCATTCTGTTACTAACATTTTTACAACTTAGCAGTAAGTAAAGTTCATTCCTAGTAGAAACAAATATGATATTAAAAAATATTGAGTTTCTAGCCTTATGTATGATATCTACTCTTAGCTTGCAGCTTGTTAGGAACATAACAGTTAAAAAAAAAAGAGAGCTAATTTAATTCATATGTTTAGTTAAGAAAGTAATTTATTCTAGTTTTAGAGTGATGGCATAACTTTAGGGTATGCTATAGCATCGGAGTCTTCTTGCATGGATTCTGTTCAAAATTCACACTGCATTTTATAACCATGAACTTGGGCAAATACAGTACACTTATTACCAACAGAATACATAACCCAATATTCTGGTAATCAATCAGCTGCCCTCCTTTTCCCTACCCCACCTGTGACTCACAGGAAGAACTCACATGAAGAACAGTGATGATAGTGGCACTGAAGGTGGAAGTGGCATCAGTGGCAGATGACAACACTCTGGCAACATCACTGAGGTAGAGGGTTTGGTCCATTTTCTCTGAGGCAAGATGAGCCGGGTACATTGAGGAGAAGTACGAGACTGTCTTCTCAAGAGCATCGGTAGGAATGTTCTCATCCAGCTATACAGGGTAACATAACAGTTAATAACTTTCAATGACTTCTTTGCAAATTCATAGAACTTAAGTAATTTAACATTATCTGTGAACTACCAATATTACTGTACTGTAGAGTGCACACTTGTAAATACAGCAATCTAAATTAGAATAACTTAAGTTGGACTAACCTAAGTTTGTAGGACAACCTTGAAAACAAATTTTCACTGACCAACTTGTGTTTAATCAGTCTGATGCTCAACCATTATAGAGAGATGATGAGTGTTAGAGAGTGTACAATCATGCTGATTACTTGTATTTTGTGCCTATTTCTAATTATAAATACCATCTAATATTTAAAAATCATCATATGTTGAAGATACAAAATATTATTTCCCCAGTATTTCACATTTCCAGGAAAACCTGGGATAAAAAAAAAAACAGCATTGTATGTAATAAAATGCCAATTTCTGGGCAAGCCCCAGTGGCTCCCTAAAGCTACCATCTTCGATGTAGATGCCGTCAGTCACACAGTTCTCTGGCCTACTGGGGGGACGGAGCCAAAACCTGGTTTCCTCACAGAGGTGCAGGGAGCTATGGCATTTATAAATTAAGTTATTCATTTATGCCACCATCAAGGGAAGCACTCAAAAAGTCAGCAAGACAAAACAAACCACAGCTGGCTGCTTCTGATATTTGCACTCATGAAAACGGCCACAGAACTCCCCAAACTTTGTAAATAAATGACAAAAAAAAAATTGTAATCCAGTACCCACTCATTCGCCCTACCCTCCCCCTCGTTTGGGGGTAGAGTGGGGCAGGCCACGGATCACAGGCTGTTCTGTCGTCAGTTCGACAAATGATGTAAGAACCCAACTCCCTGAGGGAGAAAAGATGTCAGGGAACAACCGGGGCTTACCCAGAAATTGGCGTTTCATTGCATTCAATGCTGGTTTCTTGGGGTAAGCCTCTTGTGACTCCCTGAAACTAATTACCCACAGAGAATGAAGAAATGGGCACATATCAGGGAAGAAGAAGCACTGTAGAAATCAAAACAAAGAAAAGATCATCGGTCTAAAAAGCCAACCCAAGGCCACACAGGGGCAACAAGGCTGTCCAAAAGGTTGGCAGCCTGTGTTTAGATCACTGTCTAAACACAGGCTGCCAACACCCTGGATGACCTCCAAAACCCCTACACCTGAAAGAGCCCAGGACAGGTACGTGAGGACATCCATTCCATCTGTATTCAGATGGAATGCATTAGGCAGTGATGTGGAGGAGGCAGATTCCATACACAGTTTCAAATGTAGATATGATAGAGCCCAGTAGGCTCAGGAATCTGTACACCAGTTGATTGACAGTTGAAAGGCTGGATCAAAGAGCCAGAGCTCAAACCCGGCAAGCACAACTAGGTGAGTATAACTTGAGTACAGCCGAAAAACTGTAAACCCCAAACTACACGGGCGCAAGGAAACACCGCAGGCTGGCAATCAAGGAAAACACTACAGGCAACCCAAAAAGAAAAACCCTGGAACTGGGGACCCAGGAGAACAGAGCAACCCATAAGGCAGTCACGAAGGCAGATCTGGTGGCACAAAGGGCATGGCAGAAACCGCCACCTGAGAATAGGAGAAGCTCCCCTGTCAGCAACAACAAATCCCAAAGATGCAAGAACTGTTCTGGAGGCCAACCAAACTCAGCCACAAAAGAATGGGCTGGCAGCAACAAGGAAACAGCCTAACAGAGTGAAAGGCCAAGAACTGAAGCCAGAGGAAAGCACCTAGCTCAGGAACCAGAAATAAAGCCGAATGGAAGGGAAAACAAACACTAAGCGGAAAAAAGAGACAAGAAATGTGGGACAGAGACCATGCCAGCCTAGGTAGCACAATGTTGGCTGGAGGTGAACAGCACCCATAGCGGCCTGCAAAACATGCAAAGAATGTAAATGAACAAATCCACAAGGGCCGTGACGAGGATTCGAACCTGCATCCGAGAGCATGTCAGACACTGCTTTAATCGACTGAGCTACGACATGGTAAAAGGAGTTGAAACCAAAGTTACCATGTCGTAGCTCAGTCGATTAAGGCAGCGTCTGGGATGCTCTCAGACGCAGGTTCGAATCCTCGTCACGGCATTTGTGGATTTGTTCATTTCATGCATCACGCAATTGTGATTTCTGTGTGTAATGCAAAGAAAGTGTTGAGCCTAAACGCAAACTGCAGGGGCCCCACCAGCACTGAAGGAACAAAGAAAATGAGGCGGCAGAGGAACCATAAGATGCTGAACAAGAGAAGGTAAAAGAGAAAAGAGAAGGAACCAGAAACAAAAGACAGCAAACAGGAAGAAAGAGTGGCGAACCACCTGAGTGTGTTAACCTCGGTGTGTCTTAGGTTACGCAACCCCCCAGTGTGTCCCGCCAGTCAAAATTTGCTGCTGGCATCAGAGTCAACAGAAAGCCAAAACCAAATGGACTTGCCTAGGGCGAAGACCACCACAAGCGATTAAACCCTCTAAGAGAGTGAACCCCAAACCCTCCAGAAAAGAGAATCTTGACAATGCAAGGGCAGTGCTAGGATAGCACACAGGGAAGCTGGCTCCAGGGTTCCTGACTCACACAGCAAATGTGTGCTGAAACAGTCACAAAGGCAAAAAAAACTTTTGAGGCATTTTATATGTGGTTTCTACTTTGATGTTTTTGTTTTTATCTTAGTACAGTAATTGGAACTTATCCTCATTAACACTTGAATAGTGCCTGGCTATTTAGCATGTGTCACTCACAGGCACATAAAAAAAAAAAAAAATTCTTCTAAACCTGTTAATTTGTGTTCACTGATCATGTGAAAAATAATAAAAAAATCGTAAGTGGCATATATTGCCCGCTATAGGGCGGGGGAAGTCTGGCAAAAAACAGGCGCTGACTCAGCGTGCGTCCTAGGCGGTCTGTTGCTCGCCAGCTGTCAGGCCGGAGTTGCCACAAAGAGATAATTACCTAATTATTTCAATGTCTCTGATATATAAGGTGATATACGTATCTACATTTGTGTTCACCATAGCGAACCACTAAGCTGGTATGGTGAGTGCAGTCAATAAAAGGTGGCCACACACAGTCAGAAGACAATGCCACCACCCTCCCTCCCACAGCATTACTCTTCCCTCCATGGAGCACAGCACTAAATATCACCACAATCCTGCTATTATCAGAACTCTGGTCAATTTTATCACAGTCAGGGGTCTTCTGTAATAATATCATCGCTACATAATAGCATGAACAAGTATATTATGGCATTTTTAGGCGATGCTGTGGTCACACGCTGAACAGCAGTGCTGTGAGCTCATGCTGCGTGCGTCAGGCTTGGTAGCTCACTCAATACTGAGGCCCCTAACACCCGGGAATTTGGCCCACGATTTAAAAAAAAAATGACGTCTGTTTACAAGAGCCCTGATGAAGGTATTCACCTAATTGTACTCACCTAATTGTGCTTGCGGGGGTTGAGCTCTGGCTCTTTGGTCCCGCCTCTCAATCGTCAATCAACTGGTGTACAGATTCCTGAGCCTACTGGGCTCTATCATATCTACATTTGAAACTGTGTATGGAGTCAGCCTCCACCACATCACTTCCTAATGCATTCCATTTACTAACTACTCTGACACTGAAAAAGTTCTTTCTAACGTCTCTGTGGCTCATTTGGGTACTCAGCTTCCACCTGTGTCCCCTTGTTCGCGTCCCACCAGTGTTGAATAGTTCATCCTTGTTTACCCGGTCGATTCCCCTGAGGATTTTGTAGGTTGTGATCATGTCCCCCCTTACTCTTCTGTCTTCCAGTGTCGTAAGGTGCATTTCCCGCAGCCTTTCCTCATAACTCATGCCTCTTAGTTCTGGGACTAGTCTAATAGCATACCTTTGGACTTTTTCCAGCTTCGTCTTGTGCTTGACAAGGTACGGGCTCCATGCTGGGGCCGCATACTCCAGGATTGGTCTTAAATATGTGGTGTACAAGATTCTGAATGATTCCTTACACAGGTTCCTGAACGCCGTTCTGATGTTAGCCAGCCTCGCATATGCCGCAGACGTTATTCTCTTTATGTGGGCTTCAGGAGACAGGTTTGGTGTGATATCAACTCCTAGATCTTTCTCTCTGTCTGTTTCATTAAGTACTTCATCTCCTATTCTGTATCCTGTGCCTGGCCTCCTGCTTCCACTGCCTAGTTTCATTACTTTGCATTTACTCGGGTTGAACTTCAACAGCCATTTGTTGGACCATTCACTCAGTCTATCCAGGTCATCTTTGCGAAAAAACGGCCTGTAGTTCAGTGCCTCCTGTCTATCCCCTTTCTTGTATATCGGGACTACGTTAGCTGCTTTCCAAATATCTGGCAGTTCCC
This sequence comes from Procambarus clarkii, assembly GCF_040958095.1. Lineage (NCBI taxonomy): Eukaryota > Metazoa > Arthropoda > Malacostraca > Decapoda > Cambaridae > Procambarus > Procambarus clarkii. The sequence goes on from NC_091171.1 coordinate 31,855,709, forward strand.
CTGTTGCCAGTGATTTGTTATACACTATGGAGAGTGGTAGGCACAGTTCTCTTGCTCCTTCCTTTAGAACCCAAGAGGAGATTTCAATCCTCCTCATAATTTTTGCATCGTCGGCAAACATTGAGAGGAACGAATCTATACCCTCTGGGAGATCATTTACATATACCAGAAACAGTATAGGTCCAAGGACTGACCCCTGCGGGACTCCACTTGTGACGTCTCGCCAATCTGAGACCTCACCCCTCACACAGACTCGTTGTCTCCTGTTGCTTAGGTACTCCTCTATCCACCGGAGTACCTTCCCTTTCACTCCAGCCTGCATCTCCAACTTTCGCACTAGCCTCTTGTGTGGCACTGGCTTTCTGACAATCCAAAAATATGCAGTCTGCCCACCCTTCTCTTTCTTGCCTTATTTTTGTTGCCTGGTCGTAGAATTCAAGTAACCCTGTGAGGCAGGACCTGCCATCCCTGAACCCATGTTGATGCTGTGTTTCAAAGTTCCTTCGCTCCAGATGCTCGACTAGTTTTTTTCGCACAATCTTCTCCATCAGCTTGCATGGTATGCAGGTTAGGGACACTGGCCTGTAGTTCAGTGCCTCCTGTCTATCCCCTTTCTTGTATATCGGGACTACGTTAGCTGTTTTCCAAATATCTGGCAGTTCCCCTGTTGCCAGTGATTTGTTATACACTATGGAGAGTGGTAGGCACAGCTCTCTTGCTCCTTCCTTTAGAACCCAAGGGGAGATTCCATCTGGGGCTATAGCCTTCGTCACGTCCAACTCTAGTAAACACTTCCTTACTTCCCCAAGGTGTGGTGAACCCCGTGTATCCGCGGGCCGTTTAAATCTTGTGTAGTACTCCAAAGCATCATATGATGCGATGCACAATTTACTGCAAGTCGGTCAAAGCATCATATGATGCGATGCGCAATTTAAGGGTTAAACATCGTGTTCTTTTCTGTGGCCCATTGAAAGACTTGATTAACATCGAATTGGAGGTTTACTGTGTCCTCTATATTGTATACTCTCCACACATTTTATAGAAATTCCACATAATAAAATGTTCCACACATTTAATTACAAAAATGTCTCAAATGATACAATAGTGAAGAATATTACTGTAAAAGAAACAGTGAAAAACAAATCGCATTGAAATAAATATGTAAAACTATCTTCACACAACTCATGCCCTGAACCTGGCTTGGGCAACCTGCAATGGAGAACAGCCGGAGGAGAGCACCTATCTCGGGAACCAGTCATGATTGCAAGAACAATCATGAATCGTGATGTCAAGATGACAAGATTTCTTTCCTCCATCACAGGCATTCACAATTTTTTTTTAATTCCCATGATCAGGAATTTTTTTTTAACAATATTAACCCTTACACTGCTCCAATTGTTAGAGAGCGATTAGCCTCTATACTCAAACCGCCTTGAGATGATTTAAGGTGGCTCATTTTATTTTAATTAATGTCCCACCCGTTCTAGAGAGATGTCATCTGACACTAGAAACCTCTCGCGATCAATTACCATATTTGGAAAAAATCCGAGTCCCTTAGTTTTCTTCCAGCGCCACAGTAAAAAGATGTGGACCATATCTTACACATCACCATCCAGTGTCAATGTGCAAGGTGAACATGTTAGGAATCATTGAATTTTTAACACAGCAAAGATTTCCATGTATATACAGTGGTACCTCGCATAACGATCGCCCCGAAAGACGAACATTTTGGGTAACGAACGGCCCGATCAGCGTCAAATCGTCCCGTATGGCGAACGCTGGTTTGAGTAACGTCAACACCACATGGTGGGGTCGCGCTGCTTCTTGCACATTCTTAGACGCCTCCGACGATGCACATAAATTATGTTGTTCTTGTTTAAAGATGCTAATGATGCTGGGATATAAAGGGGTGACTGCTGAGATGTTGTAAAGCATTGATGTTTTTGTAGGAAAAAAGAAATGAAATGTCTGATATGCAACAAATGTCAAAAAGGTTCGTTTGGTGTTCAGCAGGTAGGCTGCTCCATTATAACAATCTTTCTTTGTTTCAAATTTTATTTATTTATTTTATTTATTTATATACAAGAAGGTACATTGGGTTTGTGAGAATACATAGAACAGTAAAGCCACTAGTACGCTTTACAAGAGTGTAAATACTGTAAATGTGTGTAAGAGTGTAAATGTGTTCCATTTGTTTTGTATTTGTCATTTACGTCTCAATAATGGAGAAGCCTACCTTACATACACTCAACAAACCATTATGACATTTTCCTTTCTTCAAATGTGTTCAATATTTATTTTTCATTTGTCTTATAGCAAAAGGTTCGTTCGGTGGTCTACAGGTCGGCTGCTCCATGTTTCTTAAATAAAAAAAATAAAAAACGAAAAATAAAAGAACTGTTGAAACAATTTGAAAAATGGACAAATGCCATAAAGGTTCGTTCAGTGTTTGTCGGGTAGGCTGCTCTATTATTGAGACGTAAGTGACAAATACAAAACAAATGGAACACATTTGAAACAAAGAAAGATTGTCATAATGGAGCAGCCTACCCAACAAACACTGAACGAACCTTTTGCTATAACGAATATGAAAGACAAGGGCTGCTGGCTGGGTTAGTACTGCGTGAGCAACCATTTGTGGCACACGTGCCTCTGGCTCTCAAACACCTGTCCGACACGGTGTTGAAAGACTGCGCTCAGTTGGTGCAATTCAGACCCTATTGTTTGAAGAACATAAGGGTCATAACATTGGTGAAGCTAGGTGCAATAAAGGCTTAACACAACGGTCGGATGCCAGTGATACAGCACCTATGAGGATGATACAGCGAGCGTATCCAGTTGTAGCTCTGAGCCCCACCCTTGCCATCTCCAATTTATATAGATGGTACATAGATGAATCGTTTTCTGCGTTCAGTGATGATGCATCTGATACAAGTAGCATAGATAAACAGTGTTAGCGGCTTCCATGGTGGTGTTGTCCATAGATATTTTCAAGAATACCTGAATCTCTTCCTGACTGATGGACACTCTTTGAGGCTAGCTGAATCTCTTCCTGACTGATGGACACTCTTTGAGGCTAGCTGAATCTCTTCCTGACTGATGGACACTCTTTGAGGCTAGCTGAATCTCTTCCTGTGTGGGACCTTACAAACCGATCTTTTCAAGACTACCTTACAAATTGAGTTTTCCTACAATCGTTTCAATACTACCTTACGCTTTACAAGCTTGGCTACATACCACCTATAAGTACTAAAGCCAAGGGTGCATGCGAGTGCGTTATTTGCATGCACACAGAACGATGAAACAGGAAACGAAAATCTATCTGTAGCTGGTGCATGGAGAGCAAACTCGCACTGTGTACCATGGACTACTTCGTTGACTATTACGCATCTCCAAAGTACTGAGTGTGTAATACAGTGTGTTACTGTGTAAATAGTATGTGAAACTGTACATATTGTAATTTTAGTGAATTTTTACCACGTAATATTGTGACAATAAACATTTATTGTGGACACATTACTGACACATGTATCACAGTTCCAAGGAAAATTATGAACATTCTACTGTATACATATTGTAAAGGTCACAAATATGCATCATATACGATAAAAGAAACAAATAAAATCGCATTGGAAATACATAGAAAAAATATTTGAAAATATATGTGTGGCAACACGCGGTGCTTGAATGGCCTGCGCAACCGTGTCTGGGAGCTTCACACACGGGCGACCAGGCCCTGATGACGTCACAGCATACCTTGCCCACACCCTCACAGCCAAAGTAAGTGGAATTTGGTAATTATTTTTACATAGACATGTTCAGGGAAGGTAATTTATCATTTTACAAAGAAAAATTATATTTTGGGGAACATTTGATGTCATGCACACTGGGGGAATTTCACAATAAACACAGTGCATCACACTGGTTACATCTTCTTGAGATCTTGAGATGATTTCGGGGCTTTTTTTTTTTTTAGTGTCCCCGTGGCCCGGTCCTCAACCAGGCCTCCACCCCCAGGAAGCAGCCCGTGACAGCTGACTAACTCCCAGGTACCTATTTACTGCTAGGTAACAGGGGCATTCAGGGTGAAAGAAACTTTGCCCATTTGTTTCTGCCTCGTGCGGGAATCGAACCCGCACCACAGAATTACGAATCCTGCGCGCTATCCACCAGGCTACGAGGCCCCCATGGGGGGACACTCGTTTTGTATGACATCCGTTTTACATGATGAACATGGAACGGATTAAATTCGTTACTCGAGGTACCACTGTATTTGTAAGCACAATGTGTGCAATGGGGGATGATAAGATTTAGGCTTATATATACATATTAATATGTATAAATACAGTGTGCATATATTTATAAACATATCTGTACATACATATATATTCCAAAGTTGTACCTAATGCATACCAATTTTGACACATCAATACAACATGTGAGCATGGAAATAAAATAAAGTGAGAAAATGAAGTTACAGTATTTCCATGTGGCAATTTTTTTTTTTTCCTTGCACACCAGGGAGTTATCACAGAAATCAAGTGCACAGCCAAAGGGTTAAAGGATGAGGTTAGGTTATTTAGGTTACTAAATATGTGGTTTGGATGTTATGAGCTTTTCATGATAGCTATGATAATTAATCTTCTTCTTCATGGTATGTGGACAACCCATCCTCCGAATTGATAGTACGATTTAATACTAAGTGTAATAAATACACTTTCTTACTGTCATAAACAGTGCATAATTACACTTATGGGGCTGTTACATTTACCCAACTCCCTCCCCCATTTTAATTCTTCTCGTTTTCTGTTAAGACACTCAGAATTTTAGGATGAAGTTTTCAATTTCAAATTGCAATACACAAGTTTTAAATATCAGGAATTTCTTTTTCAGGTTTATTAAACAATATAGATTTTATACAAAATTTTAAAATATCCTGAGTTACTTTACAATATATTTATACATTTTAGTTTTGTTTTATTAGTTTTATAAAACTGTAATATCAATATAGCTATAGGTTAAGTACTAATTGTAATTAAGAAGCAATAAAATTATTATCTTCAAAAACTAAGACGGTTAGGTGAGGTTGTGGTTTTCTATTCAGTTTTTCAGGTAAACTCAAATAGTCACAATATATTTGACAGTACGATTTAATACTAAGTGAAAATAAGTACAATTCCTAACTGCTATGAATAGTACATAATTGCACTTATTTGTCTTCTTACATTTACCACCCCATTTTTGGAGGACGGGCTGATGTGGAGCCTGCATAGTACCTTTCTCCTACCAATGACTGCACGCATAGTAATAATGGGAAGACTTGTCACAGTGGCACGTCAATGCTTATAACTTAGCAAGGTTTGAATGCTGTTAGTAGTTGTTGACAGTTGACTCAATGGCGATAATAAAACTAGACATTTTAAAGTTGGATTTGATGCCTAGTGGTGAGGGTTGGATGCTGTGTTGATAGTATCATTGCTGTTCTTTGTAGCTTGGATTATATTTTCTATGTAAGATTGTGTGGGTGGTTTGAATTATATGAATAAGTTAGATATGGCCTCATTTTTTGGTTGAAGATATTCAGCCAGGTGCTTTGATTACTTGACATTTTATATGTAGTAAGAGGTCTCCTCTTACTACATATGTGTTCGATATTAAAAGGTATTTTGAGGGTGATAAGTACTTGTTTAAAATTAATTTTTGTACTATGAAGTCCAAAACAGTGAAGGAAGCAATGTTCAATTGTCTATGGAACATAGTAGTGAATGCAAAGTTCATTTATATCTATCCTGTATTTATATCCATGTGCTGCAAGTTTGGTGTGTCCCAGCTTTAATCTTGTCATCATTACATCTATTTCTCTGTTATATTCTAATTAATTAATCACTTGTATTTCTCATCATCATTTATTATTGTGTTAAAATTTGATCAGATAGCAAACAAAAGTTATTTAATCAGTTCCCAAAGCAATTTTAATTAGCATATTACTATTCCCTTAAAAATGATGAGCTTGCATTAAAAATGTGACAACAATTTACTTCAACAGTAGCTATCTCCTCCATGTCCAGCCTCCTTCACCAAGCCAATTTTATGCATTTTACTTCTATGAATAAATTTTTCTGTAATGCAACCCATACACCCATTAAAAAGCATGTGATCAATAACAAAAATTACACTTTTTAATTAGATATAATAGTTAAATATAGTATAAGCTGCAGAGTTGAGTTCTAAACCATGAACATTTTAGTTAAAGCTTGAGATACTAATAATAATACCTGATCTTTCCTGAGGAGATCGACATAGAAGTCAATATTGCGTTCATGTGAGGCCATCTCAGGATATAAAGTTCCAAGCTTGAGGAAGACCTCTACACTGCACGTACCAAGCACATGTTGATATTGATGAAGAAGTGTCTGTGGAACAACAAAATATTAACACCTTACTAATCAAATCAATTCAGATTTTATACACAAAAATTTGAAAATGGTTACTAGGTGATAGTTCACATAGAGGAGGTAAATAAAGAGCTAGAAAAGTGCAGAGAGGAAATTAAAGATATATATGAGCAAGTTGTAAAAGAGAGACGATCAAGGAAGTGTGTTTGAAAGTCAAAACCAAAAATAACCAATAAGAAGCAGAAATTAGACAAGCTATTGGAAATAACTGGTTGCCAAAAGTAAATTAGTACAAAACACTGCAGATAGAAGTAAGTCAATAATAATTTTCGGGTGTCTAGAAAAGGAAATATCATCTAGGGTCAACAGAGCAGCAGAAGAGATGAAAATAAAAAAGAAAATAGTAGGTTTAGGAGAAGATCTCAATTCAAAGGAAAATGTCAGTGATTTTAGAAGGATAGGAAAATACGAGAAAGACAAGAACCGTCCCTTAACCACTGGACTGCGCCGACCGAGAAACTTGTTTCGTTGGAAACTGCGCGAGCCAAGAAAACACCATTTTAATATTTTGTATCCATTCAAAATGCGCACATGGTTGGTTGGGCACGAAATGGACTCTTGGGACATCCCGTGAGAGGCAGCCCTCTTGGAAAAAATTCCCAGAATACCCTACGACTGCTGGCTGGCTTAGTTCCAAGTGAGCAACCATGGGTGGCGCACGTGCCTCTGGCTCCCAAACACCTTTCCGATGCGGCGTTGAAAGATCGCTCTCTGTCGGTGAAATTCAGAAATTATTATTTGAAGAACATAAGGGTCATGATATTAATGAAGCTAGGCACAATAAAGACCTAACACAAGGGTCGGATGCAAATGATACAGCACTGATGAGGACGATACAGCGAGGGCATCCAGTAGTAGCTGAGCGTCACCCATGCTCACCCATATTATCTCCAATTTTTATAGATGATACATAGATAAATCGTTTTCTGGGTTCAGTGATGATGCATCTCATAAACGTAGTATAGATGAACAGTGATAGCGGCTTCCATTATGGCATTTTCCATCGATCTTTTCAAGAATAGCTTAATCTCTTCCAGAAAACCTTACAAAGTGATCCTTTCAAGACTACCTTACAAACTGATCTCTTCCTATAATCTTTTCAAGACTACCTTACACTTCACAAGCTTGGCTACACACCGCCTACAGGTACTAAAGCCAAGGGAGTACGTGAGTGCATTATTTGCAAGCACACAGGACAAAGAAACAGGAAGCAAAAATCTGTTTGTACCTGGTGCATCGAGAGCAAAGTCATGCTGTGTACTATGGACTGTTTCTTTGATTATCACTCACTTCCGAAGTACTGAGTGTAATTAGCTAAGTGTAATTACCTAAATGTAGTTACAGGATGAGAGCTACGCTCGTGGTGTCCCGTCTTCCCAGCACTCTTTGTCATATAACACTTTGAAACTACTGATGGTCTTGGTCTCCACCACCTCCTCACCTAACTTGTTCCAACCGTCTACCACTCTGTTTGCGAAAGTGAATTTTCTTATATTTCTTCGGCAACTGTGTTTAGCTAGTTTAAATCTAAGACCTCTTGTTCTTAAAGTTCCAGGTCTCAGGAAATCTTCCCTATCGATTTTATCAATTCCTGTTACTATTTTGTACGTAGTGACCATATCACCTCTTTATCTTCTGTCTTCTAGTTCTGGCATATTTAATGCCTCTAACCTCTCCTCATAGCTCTTGCCCTTCAGTTCTGGGAGCCACTTAGTTGCATGTCTTTGCACCTTTTCCAGTTTTTGATGTGCTTCTTAAGATATGGGCAACACACAACCGCTGTATATTCTAGCTTTGGCCTAACAAAAGTCGTGAACAATTTCTTTTGTATATCGCCATCCATGTATTTAAAAGCAATTCTGAAGTTAGAAAGCATGGCATAGGCTCCTCGCACAACATTCTTTATGTGGTCCTCAGGAGACAGTTTTCTATCTAGAACCACCCCTAGATCTCTTTCTAGATCGGTCCTCGACCAGGCATCCACCCCCAGGAAGCAGCCCGTGACAGCTGACTAACACCCAGGTACCTATTTTACTGCTAGGTAACAGGGGCATAGGGTGAAAGAAACTCTGCCCATTGTTTCTCGCCGGCGCCCGGGATCGAACCCGGGACCACAGGATCACGCGTCCAGTGTTCTGTCCGCTCTGCCACCGGCTCCCTTGAATGGCCTTGAGGCTTGAATGGCCCGTGCGACTCCTTTTGGGAGCTTCACGCACGGGCGACCAGCCCATGATGACATCACAAACCATTTTGGCACTGTCTCTTCAGCTAAAGAAAGTGGAATTTGATTTTTTTTTTACATGTACAGTACATGTTCAGAGAAGGAAATTTATAAATTTACACATTATTATTTTTTTTAAGAACACTTGATTTTTGGCGCACAGGAAGAATTTCATGATAAACGCAGCACATCACGGAGGTCAAGGGTGACACTTAATAGAGTGAAACAAATGATGAAAGTGCTTGGAAATGCTAGGAAATTACAGAGTGATGAGGATGGCAAACTTTGGTCAATAAGATAAGACCTCTCAAAGGAATTCAGAGAAAAGCTGCAAATGAAACTTGATTAAGTGAAACATCTAAATGGGAATACAAATACAAATGAGGAAGAAAGAAATTCTTTTTTCTACAATGTGTTAGGGACTGGAAAGCTAGTGAAATGGTACATAAAAACAAAGCAACAAAATCATTAGAGGAAGAGGGGGTAAAAGACAAAGGGAACATGTTTCTGAAAATTGTATATACCAATATAGATGGAGTGAGATAAAAAATACTGGAGCTAAAAGATATAATTCAGTTTAAGGTTCCAGATACTGTCGTACTACCAGAGACGAAACTCTTAGAAAATACTGTGGGACCTCGGCTTACGAATGCCCCTATTTACAAATGTTTCGGGTTACGATCTCAATTTCTTTGTAAAATTCGATTGGGTTATGAGCTTTGCCTCGAGTTACGAGTTTGTTGATACACGTATGGGTTGACCGAGCGCGTGGTTCCTGGTGGAACAGGCGACCACGCCTTAGTTTAACAATGCCTCCTGCTTAGTGACGATCGTGATTGAATTCTTTGTAGAGAATTTAATTGTTTTCAACATTTTTGGTTTCTAAACATAAACGTAATTATTATATACCATGCCATAGGTTCCAAGAAAGTCAGTGGTAAGGTTCAACCTATGAAAAAATGTGAGCATGACCACTGTGGAAAAACAACAAGTCTCTATGGAAAGTTTCTGAGAAAGACAAGCAGTGAGCCACAACCAGGTCCTAGTGGTATGCAGGGAGAACGTAGGAGAGAGTGTACCCCAGAGAAGTCATCACTGCCTTATGCTATAATGGAAGGGGACTTCCTTTCCAAACACTAACATCTCTCCTCCTTCCCCCCTCCTCACCATCTTCCATACGCCAACAAGTCATCAATAAAGGTAAGCTATAACTTACACATTTTATAGTTCAAAATATTGTATTACATAATATAGTAATTAATTACATATATAGTATAATTACAAAATATAGTACATTCTATAGTATTTTTTGTACTATAATAATGTGTTTATTATGAATGAAATGTATTTTGAAGTTAATATTTTTAGGAGTGTGGAACAGATTAATTCAATTTACATTATTTCTTATGGGAAAATTTGTTTTGGGTTACGAATTTTCGGGTCACAAGCTGTCTCTGGGAACGAATTAAATTCGTAAATAAAGGTACCACTATACAGAGGAACCTCGGGTGACGAGTGGCTCCATCTACGAGCATTTCAGGTAACGAGCGAGGCACTCGCAGAAAATTTGTCTCAACTGATGAGCTTCTGCTCCGTTAATGAGAAAACCATGTGGTGCTTCCTAGCGTTTCTGCTGGGTCTTGCAAATTCTCTGATGCCTCTGATGATACAAATCAATGAAATTATTTTTAAAAGATGCTAATGATGCTGGGATGTAAAGGGGTGACTGCTGTAATGTTGCAAAGCATTTTTTTTTTTTAGAAAAAATTGAAAAACAACTGAAAAAAATTACAAAAAAAGAAATGTCAAAAGGTTCATCCAGTGTATGTCAGGAAGGCTGCTCCATTTTCTATAAAAAATTAATTATAAAAAATGAACAAATTTGAAAAAAAGAACAAATGTCAAAAAAGGTTCGTTCAGTATATATCAGGTAGGCATCTCCATTTTCAATGAAAAAATAAATAAATTGATGTTTTTCGGTTGTGGAACGGATTAATTTTATTTCCATTATTTTAAATTGGGAAATTCCTTTCGCAAGACGAGTGTTTCACATGATGACCTCAGTGCCGGAACGGATTAAATTCATTAACCGAGGCACCACTGTATTTCAAATGAGGTCGTATTTCCTAGGCGCTACTCAGTTTGGAGACGTGGCAGGGAAAACTAGGAAAGGGGGGAGGAGTGGCTGTGCTGGTGAAGGAACACCTAAAGGTAAGAGAGTTAATAATAAAAACCCTCGAGAAGTTGATATAATGGCATTGCAGATCTGAAATCAGGATGATAAATTGCTAATCATAAATGCCTTCAGCCCATAAGCAAGCAACATATAGACAAAGGAAGAACAAGATGACAAACAAGAGGGCCTTATAATGGTCATGAGAGATATTATGGGAAAGCAGATAAAGATAAATCTCAATTGTTGGTACTGTGGGTCTTCAGCTAAAGCAATAGACTGGGAGGCATATGAAGCAAGAATGGAGGACATTTGGACATGTAGATTTGTAAACCTCATTCTGGAGACATTCATGTCTCAACACGTCAAGCAGGCCAAAAGAATGAGGGAAGGGCATGTTCCATCAATGCTGGATCTAATATTCACCAGGACAGAAGAAGAAAAATTATATATATTTGACATCCAATACCTTCCTTCATTCTTTGGGAAGTGATCATGTCCTTTTGGAAATTAAATATGCTTTGCAATATGATCTAGAAGAGGAAAGGGACATTGAAAGAGTTGATAAACTTGATTTCAAGAGAGGGCACTATAGGGAACTTAAAGAATTCTTTAATGTGTTTAATTGGACACACTTCTTGCTAGGCAAGGAAGTAAATGAGACATATGCCAAATTTTGCAAAATGATGAAGGCGCACAAACATTAATACCAAAACTGAGAGCCAGGACCAGAAAATGGGATTGATTCAATAGAAATTGTGAGAGGATCAGAGAGGAAAAGACAAGAAAATGGGTTCAATATCAGAAGAGGCCTAACCCACAAACATACCAGCACTACAAGTAAGCAAGAAACAATTACACAACAGTGAGGAGAGAGGCAATAAGACACTTTGAGAAAAGTATAACAGACAAATGTAAAACTAACCTCTAGCCTTTTCTATAAATTCATTAAAAGCAAGCTGCATGTAAAGGATAAAATCCAGCGGTTGAGAACGGGAAACAGGACTACTGAGAATGAAAGAAAAATGTGTGTAATGCTAAATGAACAGTTCCAAAGGGTGTTTGTACAAAATGAGGATGTCAGAGACCCGGACCCAATATCAATTTCAGAACATACCATAGAATACATAGAGGTATCTTAAGATGAAGTGGAAAAATTACTCATGGGGTTAGGAAGAAATAAGGCGGTTGGACCTGATGGAGTTTCACCTTGGGTGCTTGCACAGGAATCTTAGCAGATACTGTATATGGAAAATGGCAAACATAGTACCAATCTATAAAAATGGTAGTCGAGAGGAACCTCTAAATTATAGACCCGTATCATTAACAAATGTGGTAGTCAAAACACTAGAAAAATAGTTAAAGCCAAATGGGTTGAACACCTAGAGAGTAATGACATAACAACAGACAAACAGTATGGTTTTTGAACAGGAAGATCCTGTGTAACAACTCTACTAAGTTTTTATGATAGAGCCACAGAGATACTACAGGAAAGAAGTGGTTGGGTTGACTATCTCTCTCTTGAACTAAAAAGTCTTTGACACAAGTTCCACATGAGAGGATGTTCTGAAAACTGAAACATGCTGGAGGAGTGACAGGGAGACTTTTGACATGGATAAAAAATTTCTAACTGACAGTCAGATGAGGGCGGCAATCAGAGAGAATATATCTGACTGGGTGAGTGTCAGTTCTTGCACCAGTAATGTTCATTGTTTACATAAATGATCTACCAGAAGGAATACAGAATTATTTGAACATGTTTGCAAATGATACTAAGATACTGGGGAAGACAGAAGTTGCAGACGATTGTCATGCCCCTCAAAATGATGCAGATATAATAAGTGCTTGGAGCAACATGTGGCAAATGGAATTCAATGTAATTAAATGCCATGTTATGGAATGTGGAATTGGAGAATATAGACCACACACAACTTACAAATTAGGTGGAAAGGAATTAAAGAACTCTAATAAAGAATGAGATCTAGAGGTGGTTTTGGATAGTAAACTGTCACCAGATTTTGCCCACTAAAGCTAGTCTCTTCTGGTGCTCCGGGAAACAACATAACTTCCTCCACTCGTCGTTTGCTCACTACTGCGCCGTGTGCAGGTGGTCGTGTTGAGTGCAAAAATCGCAGGTCCCCCTTAATTATTTTGTATTAACGTCAATTTGCTTATATGTTCATTTTTGTTTTCTCGTATAACTGCCAAGTGTATGTCAGACAAGGTTTCAGGTATTTTTTCATGTTTATTAATGTTTAAGATTATAGTGAATTTGTTAATTGTTCATTTGCTTATTTTTTTATCTCCTGTGCAACTTTTCACACTGCAAGGGCCAAAGCAGCACTTTTTTTTCTTTGATTTCTTTTTCTTTGAGAGTGAGAGCCACATTACATTTCTCCAGTATAGCTCTGATAATGTTTCACGTCACAATATTCTCCAGTGCTCCCTAGTACCATTACAACCCTGCGGGAATAACTGGGAAAGTTGCCTTTGCCACGGGAACCAGAATGTTGCCCTGCCTGACTGCATACTGAGACAGTGGAACCTTATTTTGTGTAGAAGATGAATGTAGTAGTTCAGGTATATTATAGTAATACAGTGGCACCTCGACATACGATTGCCCCTACTTACGATAATTTCGAGTTACGATGTAAATTTCATTGAAAAATGGGACTCGACATCCGATATTTGTTGGTACACGTTCGGGTCGACTGAGCACATGGTTCCCGGTCACGCGGCCGACCTACCTCAGTTTACTACAGCTGCACGCTTAGTGACGATCACGCCTATAAAAAATTCCGCTTTTGTGGTGATTTTTTGCATTTTGAACATTAAAGTAAGTATTATATATCATGCCATGAGTCCCAGGAAAGTCAGTGGTAAGGCTTAACATATGAAAACCCATGTAAGGATGACCATAGAGCAGAAACAAGAGTACAGAATGTCTCTTCCTCAACAATTAAGAAAATGTGTGCAGCATGGGAAGAATTGCAAACCTTTGCTGAAACGACTCGCCCACATCAAGCTGCAGTAGGTCGTTGCCTTAGCCTATTCAATGACACTGATGCATCATTGCAGACAAATGTTAAAACGAAGGGAAAACAAATTTCTCTTGACAAATTTGTAGTGAGACAAATAAGCACTGAACCACAACCAGGTCCTAGTGGCATTCAGGCAAAACGTAGGAGAGAGTGTACCCCAGAGAAAATATCACTGCCTGATGTGATAATGGAAGGGGACTCCCCTTCCAAACAGTAACAACTCTCCTCCTCTACTCTCATCACCATCTTCCATACGTCATCAAGAGCCCTCCATAAAGGTAAGATAAACACATGTACTGTATTGTAGTTAGAAAAAACTTTGTATTCAGTATAAAATGTATTTGTATGTTAATATTTTGTAGGGTGGGGAACGGATTAATTCAATTCCCTTTATTTCTCATGGGAAAAATCGCTTCGACTTACAATATTTCGACTCACGATCCGTCTTTGGGAACGAATTAGCATCGTAAGTCGAGGCCCCATTGTACTGAAGTAAGCAGCTATAAAAGTCATACATAACATACAAGGCAGCATGTATATCAAAATACAAAACTAAAATCTGACATGATAAGAGGATAAGCAAGAAAAACAACAAATTACTGTAGAAGTGCAATACTGGGAGAGATAAGTTATATGCAAGCTATAGTAACGTAACAAAAAAATTAGGATATGGAATAACAATGAAAAAGTCACACCACCAAAATGATTTTATTAATATACACCACAGAAGAAAAAAATAATCTTACTAACCTGCATTGTGTACAGAAGTTGTAGGAGGCGAGATGAAAAGGCATACTGCTCAACTTGATGAGATTTGAGAACAGTGTTACGATCGATAACGTCTGGCACAGGATACTTGTCTCGTATACCACCCACAACAATGTCAGCTTTCCATATCATCCTTGCTACCAACAGCAACACAAGCACAGCATCATGGTCACCTAAAAGAAGTACAGTATTAACATAGACATCAATTCATAATTCGACCGTCAGTAGTTTCAAAACATTATATGACAGAGTGCTAGCAAGACGGGACACCATGAGCGTAGCTCTCATCCTGTAACTACACTTAGGTAATTACAAAAGATAATAGTACAAAATTCTGCTAGACAAGTCTACCAGGAACAATGTATAATGCAATGATTCTAAAATAAATATAGTGAAAATCCAGACCCAATATGTTGCAAGGCATTCTGTATTACACCTTAGCTATTTTTCCCAACATAAATGATATTAGCAAATATAGTTTTTTGCACCAATAATTGTATTTCTGAGTTAAACCACTCATAGGCTCCGAAAAGCACAATTACTGAATGACTTATAGGGCAGGATTCTGAACCTGTCCAGTGAGGATATTTTCAAACATCCTTCCTGTGTCATAGTGATGCAACAAAGGACTGGACAAAGGAGCAATCCTGCTCAGCATGACAACACTAAGTTCACTTATACTTTAAACACTTGAAGCCTTTCCAAGCCCTACTTAGCATCACAAGGACCCCAAGTAATTCTTCAACTCTTCTCAAATCATTAGTTTCCCACATACCTTCTACACCTGCCAATTATGAAAGTAGTGTAGTTTTCTGTGAAAAATGTGATGGGAAAAGATATGGGGCAAGAGATATAAGGTGGGTGGTGATCTAGGGAGAAGACACGAGAAAGAAAAGTGACAGAAAAAGAGCACGACTATCATGGGCATAATGAGTCTATTCAAACAGCCATACCGTAATGGTAATTCTCTAATTGCCTCTAGTAATTTACAGCATTCTGGTATCAAAAGGGATGAATCTATGCCCTACCACAACTACTATAGTTATTCCAGAAACAGACTGCCCAGCAGTTTCCAAAATATCCTTTCTGGGGGGGAGGCCCTACGGCTTCCCGGAGCTTACTAGGCCGATATGCTAATGTCAGACTTTGGCATCAGTCATGTGTATGGAGTTCTTATGGTCCTACCGGGGACCACGAGCCAGAACCTGGCCCCCTTTGGAGAGGGTAGAGGAGCGATGGCCTATAGAAGCCTCCGTGTAATTGGAAGCATTCTATGTTTGCCATCGACCGGATTAGGCACCCAGAAAGGTAGGCATCCCAAAACAAACCCCTATTCTGGTGAAAATTGTAACTAAAAGCAGAACGAGTGGATAGAACTCCCCAAACAAAAACGAGCAAACTAGTATATGTCACCCGTCGTCGTGCCGCTATCTGCGCAGCTCCTCCCTCCACGGGATGGGGGAAGAGTAGCCCCAGACCTACCGCGCCGGCGATCCACACCCCAGTTCTTGAGGCTGATGTTACTGGCTCGGTTGTGTGCTCTTGCTCCAGACTTTGTGGCGCTGTACCTTGTGTGTGGCTGCTGTTTTCCAAGAGTGCGAGAGCCAGGAGTTATTCCTCAGTACTCAGGCTGCATGCACCTAGGGTTCCCTTCCCTAGGTGCCTTGTAAGTACTGCCCTAGGAGCTTGGAGTTACCTTCCACAAGTTCCTCGGGATCTGCCTCTGTGTGTCCGTTTTACTGCTCGGTTTTTCAGCCGCCCTTTGAGAACTTGGGTGTTTTGTCTCCCTAGTTTACCTTAGGGTAATAGGCAGTTTTCGCAGGTAAAGGGCGCAGGGTGCTGCGCAGCTAGTTGTCACCTATCACAGCGGCTGGCTCTGTTCCTTGGGGTACGTTGTCCTCTTGCGGGGTTTTGTTTTTCTTTTTGTTTTTTCCTTGTTGGGGGGGTTCTGCCCTATTTGCCACTGGTGTTTGGCCTCACCCTGATACTTGGTGGTGCCTCCTGCTTGGTCCCCACAAGTGTACACGTTCCTGGGCTTCAGCTTTAGACAGTTTGTTTGGTAGTTTCGGGCGCCGGTTAGCAGTACTCTGCCTGGGTTTACCTGAGCGCAAGTACTCTTCAAGTAAACGTTCAGGGGCCAGATTCACGAAGCAGTTACGCAAGTACTTACGAGCATGTACATCTTTCCTCAATCTTTGGCGGCTTTGGTTACATTTATTAAACAGTTTACATGTATGAAAACTTCCCAATCAACTGTTGTTATTATTATAAACAGCCTCCTGGTGCTTTGGAGCTCATTAACTGTTTAGTAAATGTAAACAAAGGCACCAAAGATTGAGAAAAGATGTACAGGTTCATAAGTGCTTGCGTAACTGCTTTGTGAATCTGGCTCCAGGACCCTGGGAATTCCCTAGGGAACGCGTGGGTCCGATGGATGTGACCCCGGGGTCCCCCTAGCTTCGTGAGAGTTTGAGGGTTGTTTGGTCCCCTTGTCTCAGGGCGACCCTCACTGTTTTTGCCTCCGTCACGCAGCCTGTTGGGTCGTGACACTTTCGACCCTGAGTCCTGTAAATATTGTTGCTTGATGGCGACTCAATTTACCCAATCTGTGGATGATCATCTTCAGGTACAGGCTGCGCAGGTGTTGCATTCTAGGTTTCATTTGTTGCAACGCGCTCGGTTGGTTGCTCACCCGGATGCCCCGCGGCTGCCCCGTTTTGCTTAAAGGGACCCGTACTTGGGGGTGGGGGTCGCTTCGATCCTGGTTCAGTCCGCAACTTCTAGTTCTTTTTCCCCCTGTTGTTCGTTCTGGTCCCCCTCCCCTGCTTCATGCCTCCCCGAAGTGTCAGAGGGTTTTAGAGTCGAGGCAGGGGTTAGTTATTCTTGAGACTCGGGCAGCCTCGGGGAATGCCCCTTCCAGTGTGGCGACGAAGGCATTCGAGTCTCCTCCCCCGGCCGAAGCCTCTGGGTCTGACCAGTGGGCCACGTTCTATCCGTCTTCTATAGCTGTGCCGGCCTTGTCTAGTGGGGTTGGAGCTTGGGGGGAGGACTCGGCCCCAGATCCTGCGGAGGAGGACCCTGGGGCTGGGGAGGGGCTGACTTGGGGTCCTGGGGCCCCGCTGAACCCCGCCTGGGATTTTCTACCCTCTGAGCGGGGCTTACTGTTACAAGGAGTGGGGTTTTCTTCCCCCCCCCCCCCCCCCAGTGCGTACAAGTTGGACTTGGTGTCTGCCTCTCCCTTGGTTCGGTTCCGTGTTCCCCGGGCGCTTCGGTTTCGTCTTTCCGGAGGTTTTCAGCTTATCACATCCAACCTGCTGCGGTGCGGGCGGCCCTTGCGGCAAACTTTCTGTGTGACCCGGATTATGCCTCGGCAATGGATACCTCGACTTTCAGGTTTGGGACTGCGTTCCCTTTCTGGCTCCGTTATGAGGTTCCGGAGTCGTCCTGGCTGGCGGACTGTCATGTCTTTACCTTGGAGGCTTGGCACTCCTGCCGTTCCTGCACACTTGAGTGGCGGGAGGCTTTGACGGTGCTTTAGGTTTTCCTGGGGGGCGACCTTGAGCACCTCAATGAGTGCTTGTTTGCTCCTGCCCTTGCCCGGGATGTTGGTGTCGTTCGGCTATATGTGCAGATTCCTCTCTTTCCGCAGTGCAGGTGGCGGAGGACTTGCACGTTTGGGGCCTTTTGGTTGTGGCCTTGCGCTTCATTTCCCTCCTGGAGCTGTCTTCCGACTGGCTCATGGAGGATGTGGGGGCACTTGGGGCTGTTCCTAGGTCTGGCGCCTCGGCCTCAGCGGCTTGCTCATCGGCTGCCTTGCTGAAGCTTTTAGCGCCAATCTTAAGGGATGCGGTGGCTCTGTTTTATGCCTCCCGGCTCGCGTGTCGGCAGACGGTGCTTGCCTCCTCTATGGAATCCGCATGGGCCTTGGCTCTTAGGATGTCTTCTCCTTTTTGCCCTCTCTTGTTTGCGGCTTCCGCCGTTGCACATTATATTCAGGCTGCTTCGGCTTCTTGCCGTCCTATGTCGGACTTGCTGGCTCTCCGGGGGTCCCATGTTGGACTTTCCCGGAAGGGTCGTGCCAAGACTCAGGGTTCCTCTCGTCACGGTAGGCCACCGGTGTCAGGTTCGGCTTCGGCACCTCCTTCGGACGCGCCTTCGTCTGGTCGGCACGGTGTTCTTTCTGTGCGAGGTTCTGGGTCTCGTAATGGGCATCGGCCCTTTGTGTGGTTCGCCCCATTAAAAGATCGATGGGGGAGAGGCTTGCGCTGTTCGCTCACGCCTAGTCTCACGATTTGTGGGCGTTTCAGGTCGTTTCGCACGGCCTCCGGTGGCGTTGGGTGGCCCCTTCCCCTGCGAGGGGCGAGGGGCTGGCGGGGCAGGCTTCTTCCCTTGCGCTGTCAGGTCATCTTGGAGTGGGTTCGCTTGGGTGTAGTCGAAACGATGTCCCTCAGATGGGTTTCTTGTCTGTTTCCAGTCCCGAAACGGGACTGCGCAGACCTGCATTTCATTTTGGACTTGTCCCATCTGAACCCTTGGGTTCATTGCCCCTCTTTTCGGATGACCACGCTATCCCAGGTTCGGCTCCTGTTGAAGCAGGGCACTTGGATGGTGTCCCTGGAAGTCCAGGACACTTAGTGGCACGTCCCGATTCATCCAGGGTTCAAGGACTGGCTCAGTTTTGTTGTGGGGGGCTTCATACTTCCGCTTCCGCATACTGCTTTCGTTGTCCCCCATTCGGGTTGAACCTGGCACCTCGCATTTTCATGCACCACACGCGGGTCGTGGTGATCCGTCTGCATCTGTTAGGTGTTCGGGTGTTGCCCTACCTCGACAACTGGCTGGTTTGGGCTCCAAGCCAGTCCACTTGTCTGCTGGCCAGGGATCTGGTTCTTTCTCAGCTAGCCGAGTTCGGGTTCTTGGTGAACTGGAGGAAGTCCCATCTGCTTCCCTCCCAGATTCGGACCTGGCTGGGCCTTGTATGTGACTCTCGGACCGCTTCCTTGTCTCTTCCTCCGGAGTCTCTTCTGCAGCTGCGGTCCCGCGTGTGCCTGTTTCTGGGGGCTCCCGGGTCACCTGGCGGATACTCGAGGGTCTGTGTGGGAGCCTAAACTTTGTGATGCTGAGATATCTGCCGGGTCAGGTTTGGCTTCATCGGCTGTTCTGGTTCCTTCGGGGTAGTCCCTTCCGCCTCTCTCGCGATCGCTGGGTTCGGACCCCGGGGGCTTTGTGTCATTTGCTGCGTTGCCAGCTTCCTCTTCGGATTTTTCGGGGTTCAGTGCCTTGGCGCCTCCCCGAGCCCTTGCTCGATGTGTCCACAGATGCGTAGACTCTCGACTGGGGCTTTGTGACCAGTGCTCACCAGAACAGCCAGGGATAGTGGGGTCCGTCCTTCCGTCGAGCCCACAGCACTGTGTGGGAGTTCGCACCGGTGTGGTTTGCTCTTCGGAGGATTCGAGTCGCCCGCGGGTCGATGATCCAGATCCATTCGGACTGCTCCCCGGTGGTCCATTGTCTGAATCTGGTGGGTTCGATGTGGTCCTTGGCTCTTTGGCGCTGGCCGCTTTGGGTGACTCATCTGCTGAGTTCTCGGGGTTTGGCTCTCCTGGCAGTTCACGTACGGGGAGTGTCCAACATCTTGGCCGACGGCCTGTCTCATTTCGTTCCCCTCTCCACGGAATGGGCGGTTGACGCCGACTTTTTCAGTTGGCTTTGCCAGACGTTCGGACGCCCCGAGGTGGACCTCTTCGCATAGCTTTCCTCTGTATATGGCGCCCTTTCCTGACTGCAAGGCCGTTGGGGTCGACGGCATTCGGCAAGACTGGTCAAGGTGGGGGTTCCTGTACCTCTTTCCGCCAGTTCAACTGTTGCTCCAGGTCCTGGCTTGCTTGGATACTTACCAGGGAAGAGCTGTCCTCTTGGGCCCTTGGTGGCCGGCCCAGCCGTGGTTTCAGGCGCTGCTTGCTCGGTGTACGAACATGGAGGTTCTTCCGCAGCTCCGCTTCTTCCAGCAGATCGGACAGGTACGTCATGTGGATGGTTCGATCTTCTCCTCGAGTCTTTGCGAATGGTATTTTTTATTCGAGTTTAGCATCATCTCTATGGTGATCAGGTGGCTTCCTTTTTAAGTGTCCCACCTGCGGGCTTTGTCTCGGCGGCAGTATGAAGTTTCCTGACGGTCCTTCATGCTTGATACCTGCTTGATGGGGTTCCGGGAGTTCTTCTACTACCCAAGTCCGGCCCGAGACCAGGCTCGACTTGTGAGAGTTTGGTCCACCAGGCTATTGCTTGGAGCAGCCCGCAGGCTCACGTACCCACCACAGCCCGACTGATCCAGAACTTCTCTTAGAAAACAGTCCAGTTTTCTCTTAAAGATGTCCATGGTTGTTCCAGCAATATTTCTTATAGTCGCTGGGAGGACGTTGAACAAACGCGGACCTCTGATGTTTATACAGTGTTCTCTGATTGTGCCTATGGCACCTCTGCTCTTCACTGGTTCAATTCTGCATTTTCTTCCATATCATTCACTCCAGTATGTTATTTTGCTGTGTAGATTTGGGACCTGGCCCTCCAGTATTTTCCATGTGTATATTATTTGGTATCTCTCTCGTCTCCTTTCTAGAGAGTACATACCTTGAGGTGCTTCCGGGGCTTAGCATCCCCGCGGCCCGGTCGTCGACCAGGCCTCCTGGTTGCTGGACTGATCAACCAGGCTGTTGGATGCGGCTGCTCGCAGCCTGACGTATAAGTCACAGCCTGGTTGATCAGGTATCCTATGGAGGTGCTTATCCAGTTCTCTCTTGAACACTGTGAGGGGTCTGCCAGTTATGCCCCTTATGTGTAGCGGAAGCGTGTTGAACAGTCTCGGGCCTCTGATGTTGATAGAGTTCTCTCTCAGAGTACCTGTTGCACCTCTGCTTTTCAATAGGGGTATTCTGCACATCCTGCCATGTCTTCTGGTCTCATGTGATGTTACTTCTGTGTGCAGGTTTGGGACCAGCCCCTCAATTATTTTCCACGAGTAAATTATTATGTCTCTCTCCCGCCTGCACTCAAGGGAGTACAGATTTAGGCTCTTTAGTCGGTCCCAATAGTTTAGATGTTGTACTGAGTGGATTCTAGCAGTCAAGAATCTCTGCATGCTCTCCAGGTCAGCAATTTCTCCAGCTTTGAAAGGGGCTGTCATTGTGCAGCAGTACTCCACTCTAGAGAGCACTAGCGTTTTGAAAAGTATCATCATCGGTATAGCATCTCTAGTGTGAAAAGTTCTTGTTATCCAACCTGTTATTTGGAGAGCTTTGAGACGATCCCAATAATTTAGTTGTTTTATCTCATATATGCGTGCAGTATATGATCTCTGTATTCCCTCTATTTCTGCAATCTCTCCTGCTCTGAAGGGGGAATTGAATACTGAACAGTACCCGAGACGGGACAACACAAGTGACTTGAAGAGTACAACCATTGTGATGGGATCCCTGGATTTGAAAGTTCTCGTAATCCATCCTATAATTTTTCTGGCTGACGCAATATTTGCTTGGTTATGCTCCCTAAACGTTAGATTGTCGGACATCATTATTCCCAAATCCTTGACATGCTGTTTTCCTACTATGGGCAGATTCGATTGTGTTTTGTACCCTGTATTATGTTTCAGATCCTCATTTTTGCCGTACCTGAGTACCTGAAATTTATCACTGTTAAACATCATGTTATTTCTGCTGCCCAATCGAAAACTTTGTTGATATCTGCTTGTAATTTTTCAATGTCTTCAGCAGAGGTAATTTTCATGCTGATTTTTGTGTCATTTGCAAAGGATGACACAAAGCTGTGACGTGTATTTTTGTCTATATCTGATATGAGAATAAGGAACAGTAGAGGTGCAAGGACTGTACCTTGAGGTACAGAGCTTTTAACTGCGCATGGACTCAATTTTACTTGATTGACTGTTACTCTTTGTCTTCTGTTCGGCAGGAAATTTTGTATCCAGCGTCCTACTTTACCAGTTATTCCCATTGACCTCATTTTGTGTGCTATCACCCCATGGTCACATTTGTCGAACGCCTTTGCAAAGTCTGTGTATACAATGTCTGCATTTTGCTTTTCTTCTAAAGCTTCTGTGATTTTGTCATAGCAATTACCTAAGTGTAATTACCTAAGTGTAGTTACAGGATGAGAGCTACGCTCGTGGTGTCCTGTCTTCCCAGTACTCTTTGTCATATAACACTTTAAAACTACTGACGATCTTGGCCTCCACCACCTTCTCACCTAACTTGTTCCAACCGTCTACCACTCTGTTTGCGAAAGTGAATTTTCTTATATTTCTTTGGCATCTGTGTTTAGCTAGTTTAAATCTAAGACTTCTTGTTCTTAAAGTTCCAGGTCTCAGGAAATCTTCCCTATCGATTTTATCAATTCCTGTTACTATTTTGTATGTAGTGATTATATCACCTCTTTTTCTTCTGTCTTCTAGTTTTGGCATATTTAATGCCTCTAACCTCTCCTCGTAGCTCTTGCCCTTCAGTTCTGTAAGCCACTTAGTAGCATGTCTTTGCACCTTTTCCAGTTTGTTGATGTGCTTCTTAAGATATGGGCACCACACAACCACAATAGTGGTTGAGTAACAGTGACAGACAGGATCTGCCCGCTCTAAATCCATGTTGTCCTGGAGTGTGTAGCTCATTACTTTGCAAAAAACTAGAAATTTGATTCCTAATCACTCTTTCAAACACTTTTATTATGTGTGATGTTAGTGCAACTGGTCTATAATTTTTTGCCAAGGCTTTACTACCCCTTTGTGCAGAGGAGCTATATCTACAGATTTAAGTGCAGTGGTATCTCCCCTGTATCCAGGCTCTTTCTCCATATTATGCCGAGTGCTCGCGCTATTGGTACTTTACATTTCTTTATGAATATTGAATTCCATGAGTCAGGCCCAGGAGCTGAGTGCATGGGCATATTGTAAATTTCTCTTTCAAAGTCTTCTGAGTTCATGTTAATATCCGTTATATTATCTGCAGCTTGAATGTCATTCATAAAAAAGCTGTCTGGGTCATCAACTTTCATGTTTATTGGTGTGCTAAACATAGTCTCATACTGGCTTCTTAGAATTTCACTAATCTCTTTGTTGTCCTCTGTGTACGTATCTTCATTTGTAATTAACGGTCCAATACTGGTCGAGGTTTTTTATTTTGATTTTGCGTATGTGAAAAAATATTTTGGATTTTTCTTTATGTCTTGTACATGTATAGCTTTCTGTTCCATTTCCTCAGACTCATATGATCGCTTCAACGTTTGTTCTATTTTTTTCGATCTCCCTGCTTAGGTTTATTTTTCTTTCTTGTGATAGTTATATCTGCCAAAGCATTTCCGTTATTTTTTTTCTTCTCCTGTACAGTCGTCTGCGTTCTCTTTCCAGAATGCTCCTCTTTCTGACCCTTTTCAGAGGCACGTGCTTCAAGCAGACCTTGTATGCTTCAGCTGTCAGTTGAGCTATTCCCTGTGTGGCAGTTTTGTCGCTTAAGACTGTCTCCCATTGAATAGTTGCAATGTCTACATTTATTTTTTCCCAGTCGATCCTCTTATTGTTGAAATTGAATTGATTGAATACTCCTTCTCACTTGTTGGGTCTCTTAGACCTACTACCGTTATTTATGCTGGTTCGCACTTCAATGAGCTTATGGTCTGAGTATATCGTATCTGAGATTGTAATATCTCTGATTAGTTCATCATTGTTTGTAAATAACAAGTTTAGTGTGTTTTCATTCCTAGTTGGGTCTGTAATCTGTTGATTGCGTGAGAATTTGTCACAGAATCTCAAAAGTTCTCTGACCTGTGGTTGGTTATTTCTCTGGTCATTCCCTGCTATGATATTTGTATTTACCATTCTCCATCTTAGACTTGGTAAATTGAAATCTCCAAGGAAGATAATATCTGGAGCTGGGTTGGCTAGGTTATCAAGGATGTTCTCTATTTTGTGCATCTGCTCTGTGAATTCCTCAACCGTTGTATCTGGCAGTTCATATATTAAAATAATAAATAGATTTAGTTTTTCTACCTTAATTCCAAGTATCTCTACCACCTCATTGGTTGAGTTTAGTAGCTCTGTGCATATCAGGTCTTCTTTAATATACAGACCTACTCCTCCATTTGACTTAGTTTCTCTATTACATCTATATAAATTATAATTTGGAATCCAGATTTCACCATCCATGTAATCTTTTGTATGAGTTTCCATGAATGCCTCAAATATTGAGTTTGACTCTAATAGGAGGCCATTTATGAACTTAACTTTGTTTCTTGACTTTGGCTTTAAACCTTGAATGTTTGCAAATATGAATGATTATCCATATTGTGTGTCACTTCCGGTTCTTCTTACGTTTTCGTTGTTGTACAGTACTTCACTTTCTGTTAGGGTGGTGGTGTCCTTTCACTCTTGGTTGTTCTAGGACTGTCTCCTTATGCCTAACACTGTCACCTCATATCGTGCGGTGCTGGCGGAGCTGCTTCAGCTTGCTTTTGGTATCGATGTCACGTATGCTCTGTTTCGCAAGGCTGTCTCGAGCGTTGTTTCACCTCTGGCCTGCTCATGCGCCGCCTGAGCAGTCCTGGTCATTGGAAAGTGTTCTCTTTTCGTTCTTCTTCTCGTTTTGTTTTCCTCTTCGGTTCCGGATTGTTTTTCAAAGGCTCTTTTTTCTGTTGGCATTGGCCTCTGGGGGTCAGGTAGGTAAGCTTCATGCTCTTCTCCGGCGTAGAGGTTTCTGTTCCTTCGGTCGGGGTGATCGTTTTGTTCGTCTGCAGCCTTCTCCTCCTTTTCTGGCGAAGAATAAGACTGCTGCTTTCCGGAGGGGTCCCTGGGTTGTTGATGCTTGATTGGTTAGGCCGGGGGATGCATCATGTTTTGTGTCCGGTTGTGGCTCTCCGCCATTATTGGCGCGCCTCGGCTTCTGTGTCCGTGAACGCGCTTTGGGTTGATCCAGTTTCTCTTCTTCCCTGTTCGAGGGTGCGGGTCTCCCAGGTCGTCCACAGGGTTATTAAGGCTAGCTAGCCTGTGGTGTATCCTCATGCCCATGACATCCGCAAGTTCGCGGCTCTTGCTGCCGTCTTTGGCAATATGTCCTGGGCTGACATTCGGGTGCGAGGATTTTGGTGGTCGAACAGGGTCCTGGCTGCTCCGTACCCTGTAAACGTTCCTGGGCCCAGTTGGGCCTGTGTCGCTTTGGGTCGGCAGATGCAGCCAGTTGTCTCTACTTCGGGTTGAGGAGTTAGCAGCAACTGCCTCCCGGGTAAGTCCCTATTCTTCTCCCTCTGTGGGTAGTTAGCTCCAGGGAGTCATAGGGGCTCCCCCCAGAAAACCAGTGTTGAATGTAATGAAATGCCATTTTCTGGGTGAGTCCCGGAGGCTCCCCAGCATCCCTCCCTCCCTTCGGTCGGCGTTTTTTTCGCGTGTTTTGACATCCAGCCTCAGAACTAGGGTGTGGATCGCTGGCGCGGTAGGTCTGGGGCTACCCTTTCCTCCTCCCGGGGAGGGAGGAGCTGCTCAAACAGCAGTGCGATGACGGGTGACGTCATACTAGTTTGCTCGTTTTTGTTTGGGGAGTTCTATCCACTCGGTCGGCTTTTGGTTGTAATTTTCACCAGAATAGGGGTTTGTTTTAGGACGCTTACCTTTCTGGGTGCCTAACCTGATCGATAGCGGACATAGAATGCTTCCAATTACACAGGGATTTATTTCTATAGGCCATTGCTCCCCTTGCCTCTCTAGAGGGGGCCAGGTTCTTGGCTCGTGGTCCCCGGTAGGCACATAAGAACTCCATACACATGACTGATGCTAATGCTAATGATGCTAATGTCTGACATTAACACATCAGCCTCGTAAGCTCCGGGAAGCCATAGGGACTCACCCAGAAAATGGCGTTTCATTACATTCAACGCTGGGTTTTTTCTAAAAAAAATAATATACTGTTCTGTATAAATTACTGATCATAAATATGAAATTATATGAATATTCTTGTTAACTCTCATATTTAATTACATTTATTATGGTTAAACCAACCATTTCATATCAAGATGCATCACAAAGTAATTTTATGTACCTCCACGAGTCATAAAGTTGTCAGGCATGTATTGTGTCAGGTATGAAACGTGTTGATTAGCTTGAGCCACCTCAAGACGCCGCAGTTCCATGTCAATTGCTTTGCTATGAGCCTTGGTCTCTGTGAACATTTTCTAGAAAAAAAATACACAAATATAAACTTCAAAGTTAAACTAATAAACTATTTTCTTTCCTAATTATTATTTTATAACATTTAATTTTATTAATATGTGCCATAAAGAGTATACTCAGTAAAACTGTCTAGATGCAATATTACACAAGCCTGAATCACATCTTCATTAAAGAAATTGCTTGAGTATAATCATATACCTCCTACTATGTAATGATACATCAACAATGAAAACTTCAGTCTCTCACAAAATAATAATTTAATAATAATCAAATTCAAAATTACCTTAAAGTCAATAATCTCTGATGGTGTACCAATGGGCTTGTTTGTCTCTTTCTCTAACGAATGTCGCAGGTCTAAGTTCTGCTCCTGTTGCTTCTGCACAAGCTCACGGAACTTTCTAATAGTTGTATCCTGGTCAACAATGACTTCATTGGCAGCTTCACGCTCTCTCATAACCTATACAAAAATATATTTATATAGCAAATCAAAATATGAATAAATGAAGTATTTATTGTTATGATTATAGGTAGCCTAGCCTAGGCTACCTCTTGTATGAGAGTTGTTCCCGTCCGGCAGACATCATTTTGGCATTTATTCATTCGTGCCCATGAGTTTTAGTGAGGAAATAAGTACAGTAGCTTAAATAAGAATGTGTTTTGTGACATTATGGTGGTAAACATGTGGTGAGGAAGACTCATGAAGGCGAGGGTTATTACCCGTAAAGATGGTGGAAATCCCAGAGATTCTAGGTGCTAAAGGCTTCAGTTGCTATGGTAACAGAGATGGTGCTGCTTGTGAGAGCCAATCAGCATGATGCAAGATGACGATGTCCCTCAAGGAAAGTGTGGAGATTGGCCAAGACAGTTCATTTTATGCCTGAGAGTCAAAGACGTCTAACATCTGTCACAATTATAGACCTGTATCATTGACAAGTGTAATAGTGAAAGTATTGGTAAAACTAATCAAAACTAAATGGGTAGAACACCTGGAGATAAATGATATAATATCAGACAAACAGTATGGTTTTTGCTCTGGAAGATCTTGTGTATTTGAATTTACTCAGTTTCTATGATCGAGTAACAGAGATTTTACAGGAAAGAGATGGTTGGGTTGACTGCATCTATCTGGACCTAAAAAAGGCTTTCAACAGAGTTCTACATAAGAGGTTGTTCTGGAAACTGGAAAATATTGGAGGGGTGGCAGGTAAGCTCCTAACATGGATGAAAAATATTTTGACATAGAAAAATGAGGGCAGTAATCAGAGGCAATGTATTGGACTGGAGAAATGTCACAAGTGGAGTACCACAGGGTTCAGTTCTAGCACCAGTGATGTTTATTGTCTACATAAATGATCTACCAGTTGGTATACAGAATTATACGAACATGTTTGCTGATGATGCTTAAATAATAGGAAGGATCAGAAACTTTGATGATTATCATGCCCTTCAAGATGGCCTGGACAAAATAAGTATATGGAGCACCACTTGGCAAATGGAATTTAATGTTAATAAATGCCATGTTATGGAATGTGGAATGGGAGAACATAGACCCCACGCAACCTACATATTATGTGAGAAATCTTTAAAGAATTCTGATAAAGAAAGAGATCTAGGGGTGGTTCTAGATAGAAAACTATCACCTGAGGACCACATAAAGAATAATGTGCGAGGAGCCTATGCCACGCTTTCTAACTTCAGAATTGCTTTTAAATACATGGATGGCGAGATACTAAAGAAATTGTTCACGACTTTTGTTAGGCCAAAGCTAGAATATGCAGCGGTTGTGTGGTGCCCATATCTTAAGAAGCACATCAACAAACTGGAAAAGGTGCAAAGACATGCTACTAAGTAGCTCCCAGAACTGAAGGGCAAGAGCTATGAGGAGAGATTAGAGGCATTAAATATGCCAAAACTAGAAGACATAAGAAAAAGAGGTGATATGATTACTACGTACAAAATAGTAACAGGAATTGATAAAATCGATAGGGAAGATTTCCTGAGACCTGGAACTTCAAGAACAAGAGGTCACAGATATAAACTAGCTAAACACAGATGCCGAAGAAATATAAGAAAATTCACTTTCGCAAACAGAGTGGTAGACGGTTGGAACAAGTTAGGTGAGAAGGTGGTGGAGGCCAAAACCGTCAGTAGTTTCAAAGCGTTATATGACAAAGAGTGTTGGGAAGACAGGACACCATGAGCGTAGCTCTCATCCTGTAACTACACTTAGGTAATTACACACACACATACACAGTATTAGTATATTTTGGTGGCAGTCTTTCATTTAAATATATTTCGTTGAAAACGACAAAGTTTTAGATTTATGTTTCTGGCATGAATCTTCTCAATATTCCTTATGTTTTTCTTCACTGAAGCAGGAAGATTAAAAATTAACTCTCCAAAGTTCATTTTTACTTATTATTTGGGTCTGAAGCCTAGTGATGCGTTTCATAAGGTCTCGCCTCACATTCTCAAAGATAAATTCTTATGTGAAGAACCTGATTATATCCTCTAGTGGTGAGATGGTAGGTGACATGGATGAATGACATACATGAGGTATTAAATTAATAAATTATTTTGATGTTGCCAAAGCAACACCGAAATAATTGATAGATACAATGACAACAGAAGATTAGACATCAGTGAAGCGCTACATATCAAGAAATCCAGACCAGCACTCAATATCCAGTTAATACACAGTTACACTCTACCCACTTCAAGACCCCGGGCCAATGCAGAAGCTGGATCAAATGACCCTGCAACAGGAATGGAAGCAACCAGAAGAACATACACTGCCAACATGTCACACTCTTAATTTACTACCCCATTAATATCCCATGTCATTCATCTATGTCACCTACCACCTCACCATTAGAGGATATAATCAGGTGCTACACAGAAGAATTTGTCTTTAAGAATGTGAGGTGTGACCTTACGAAATGCATTAATAGGCATCACAACCGCAAGAAAAATGACAGGTTGGATAACAAGAAAAGCAGAGGTGCAACAGGTACTCTGAGAGAGAACTCTATCAACATCAGAGGCCTGAGACTGTTCAACACACTTCCACTACACATAAGAGGCATAACTGGCCAACTCCTCACAATGTTTAAGAGAGAACTTGACAAGCATCTCCAAAGGATACCTATCAACCAGGCTGTGACCTATACGTCAGGCTGCGAGCAGCTGCGTCCAACAGCCTGGTCGACCAGTCCAGCAACCAGGCCTGGTTGGGGACAATAAGCCCTGAAAAAGCCTCAAGGCAACCTCCAGGTAGGCCATAGCCAACAACAGTGTGTGTACCTGATGCAGGCCGTTGGATAAGATTCTCATACATCCTGACTGAGGCAGCTATCTGAGTACTGTCATGCAAGTATAAGGAAAGTAGATGTCTTCCCAAGAGAATTCGAGGGAGATGAGTACTCCGCCAGTCAGTTTTTTTTTTATGCAACCTCCACATCCAAAAGTGGTCATCACATCGGAGTGGGGGAGGGGGGGTGATTGGGGCCAAGTTCAGGACAAAAATAGAAACGTGGTTGTTACATTAATGGTACTCTGTCTGGGATAAGGAATGGTGGTCATTACATTATCTACTAAAATTGTAAACATTTGCTAAATTCATAAAATATTATCTAAAAAGCAATGTTATCCATAATGCCACTGACTAGTTTCTTGTACTGGTCCTTGTAAAGGAGTGGGTACAAAAGGATCAAAATATAAAGATTTGAAGATTGGTAAATAGACTCTAAGCTTGTCTGTTGATCATCTACGAGACACAAACATCCTGGGAATGGCAGAGAATGGGGTCAACAAGTTAAAAAAAAAAGCCAGGATCAAGGGCTGAACAGGCTACAGAGGAGTGATCAAAATG
The DNA here is from genome assembly GCF_040958095.1 of Procambarus clarkii. Lineage (NCBI taxonomy): Eukaryota > Metazoa > Arthropoda > Malacostraca > Decapoda > Cambaridae > Procambarus > Procambarus clarkii. The sequence continues at coordinate 31,886,455 of NC_091171.1, forward strand.
ATGCATTCTGCAGAGGTCTCAAATCTAATAGTGCAGAAAAGTTGGGCCCGAGGAATAACCCAGTGTTGAATGTAATTAAACGCCATTTTCTGGATGAGACCCGGAGGCTCCCCAGAGCTATCCAGACTGATATGGATACCCTAATTATTTTGCATCAGTCAATATGGGTGGAGTTCTAGGCCTACCAGGGACTACTAGCCAAAACCTGGCCCCCTCACAGAGGCACGAGGAGCAATGGCCCATAGAAATGCACAAGTGATTTGGAGCATTCTATATCTGCCATCAAACGGGACAGGCACCCAGAAAGGTAAGCGCCACAAAACAAACCCCTATTCTGGTTAAAACAATGAAAATCACCAACAAGTGGGCAGAACTCCCCAAGAGAAAAACGAGCAAACAAGCATGACATCACACGAGCCGCGCTACATGTCTGCACAGTTCCCCCCCCCCCCATCCCCGGGAGAGGGATGGGGGAGACCCAGACCCTCGCGCCCGTGATCCATACCTCAGTTCCGAGGCTGGATATCAAAAACGTGAAAAGACCGCCGACCAGAGGAAAGTAGGGTTGCCAGGGAGCCTCTGGGACTCACCCAGAAAATGGCATTTCATTACATTCAACACTGGTTTTTTGGAGGGAGCTCCTACGGCTCCCCGGAGATACTTCACCAAAGATGAAAACAGAGGGATGCATTGGGGAGGCGGTCATCGCTCACACCACAATATGAAGTCGAGACAACAGGCTGCAACTGGCAACCCAAGGCGACACAGGCCCCGACTAGGTCCAGGAACAAACATGAGGGAGCACGCAGCCAGGACCCAGCGCGATTGCCAAAACAAACTAGTGCCCAATTGTCAGTCCAAGACGGCAGCAAGCCTACGAATGTCAAGGGCAATGGGAGAGACCGCAGGCAGGCTAGACAGAAAGAAGGGAAACTGGATCAACCCAAAGCGCAGTCCCGGCCACAGAGGCCGGGGAGCGCAAAGAACAGCGGAGAGGCGCAACCGGACACAAAAACAACACCCCGGCCAACCAACCAAACAGCAACAACCCCAGGAACCCCTCTGGAAAGAGCCGTAGCAACCCCACCTGAAAAGAAGACACGGCCGCAAACGACTGAACACCAGAACCCCAAGGAGAACCACTGACAAAAACTGGAACCGAAGGGGCCACAACAACCCGAGGGGAAGAAAGAAAAGAGCACCCTGCCCATGAGCAGCACGGCACAAGTGGAGCAGAAGCAGGCCGGAGACAAACAACTCCTGAGATAAGGCGTAACGGTGCAGAAGGAATAACAAAACCAGGGCAATCCGAAGCGGCTCCGCCGATGCCGCACGAGACAGCGCGATGGTATGCGGTCAGATGACAGCCCTGAACCACCACAAGAACAAGACTATGACAAGAAAGATTGCAGTACACCTACGAAGAGACAAAAAGAAAAGGAAGGACCGCCAGAAAAACCCCATACCGCCGCTGTGACGAAGCACGCAGGTGGGACACATTCAAAAAGCCACTTGATCACCAAAAAGTTTGTGAGATATTCGAGTCAAAACGACCAGACTAGAAGACTTGATAAGACCAAATCAGCCCCGTCACGGAGCGGACCGACCATGCAAGAGAGGCGGAGCCAAGAGAAAACCCCTGGGTGCAGACAGCGAGTAAGCCGCACCGGAACCAAGGCTGTCAAAGAACCAAAAGGAACCTCCACCGGGGAACCAGGAACCCCGATAAAACCCGTTAAGCCGGGAAAGAACCAACCTGGCCGAGCAGACACGCCCCGTCCGGGAGGCACACCCCCGTCTGGGACCCTGAAAGGAACAACAAAGAAAAACCGTAGCCAGGGCAAGAAGCCAAACGCCTCCTGCCCCAACAAAAGGAACTGGAGGAGCAGGAGTGGGTGATTGAAAGCAATAGACACCAGCAGACAATGCAACACAGAAGCTGGTAGTGACAAAAGAGAAAAGAACGAAGAGCTACACCAGAACACTGAGCCTGTTCCACACCAGGAAAACTGAACAAGAACAGAATGCAACCTAGCACAAGCATGAAAGCAGCCAAGATGCGACTACCAAGAAACACAACAATGTGTAGGATAAGGTAGGAACACAGAAAAATGCAATGAAAAGACAGTCCAAGTACTGGAAGGCAGGGACAAAAGCATAAGCAATTGGCAACAGAAGGCACATGAGCAACACGCAGACGTGAAGCGAGAAAAAACAAGACCCTCGCCCAAATGCAAACGCTAATGGGAGAAGCAACCTCCACATGAGCACCAAAAATTCCAACCCCAAGAAACAGGAAAAAGTTATCCAAACTACAGGAGGAAGGTGAGGGATATAGAAGGCGTGTACACACGCCGAGTGAATATGAATGTGGAGAAGGAGCGTACATATGGTTGAACCACAAGGTAGAAACTGACCAGAATGGGAACTGGTCTAACCCATATTATGCGACCCCACAATGGACGCCCAAGTCAAAATCAGGGAACACGCCAAGAAGAATGCAGAAAAGATTCTGACAACCCATTAAACCAAAAGCCAAAGGCTGTTAATGACAGGTTAGGGTAGGTCGGGCAAAAACTATGGGGAAATCTTGAACATGAAAATTAGAGCCCACCGATGTCAACCCGGGCGACCACCGAGGAAGTGCAACACATGGGCTGACCCAACTGCTACCTGGGTCAGACATCAGAATGCTACGGAACTTATATATATAAGGGTGCAGCCTGGCGCTGAACGACGGCAATGAATGAGCGTCCAGAGTTCCAGCTAACAAGACACTAGACCGTAGAATCTCACCTGTAGAGCACAGGCACTATCGAGGAACGACAGCGAAGCCGTGTAACAGTGTGGGAGCATCGCTAATGGAACATGTTGAGAGATGCTTGTGCAGGATAGTAGGAGCAGTGGAGAGGCGGAGGAAATGCCACTCCTAGCCACACTCATAAGCAGAGAAAGAACTAGATGTGTTCTCCACATATAAAACACAGCACTCCCCCAATATCCAGAGGGCGACAAATGGAGAGAGAAAATGAGCGAGAGCAGTCTACCACCAGTCTTTTCTTGGATTGTTGGAAAGCATTTGACACAGTACCGCATAAGAGGCTGGTACATAAGCTGGAGAGACAGGCAGGTGTAGCTGGTAAGGTGCTCCAGTGGATAAGGGAGTACCTAAGCAATAGGAAGCAGAGAGTTATGGTGAGGGGTGAGACCTCCGATTGGCGTGAAGTCACCAGTGGAGTCCCACAGGGCTCTGTACTCGGTCCTATCTTGTTTCTGATATATGTAAATGATCTCCCGGAGGGTATAGATTCATTTCTCTCAATGTTTGCGGATGATGCCAAAATTATGAGAAGGATTAAGACAAAAGAGGACTGTTTGAGGCTTCAAGAAGACCTAGGCAAGCTGAAGGAATGGTCTAACAAATGGTTGTTAGAGTTTAACCCAACCAAATGTAATGTAATGAAGATAGGTGTAGGGAGCAGGAGGCCAGATACAAGGTATCATCTGGGAGAGGAAATTCTTCAGGAGTCAAAGAAAAAGACTTGGGGGGTTGATATCACGCCAGACCTGTCTCCTGCAGCACATATCAAGCGGATAACATCAGCGGCATATGCCAGGCTGGCCAACATACGAACAGCATTCAGAAACTTGTGTAAAGAATCATTCAAAACTCTGTATACCACATATGTCAGGCTAATCCTGGAGTATGCAGCCCCAGCATGGAGTCCATATCTAGTCAAGGATAAGACTAAACTGGAAAAGGTTCAAAGGTTTGCCACCAGACTAGTACCCGAGCTGAGAGGTATGAGCTACGAGGAGAGACTACGGGAATTAAACCTCACTTCACTGGAAGACAGAAGAGTTAGGGGGGACATGATCACCACATTCAAGATTCTGAAGGGAATTGACAGGGTAGATAAAGACAGGCTATTTATCACAAGGGGCACACGCACAAGGGGACACAGGTGGAAACTGAGTGCCCAAATGAGCCACAGAGATATTAGAAAGAACTTTTTTAGTGTCAGAGTGCTTGACAAATGGAATGCATTAGGAGGTGATGTGGTGGAGGCTGACTCCATGCACAGTTTCAAGTGTAGATATGACAGAGCCCAATAGGCTCAGGAATCTGTACACCTATTGATTGATGGTTGAGAGGCGGGATCAAAGAGCCAGAGCTCAACCCCCGCAAACACAACTAGGTGAGTACCAGGGAGAAGCGTGCATAGCACCAACAGGTGTACACCGACCAGAACAAAACAATCACCCACGGCGCATGCGCAGGACACATAAGGTCTGGGCTGCACCACTCGACTCCTGGGGAGGGTGCCAACAAGGAATATGGAACTAATAACAGTAATGTCGAGACAAAGGACGGTAGAGTACCAACGAGGCCCAGAAAGGACTGGAAAGAAGCCCCACAGGAAGGCGACAGATGTGCCAAGAATGCAGAAGCATCGAAGACCCACCGACCCTTCGAGATCCAAGACCAACAAGCACAAAACCACAGAGGTACAGATGCACCCAAAAGTATCTGAGACCCAAGGCCATGCAGGACCCGAGACAACAGAAAACAAATGCGGCATGAAGCAGAACACAGGCCTTAGAGAAGAAAAGTGGGAAGTGGAGAAAACACCCCACAGAACCACACCCGGGAAGGGGCCGACGCCCAAAGTCAACTCGTATGCAGAGGGGGAAAAGGAAACCCCACTCCTTGTAATAGTAAGCCCCACTCAAAAGGTTGGAAAACCCAGGTGGGTCCAATGGGGCACAAGGCCCCCAAGTCAGTCCCTCCCCAACCCCGGGAACCACCACATCAGGACCCGGGGACGAGTCGTCCTCCAAAGCCCCGGCCTCACAAGAAAAAGCCGGGGTGGCAAAAATAGCAGGAAGAGAGCGAGCCTACTGGTCAGATCTCTGAGCTACAGCTGGAGGAACAGACTCGAAAGCCTCCGACGCAACCCCGGATGGGGCAACCCCTGAAACTGCCTGAGTCTCAAACCTCGAAACCCTGCTCCAACCCCGTAGCCCTCAGACGCCTAAGAGCCGGAAGCACGGGAAAGTGCGACTGAAGGAACCACAGCATGGGAAGAACGAGGGGACGCGGATCGAACCAAGGCCGACGCGACCAAAATCCCCAAGCCCGGGTCCTGAGAAGCAAAGCGGGGCAGCCCCGAGGCATCCTGGGAAGCAATTAAATAAGCGCGCTGCAATAACCTACCCAGCAACACGTGAGCCGCCTACACCCGAGGAATGTCATCAACAGACAGGGTGAATGGAGCCACAAACAAGCACCAAAGTTTGCAGGACTCAGAGTCGAATGTGTCACCGACCCAACAGGCAGCACGACAGAGAAAAAACAAGGAGTATCAACCTGAGACAAGGGGACAGAGCAACCCTCAAACTCGCACAAAGTGAGGGGAAGACGCAGGGATCTCGTTCATTGGACCCGAGTGTCCCCGCAGGGTTTTCCAGGGCCCTTAGACTGGGTCTGCTAAGGCAGTGTACTGCTAACTGGCACCCCAAAACTACCAAGCAAACTGCTATAAGCTGAACTCACAGGATGTGTCCACTCACGAGGGCAAAGCAGGGGGTGCCACCACACAAATGACCTAATATAAGGGGAAGGGGAGAAAACAAGGCAGATCCCCCCACAAGACAAAAAGAAAAAGAAAAGAAAAACCTCGCAAGAAGACAACGTACCCGAAGAGAACAGAGCCGGCCTCTGTTATAGGTGAAAACTAGCTACACAGTACCCGGCGCCCCACCAGTGAAATAACTACCACTTATCCCAAGGCAAACAAGGGAGGAAAACCCCTACATACTCAGGGCGGCCAAACGCCAAGCAGCAAAAGGCCAACAGAGGTAGACCCAAGGTTACTTGTGGAAGAGAACCTCAAGCCTCAAGAGCGGTACTTACAGGGCATTCAGGGAATGACCCTAAGCACATGCAGTCCGAGTACCTGAGAATAATACTCCCAGCTCGCACGACCACTGGGAAAGCAGCACTGAAAACAATGACAGCACTGAAGAAGACCAGAGCTGGAGCCACACGACTGTGTACGATCCCATCTGCCATGGAACTGTGGTGTGGATTGCCGGTGTGAGGGTCTGGGGCTCCCCTTTTCCCCTCTCGGGGACGGGGGAAGCTGCGCAAAACATGCGGCGCAGCTTGTGTGACGTCATGCTTGTTTGCTTGTTTTTCTTTTGGGGAGTTCTGTCCACTCATTGGCGATTTTTGTTGTTTTAACCAGAATAGGGGTTTGTTTTGTGGCGTTTATCTTTCTGCGTGCCTGTCCCAGTCGATGGCAGATATAGAATGCTCCAAATCACATGTGCATTTCTATGGGCCATGGCTCCTTGTGCCTCTGTGAGGGGGCCAGGTTCTGGCTCATGTTCCCCGGTAGGCCTAGAACTCCACCCACATTGACTGATGCAAAATAGTTAGGGGTATTCATATCAGCCTCGATAGCTCTGGGGAGCCGTAAGGCCCCCCCCTTCCCCAGAAAATGACCCAAGTCCCATTGTTTCCAGTCCAAGTATCCTCCTCAAGTGCACTGTCATTAAGAAAAGCATCAGCTTAGAGGCAACTGATAGTTCCACAGTGAGGCAAAGGAATCATCCTGAGGGTAATAGACGATCTTGCAAATCCAAAGAATGAGTTCCAGTCCACCTCTCATTCTGTCAGTATTGGATGGAATTGAGAGAGGTCATCCCACTAGAACAGGGGTGAGGAACCTGCAGCCTTCAACAGCAATTTAAACTAATGAAAATTGATCTGTAAGTTTGTTTGTGACATATTTAAATGTATACAGCACATAATACAATTGATTATGAGATGCATCAATTGCATCATTCTACTCTAAGTAAACTAAGGTTTTCTTTTAACGAAAGGTTCTCCTGCACCAGAAAATTGGAGACCCCATGAATTATTATCATATTGAGAACTAAACCCAAAAACTCCAGAAACGAGACACT